>NW_009953449.1:419349-438730 GCF_000747805.2 Chaetura pelagica | reverse complement strand
GGAAAGAGAGAGGGGACAGAAAAAGGGGAAGAAGAGGGAAGGGAAATGCTTGAGAAGCTCAGCAAAAAGAGAGCTTTCAGGGACTGGAAGATTGCAGCTTGACCTTGGGCAGGGGCTGGGAGAGTCCGCTGAGGGAGAGGGGAGGCAGAGACCCACAGGGCAAGGAAAGAGGCTTCAGCACAATTTCAGTGAGGCTTTGGGTGGGAGCAGGGCTTTGGTGGGTCTCTGGAGGGGACAGAGCCTGGGAAAGAGGTGGGAGAAAGGCTCCCACCAGGGCCTGGGCTGTGTGGAGGGCTGGGATTGGGCAGAAGATGAAGGCAAAGAACAAAAGGGAGGTTGAGATTCAATAGGAATCCCTTGTTTAAGCTGGGACTGGTGTTTGGCCAAGCTGGCATGTAGTGAGGGAGTCAGAGCCTGGCTGGAGAAAAGAAATCACAGATTTCCATTAATTCAGTGTGTGACTTTTAAGGACACTCAGATGTCAGGATGTGCTCTGTGGATCAGTGCTACTGGCTTTGACTGCAGCAGTTTCATATGTGAGGCCTGGGGGTGTCATGTCACACCAGCAAGGGGTCAAAAATACCACCATAAGGCTGAATGCAATCCAGTTTATGTGAATTGCCTATTACTGTGTCAAAACTCTGCAATGTAAGAGGACATTGACAAATCCAGTTCCTGTCTGGTCCAACTAGTATGCACTCAATCGTGTTGGGGCCAGTGAGATCCACAGGGAGGAGAAAGCTCATCTTAGGTTTTGGGTCTACTAAAGGCCCAGAAGATTGTACGTATTCAAGGTTGTGAAGCCTCTTCACTATGCTGGGGTTGCTTCTTGGGCACTGGCTGGGTGGCAACAGCTTCTGCTACAGCATTTTGTGTCATCCTCTTGCTTGTGCTCTCCTTTCCCACTGATTTGGTAGATGCAGCAGTCAATCATCATTCTCTTATTTCCTAGCCAGGGTGTAGGGTGCAAAGCACAGGGCTGCTTCTTCCACTGTCCTTGGCCCTGGGTGTGATAGGCTGGCGCTGACTCGTGGTGGGAAGAGCAGGTACAGTGGTTTAGAGAATTGCCATCAAGACAGAAATCAGTGATTGCATTATTCTCTTTCAAACACGCTCCACACCCCCCAGCCAGCCACTGTTGCTTAACTGGGTCCAGATGGTTTCAGCTCAGCTTGATGCTTTCTCCTCGTGTAAATGCCACCAGCTCATTCAGCAGCCAACTGTTGTGATTGGGCAATGTTACTGCCATTCCCTCCTTTTGCTTGGCATGCATGGTGGCTGTGTTTTGTCTCAAGCTGAGCTGTACATTTCTTAGGGTTTTTCCCGGTGCATTTGTGATGGGTCGTTGAAATTGTACTTAATTTCTACCTACAGCCTGTAGTTTGAGACAGGACAGGGAGTGAGTCAATACTGGGTTTGCTGTACTATCCTCTCCCTGGAGAGCAGGAACTCCTAGGTTCAAGCCGGAGCAGGCAGGAGATGATGGGGAGAGGAGGAACTATTTGAAAGTTGAGGTGGAGAAGGGACTGTTTCATTTGAGTTTTGAAAAAGGTATGTACTTTGTGGCTTTAACCTAACCATCTCCCTCTTGTGGCTTCCTTCTACTAAAGGGGTTTCTTGCTGACACCCACAATTTTACATGGATGAGCTGAGGGTCTTGTACACACCATCTTAAATTGGATCAGGAACCCCTCTCCTCTCATTTCCCTTCTGCCTCTGGGGGAACAAAGATAATTCAGATTTATTCTGTACCAACACAGATGTGAGAATGTGAGCCTGACTTCCAACTTACAAGCAATCAGTGGAAGAATATGCAGGAATACAGAAAAGGCTGTCAACTACAGCACCCTGTTTATCTGTCTCTGAGCCTTCCTGCTGCAGCAATCCTAAATCAAGAACATATTTTCTCAATTATGGCCTTGTTAATTCTTTATTTGGCATTTATTAAAACTCTAAACTGTGCTTAGAAAATGCCCACTGATTAATGATCACACATTAAGGAACAAAGAAGCTTGCAGGATGGTTCAGCTACTATTGGCAGAAGTAGCAGAGGGTTACCTTTTCACCATTTTGGACCATGTGGGGTTTATCTCAGGTAAGGAATTTTAGGGTGAGGGAGTGAGGCCCACGGCTACCCCCAATGGCTGCTCCCACATTCTACACAGATGATGCAAGGGTTGCCTGAGCAATCCAGATAATTTTAACAAGTAAATGGATCTACTTCAGTGGCTTAATCCTGCCTTGTACTGCACAGGTAGAGAGCCTATGCCATGCAATCAGCATTGTAATAGTTCTGTTATTCAAGCTGTGGCCCTTTAGTGCACACAGATGGGAGAGAGCCCTCCTGGATCGTACTTATAAGGCGCTCTGCCACAGGAACTTGCTTCTTATTTTCAGACAATTAAGTGAGCTGCTGATTTTGCTTGTGTCACCCTGCTGACTGCTGGAAGGACAGCTACTGTATCACCTCTTTTTCTATTCACATTGTCCCTTCCCTGAAGAAGGGCACAGGTGAGCTTGTTCTGAATGCAGATGTGCATGGAAGCATTGCCAGGGAAAACAGTTCTCGGAGTTGTCCAGGAAAATTGCAAGTGTGACAGGATAGCTACACTGACATATCTGGGTTGCACTAAAATGTGTGAGGAAACCCTCAACATTTGGGAAAACTGGAATATCAGACTTCATTTCCTAATAAAAATGTGCTATATGTACAGTTATTTGTTGGAAGCACAGTAGTACAAGTTGCATTTTGTTAAAATAATTGATATTTCTCTACCGTACACTGAATTGCACTATTTTCCCCACCCCATATAGGAGGTTGCATGGAAGAGTAGGCATTCCTATGAGCATCATGTAGACAGAAAAATTCTTTAAAAGAAAACACACAAAAAAGGAGAAATTTGCTCTGCCTCAGTCTTCTCATTGGCAGGCAACAAATCAGCATTCAAATCAGCGTTCAAAGAGACTTCTGAGGCCTGCTGACAAGAGGTCATCTTTGGGCACAGAACTGAACTGAACAAAGCTGGCTCCTGATTGTGGCAGAAAGCTGTTGGAAACAGGTACTTTGCTTTCTGTGCAGGCAAGAGTGAGGAGCAGAAAACCAGTGGGCTGACTCTTGGGAGTGCTGAGCTACGTAGTGGTTAGGAAGCTGGAGGAAGCTGGGGACAAACACAGTGTCCAGTGTATTTTGAGTATCTCTCAGAATCATACCCAGTTTGTTTCCAGTAGCTTAAGGTAGGGTAAGGGCCCTTGGCATGGATCAGCAACAGCAGGTGGACCACTCCCAGACAGGTGGGAGCCACAGAAATGCAAAAAGATCAGTCTCTTAGAGGCACTGGTTCCCAGCTCCTGAGTCCTACAGAAATCCAGATTCAGCAGGACTGATGGATGCTGGATTACTCCGAGGCAATGTGGCATCAATCAGTTAGCAGTAGCATCTTCCCTCTTTTTTTTGGAAAAGCCTTTCTTAGCTTACACTGTATACTTCCTAAGGCTGTGCCACACATAAGTGCTGTAAGCTGCTGGAGTACAGGATTAAAGCAGACAGAGCCACCACTTACTCCACTTTCTGTGAAGGCTGCTCTGACTGGTGTGCTCTGAGGCAACACATGATGGCCTATCACTGACTGTAGTACTTCAGACAAGGTAGGCAACAACCCATCGAGACATTTGTGTGTCAACATTGACAGACAAAACCTGAGAGCACTTCACTACTAGATCCTTCCGGGTCTTGAGTGTGTCTCCTAGGAGTGGTGGACCTGATGTTTGGTCTTGGATGCTCATCTTGTTCTGATCACTTGATTCCACAATGATCAAAGTCCCTGGAGGTGCCATTTTCCACAGAACCTCATGGCTGTAGGAGCTTTTCAGGTTGTGAGGTTGGGAGTAATCATCCCTGATGTGTTCTGGTACCAGTCACTTTGCTCAGCTAAGGATTTAACCCCGTGTTTGTATAGCTGGCAACTTCAGTAGGATATAATGAAGCTGGAACTGCCTTTTTATTTTCTTCAGTAGTTGGGCTAGAGTTATGATTGTAATTTGGACCTGATTCCGAAAAGAATCTCAGGTCTTTGTGATTGGGCGCATGATTTAATTCAGTTTAATTTAATTTTGACACTGGCAAGACTCACATTTAAAGTGCACATTTCCAAGTGTATAAATCTATAGGAATGACACTGGCTCAGAACCTTTACCAGGTAGGCTGTCATAACTAATGCCTATTAGTTAAATTAATGTAACAATGTGCACTTTTAGTGCTTAAGAAAGAACCAGCTCCTCAAATACAAACCACAAAGACCTGTAAATGGCTATTTAATTAAACCCATTATTTTCTTTCCAGGTACTTTCTCTAAAATTTCTTTCTTTCCTCAGGTAAATTGGTCTTAGAGGAGAATGAGAAATTTAAAATGCTAAAATCAAGGAAAGGCCACATTAAGGTATAATGAGTACATTAAAGCTTATTTGATGCAGTGTTCTAAGTGTATTTCTGTTTCTAGTATAAGATACAGAAGACACTGAATTAGTTTGAAAAGGTTTCTGTGGTGAAAGGTGAACACAAGTCTTCCCTGGGAGCTGTTATCTTTTAGCAGCACACGGGAAATGTGTCCTTGCAACCAATTTCTGAATTACCTGGAAGTTTTATGAATTTCTATGTTATGTCAGAGCATTTTAACTTTTAATTTAATTTTTGGAAATATTTCCATTTTTCTTCACAGTGGTCTTCAAATGGGCTTTGTTTCTAAATGGTTAAGAGAGACCCAGAAAATACAAGAAAGCTGGGACACAACTGGAGCTCATATGACTTATTGCAGGTACCTTTGGTCACTGGACCACAGTGAACAACTTCTGGTCTGTGCCACTTCAATCCTTATGTGTAAGATATGTATAAGAGCTCTATAATGCCATGCCATGGTCCTGTTTGAAGAGCAGTGTCTGGAGCTAACCACAGCACTGTTTAATGTTTCATGAGAAAAATGCTTTTGCCAGAGAAATCAGAGCGGATACATCTACTGTAGACTTTTAGCACTCTGGATTATTAATCGACAATTAGCAGCAAGTATTTAACACATTTAATAAAGGCTACTATCTATGCTTTTCCATTTCATCAAAACAATTTGAAAATGGTTATTTACATAAAAGATTAGAAGAACAGCTTTGGGTAAGAAACAGAAATGCGTAACCAGAAATAAATATGTAGCATGTCCATTGTAGACTTTACAAATGTGCTAAGTACATTGACTTAATTGGTAATTAACTCAGGGTAAAGTCTACAGATAGTCTAAACATATTGATTGCCAACTCTTCCTTTTCCTGGAACAGAATCACTGTGTAATGCTGAGCTGAATTAAAATAAAAGAGCACTACAGAATATAATTTCTGCTGCAGACTGAAGACATTTTAATGGTGTGGCGTGCTGCTGGAACGGGGCAGCAGTCATCAACCACTGCTTAGATGGATGCAGCACATTTTGTGTTCTAGAAATCAGAAAGATCTATGGGGAGTACACATAATTAAAGAAGATAGGGCCATCGTAAAACTGTGATTTTATTATTATTATAGATAGCCATGGCTAGAATAGACCCTCCACATCTGTTAAAGGACTAATTTTCAGAAAGAAAAATAAATAAACTGGCTACAGGAGCATATGCATGCTGAACATTAGGGCTCCAAGCTGGGGCATGAGACACTGCAAAGAGGGAAAAATGCATGTTCTGGCACACCACAAATGTCAGAAGATGGGTTAAGGGCTACTCCAAGAAGTTATAAGTTATTCTGTGAGTTGTTCAGGAAGAATGGGTATCTGGCCTTTTCCTTGTAAATGGACTTGAAACTATTTGTGGCACAGCTCAATGAAAATAAGCTGATGAAAATTATAGTTTATCTCCTTTGTTTTACATGGAGGTGATTGTATCCTTCATTGCATTTGCATTGAATCATATACAAATCTAATGCAATTCAGTCACAAAAAGTGAGATTTGTCTCACTTCATTTTATATGTCTACAAAGCAGAAATGTACATCTGAATTGGTTGTCTGGCCTCCTTTATGACTGTGGAGACAATGGAGAGTGTGGAGGTGCTTCTAGAGAATGATTCATCTGCTCTACTTCAGACATCTATCTGAGGAGGATATTAATTATGTCCAGGGAGCACTCATTTCTCCTTGACAATAGAGTTAGACAACTAGCTCAGATGAAGATGTCTGTGCTATAATTGCCTAAGATCAAGCAAAACAATCCCTTGTGAGGTGACACAAATCACACCATGAGCACCCTTGCCATGGCACACTTCCAAAAGCCTCTCGCTCTGCAACTCTAGCACATATGCTTGCATAGTCAGATGGGACTCCCCTTCTCTTAGTACTGGCGGCAAGGTTTCCTCACTTTCCACTGTAGGTTTGAAATGCAAACCCCCAAGGGTACCCATGACCATAAGACTGCTGGCTTGAAGAGGTGCAGCCCACTCCTGAGGTTCACCAGGAGTGAGTCCACTTCTGACCCACACTGAAAGAGGAAGAGGCTTCCTTCACCTCTTCGGGTGATGGTTAAACCATTGTGGGTACTGCACAGTACTGCTTCTGGGTTGCCACAACATTAAGAGCTATCTGCTAGTCCAAATTGTCCCATCCTGACTAGCTGTCACCATTCTCAAATAGAGTCTGTAAAGTGTTTTGATTGAGGAGGCTTTTGGAAAGGTCTGTGGGCAATCACAAATAAAATAACAAGCAAAACAGAACTCAGCTGCCTGACTTTTCAAAATTTCCTGTTAAGGCATCTGAAGTATTGCTTCTTGCACAGCCCTGCTCCTTTGAGAGATCCAAAAAGGAGTTCATTTTCATACTTGGTGTATACTTCTGCTGCTTGAGGTATTTCTTTCTGCTCCTCATTAATTCTCTTTTCAGTTCCACTGGGAAAGTGCTAGGTAAAGTGACCAAGAAAAGCTTTCTTGATGCTCTTCCCAACTCCATGAAATATTAATGCTTATTGTATTTGAGCCTTTTGTTTATTTAATATTTGCCCAGGGACAGTATAAGCTGTCCATATCACTTTCCATCAGAATTACCAATGCAGAAAAAAGGAACACTATAACATAATATCTTCCTTATTAATATTTTTTAATACAACAAGACAAACACAAATAGTCCAGTCTTGCTATATATCATTCTTGTTTATATGTGCATTGAAGATGAAAGTGGTGAATGTTGCTCAATACAGGTATTCTTTTGTGGCTACTGGGAGCTGTGGACAATATTTTTTTAAGATAAATGCCTGAAGTTAGATATTTACAATGAAAGGGCTGAAATACCTTTTTGACTATATGGTCCTTTCTCCATGGGGAAAAGCAAGTGAGACAATACTCCACTGTCTCCTGGCCCCTCAGGTACCTTCCCTGGGTGTGTTATCAGAGACAGTGTGATGCTCTGGGGATGAGTTTGGCATTGGGTTCTGTGAAAAGCTCACAACACAAACACTGGGTTTTCGGCTCCAGCTCTAGTTTCCATTTCTTGATGAGGATAGATGTCAACAAATTCAGACTCCTGGAAATGTTGCTGGCCTCCTGGAAGAGTTGATGTCTGCATGTTTTCCTGCCTACACTGACATTAACAATGAATGTCCCCCAAGTACATATTAAATTGGTCTAGTCAGGCCAGGGAAAAGCCTGGTGCCTTCTTTCAGGGGTAGGCAGTGCCTTTAGAAAATGCAAGGCAAAGGACAATGTGGTGTCATGGATTCTTATCCCTTCATCAAATGTCTCTTGTAGGTGAGGATGGAGACAGAGGTGGCATGAGAGCAATGGGTGGCAATTAAGAAGCCTGATTTTTCAGAAATCCTGAGCAGTTTATGGAGTCATTGGAATTAACAGTGTTCAGTACTTTCAGCACTGAAAAGCCAGTTCAAATTATTTGGAAGCTAACATTACAGTTAGATCCCCACTTTTAGTGGATATACTGTCTTTTACTACCTTCTTTCATTCAAGTGTTAAGCACATCTGCATCTACTGCACTTAGAAAAAGGTCTGTTTTGAAAGACACTTTTGGAATTAATTTTGAATGAATGCAATGCCTGGGACTTCCAGCTCTGATCAGTTCCTACCCCCAGTCATGCTTCTAGGCAATAGCTTTTTTCTATATACATCTCTTTGAAGCCGACCTGCTTTGGATATTGTAATACTGATGTTATTTTTAGTAATAACAACAACAATAATAAAGCAATACTGTCTGATCTAAGTATGTCACAGACAGTGAGGCTTTTAAATTATTTTCATGATGTAAATTTATACTTAGTCCTCATCTGCTTTCCCCAAATAGTTGCTGAGCTTGAGTCTGAGGGCCAGTAAACTTGAACAGTTTCTCCAGCTGCCTTGGCAAAAATATTACCTGTGGGAGTGAATGAAACACTTCTTACACGTTACGCCTACTGTGCCCACAATGACATTTCTCCAAACGTGGCTGCACAGAGATTAAAGATATACTTACTGGTTCGGTTCGTCACAGTATTGTTACAAATTAGATTATCCTGTGCTATGTGAAGTATGATAGATTTTGGTAAGTGTTTAGTTCTTGAAAAGGTGCTGCATAGTGTATTCTTGCATTTTCATTGCTGGCCATGGCCAGGACTGTCTTCTTCATCTGTCTCTCTCTAATATATCATGGCTGGCCCAGCACCTGCAGACTTAGCTTTTAGGTCAAGAGAAGCATCAGTGGTTTTTGGTGCATGAACTCCCTGGAATATTAATTTTTTAAAATGTCTGCTATAAAGATGTGCTAAAACATTTGCAAGGTGATAGACTGCACGTTTTTCAAGGATGCTTTGTATTCTTAAGCAAGGAAGGGAAGAATAAAAGAAATGCTAAGACAGTGTTAAGTCAGGGGGAAGGAACAAGTGCTGTATGGAGGACTGCAATTAGGAGGGAGAGTAAAGAAAGCCAAAATCTTTCCCCAAACCTCAGAACTAGGAGTCTGTGAAGGGGGCAGCAGTTTCAACAGTCTAGGAATAGAAATTGGCTGGGAGAAGCAAAAAAAGCATCAATGGGGGGAAAATTCAAATTACTTTTTCCGTAGTGCTCTTTGTGACAGTCAGAAGATAGGTGACCAAACACAAAGCTGGTTGGAAAAGTAAAAAAAAAAAAAAGTTAGTAATTGCATAAATTATATATAGAGATGCATATGCATTCCATCCAATGCATCCATCAGGAGATACTGTCTGCTTTGAAAAAGAACAGTTGCAGATAATAAATAAATTGCAGCAAAACGGAACTAATTTCTTGCATTTATCTTAATTGGAGAGGACAAGATGGGAATACCTGCTCTAGTTTCATTTTTTGTCAATGTTCTGGTTGGGTGGTTTTCTAGTAGCAAGAAAGGGTGCCAGGGGTGGCTCGGGGCAGAAGGTGAGAAACTCCCTCTGCTCCAAACCCAGCCAAGGAGCCATTACAGCGACAATAGATGGGCCTCATATGAAAGAACTGATATAACACCTGAGCAGAGAGGCATTGGAGGGAGAAGAGCTGTGCTGGAGAAGCAGAGCTGTGCTGGTGGTTGGTGAGGAAGAAGGGGAAGAAGGTGCCCCAGTACAAGTTTCCCTGCAGCCCATGGCGAGATGGCAGCTGTGCCCCTGCACTCATGGAGGAATGTGGTGGAACATCCCCCGAAGGCACCAGGATGGGTGAACTTGGCCACTGGACTTGGATGTTGTAGCCAGAGGATTTGCTGCCAGTGGACTCTGATTGCTCAGCTGTGGAAGCCCCTGGGCCAGGGGAGGTGTCTGTTCCCAAAGCAGCCTGTGACTGTGTGGGAAGCCCAGGCTGGAGCAGCTCTGGACCTCATGGGAAGGACTCATGAAGGAGAGTTCATGGAGGACTCTCTCCCATGGGAGGGACCCCGTGGGGAAGTAGGGAAGGACTGTAAGGAATCCTTCTTCCTGAGGAGGAAGGAGCAGCAGGAACCACCAGCCTGGGAACTGACTCTAAACCCCATCCCCTGTCCCCCTGTGCTGCTGGGGGGAAGGAGGGAGAGAAACTGGGAACAAAGTGATTTGGGCCCGGGAAGAAAGGAGGGCTGGGGTAACATCTGCAAGCCCTGCTCTGTGTGTGTCTGTGTCCTGGGTGTGCTTGATTAGTGTGAAATTAAATTATTATTTTTTCCCCAAGTTGAGTCTGTTTTGCCCAGGACCTTAATCAGTGAAGATCCCTCCTTGTCCTTTGTCTCGACCCAGGAGCTTTGTCCTCCTCATACCAGAGTGTGTGTGTGTGTGGGGAGTTGAGTGAGCAGCCATGGGGGGCTGTTCTTCTGTCATGTTGTCCTAAACCACAAAACCCTGAGGTTTAATTTGCTCCTGAGAATCATGTGGTAACTCTGTTTGATGCTCTTCATATGCAAACTTTGTTCCCTCACACATTCCCCTGCACTACCATGTTGGTAACTTGCAATTTCAACTCTTCTGTGAGAAAATACCTAGTGTGAGTGTGCTGGGCTCCTGCCACAGGGCTTCCTCAGTGCTTAATTCCCCTTAGCCAACTGCTGCTGGGATCTGGTCTGCCCTCTCCTGCCTCTTGGGGCTGAAAAATAGTTATCTGAATCTTGGCTGGGATAAAGGGTAGAATATGTAGAGGAATGACAGCCACTGGATATCAGTTTTTGACAGGTATTTGTTGTTGAGCTTTGTCCTCCTCATCCCAGTGTGTGTGTGTGTGGGGAGTCGAGTGATTGGCCATGGGGCTGTTCCTTTTGTTGTTGTGTTGGGCCCAAACCGGGACAGTTGGTAATAAAGATGAGGAACAATTTTGACATGCAATTAATCACTAAGGCCAGATGGTACTCATCCAGGAGTTTTGAAAGAATTTAAGAGTGGTTCATCTGTCAGCAAAAGTATAAGAACCGTTATTAAAGCCAGCTACCATAAAGGAGGACTGGAACATTGCCAAAGTCATAGTTTCCTTATTAAAAGATAACAGCAACTTTACCTCATTACTAGTGAAATTAGTAAGGAAAATAATTAGGGATGTGTAGGTTGCTTAAATGATCACCACAGGCAAAATCTCTCCTCTTCCAAATTACAAATTGACAAATGTGGTAGGTAAGGGTGAGGTGGCACACATGAACTTTGGAGGACCCACTGATAAAATGCAGCAGTGGCAGGTGAGGGATCAAATCTGTTGTGTAGAAACTAATTATGGGAAAGCAAATAGGCTGAGTGGGAAGAGATCCTCAGGTCTGCAACTGGAGCAGCCTGCCTTGACTGAAAACTGTGGAAGTTCAACAATTAACCCCTCTGCCATGTTCCTTTCAGTATGAAGGTGTCTACAGAGATTTTAAATTATTTTTACTCTCCATCTGAAAATTTACTTCTGAAAAGTATTAATCAGATGGAAATATGTATCTCTGAACACATATTTGAATTTTGGGCAGGAGTTTAGATTCTTGATTGGAAATATTTGCACAGCCTCATGTCCCCTCACCCGTGCAGCAGGGGATGTTGCCTGCCAAAATTCTCCTTCTCCTGTCCTCTTGCTTTAGCCTCCCTGCTAAGATTTCAATGCAGAGAGCATGGAGAAAATGAGGGGCTTCTTCTCTAAAATGCTGCCTCTCGGGTATGCTGCACTTTCTCAGATGCTTTTTCAGTTTCCTAGGAGCTTGCCTGCAAGTGGTAGACCTGTGCCTCCTCCTCCCATTGGAGTGAATCCTGAGATCCAGCCTAATGTTAACTGGGGCTTTGGCTGTGCTTGTAGACACCAGTTGTTTTTTTCCTTTAGGCTGAGCAAGTCTGGTACCTGTCTACATTTCTGTAGGGAACCTGCAGAGAGCAAAACCCATCAGCACCGGAGAAGCAGCCTCATTATGTACCAGCCAAAAATACCCATTTAATTCCTTCCACAGGGCTATTGTGACAAGTTTGTATTTCTTTATTTTTAACCCTCTTTCCCCCTTAATTTTTCAGCCCTTCAACTGTGCCATAAGATTTAGGACAAAAGAGCTGTCTCTTGTGTCAACTGCTCTGTTTGGTTCCCCCAGTATCACCACTTTGGTGGAACATAAGATGTTGTGGCAGTGCCGCGTTCACGAGTAACTCTGTGGATACTTTCTAGTTTATAGAGAACTGTTCCCTTGCCAGTAAAATGGGAGAGGAGAAGTGGCAAGCATCTCACATTTAAAGCTCCTCTCTGATAGATATCAGTAGAGCACTGTGTTTAGATTCACTGTCTGTGCTTGGGGGCGTGAGGGAAAGCACAGATGGCAGCAAGGTGGAGGGCTCAGGCACAGCCGGGACAGGCTGTCTCACACATGGTCTGTGGTGCGTGTTCCCCAGATGGCTTGGTCCTTCATGTACTCTTCCTGCCCAGCCTGCCCTGTGCCTCTGGTCTAATAGGCAGCTGTCTCTCTGCCCACATGTGCCAAGGAGAAAGGGCCTGGGGTATCATGGGAGGACAGTCAGAGGCAGGGAGAGAGAATCATAGAACCGTTTTGGTTGGAAAAGAGCTTTAATATCACCAAGTTCAACCATTAACCTAACACTGCCAGGTCCACCACTAAACCATGTCTCTAAGATCACATCTACATGTCCCTTAAACACTTCCAGGGATGGTGACTCCTTCACATCCCTGAGAAGCCTGATCCCAGTGCCTGACAATGGTTTCGTTAAAAAATTTTCCTGAATATCCAGTCTAATCCTCCCTGGCACAACTTGAGGCCATTTCCTCTTGTTCATTACTTGTTATTTGGGAGAAGAGACCAAGCCCACCCTCACTATAACCTCCTTTCAGGTAGTTGTAGAGAGTGATAAGGTCTCCCCTCAGCCTTATTTTCTCCAGACTAAACAATCCACTGCACTCAGGCACTCCTTGTAAGACTTGTGCTCAAGACCCTTCACCAGCTTTGCTGTCTTCCTTTGGACATGCTCCAGCACCTCAATGTCTTGTAGAGAGGGTCCCAAAACTGAAAGCAGGATTCAAGGTGTGTCCTCACTAGTGTCAAGTACAGGGTAAAAATCACTTCCCTGGTTCTGCTGGCCTCACTATTTCTGATACAAGCCAGATGCTGTTGGCCTTCTTGGCCACCTTGGCACACTGCTGGCTCATATTCAGTTGGCTGTTGACCAGCACACCGGGGCATTGGGTGTACCCACAGATGCTGTGTTGACTCAGGGACTGTTCTCCACCAATGTCCCTGAGCTCTCGCTGACCTCTACTGCCTCCTCCTGTTAGAAATGAAAGGTAGTGTTGTTTTTGCATCCTAGTGTTAGGAGCACAGTGTTGGGGTTTTTTTTTATATATACCCTAGTGTTAGGAATATAATAGTTTGTTTAAGAGAAAAGTGAGATATCTGCACATTCCATGACAGCTGGAGTGGTTTATGGTCCAAGAAACTGAGGGACTTAATTGGGCTCCATCTGAAGGATCCGAACATGGAGCAGGATTTGTGGCCAAGATAAGGCTGAACAAAGCCACTTCTGTCTTGCTCCTCGGGGCAGGATGACACCAGTAGGTATAGAACATTTTGGTAATTGGGAAGACAGCCAAGGGGGCAAGAAAGGTCAGAATTATACCTTAAAAGGTAAAAAGTAAACAACTAGAATGGAATGTGTAAATGGGCAGGAAATTTACAGGATAATTCGAAGCGTGGGACGGGCTGTAAACCCGAACTACCCAGCCAGTGGGGAAACAGGGGAGGGAACTTTGCGTTGGGAATCGGGAATATAAACAGTTATTCACCTTACTATGGGTGTGCCTGCTTGTTTAGGTCACCCATTCTTGCAAGAGTGTAAATAAACTGTGCTTGGCTGAAGGATCCATTTGGGCCTGTTCATTGGTGTGACCAATGTTTCCCACACTCCCTTTCCCCGGGAAGCTGCAGCAACCACAGCAGTGGACAACTGCATCTAACACCCCTCTTTGCACCAATCTTCAATCAGATGCCTTGGGCCAGAGTCCCTTTTTCTTGATCCATGCTGTGACTCTGCAGGCCGATGCTTACTCAGATAGCCATTGCTTTTTCAAGGGGGGTGGATCAGAGCAGCACAGAGCTGTGCACAGGGCAGACCAAGGTGGTGCTCTGCTCTGCACAGACCTTGTCAAGCAAGTGAAACAGCACACAGGCTTCCTCAAAATGTTTTGAATACAGACTGCCTTTGAAGGCTGCTGAACGATAAACAGGCCAGAATTATTTAGCTGGTTATTGTTTATGTTTCTTCACCAGGCTACGAAAATTAGTGCCTACAGTATGTGATTATTGTTGTTTGATTGTTCTGGAAATGTTGCCATTGCAGGGACAGACCTCTGTATGCATTTGAACCTGGCACTTTGTCCACATCCTAATTACACAGTTTAATTACAAGCAATTCCAGGCACAGGCATAAGCTGTTTTTCTGCTGTAGATTTTCCAACAAGATTCAGACATATTGTCAACATGCTTTAGCAGTTTAATTGTAAAGCTGGAAAGCAAAGAACTGTGTTCCTTATTCTTAGTCCTGACACAACCCTCACATCCCACTCACCCAGCTGTAGCTGTGTAAAGCCATGAGGTCCAATCCAAGTTCATCACTCAGGCTCCCTCTGCCACCTGGGACAAGAGGCAGGTGCTCTCTGCACTGCAGATCAAGAGACTTTGGATACCGGACTTGGGGTAGGCACTGAGGTTTTTGGTAGGTGGGCTGGGTGGAATTAATGTTCCCCTCGTACCCATGGGTCTGGAGCAACGTTGTTGTACCTGACCTGTGCATCACTGCTGCTTACCTGCTTGTGTAGGGTGGTGGTGCTTTCTGACATATCTCAGCCTGCTCCTCAGGCAGTGGATTTAAAGTCTCATTGACACTAATGGCCTCTCAAGTAGCCAACGAGGACCCCCACACCACTCTCCACTCTATCCCATGCATATTTTTCCAAACACGAATTAGGTTTTTCCGAAAAGAGGAAGTGCTTTTAAGTTATTCTCACTCTGCTGAAGCATTTCAGTAATGTAAAAATGACGTGTCAGAATATTTATTCCAAGCAAGAAATGTGGAAAAAAAACATTTCCTGGTTTTGTCACTGGCAACCTGTGGTAGAGTCATCTGAGCTCGTGTGTTCTGCATTGCTGGTGACTGGTGCACAGCACTGCATTCCCAAAAAGATCTACCTCCTTTCTGAGTTTTAAAGTTTGTTTTCACATACTATCAAAATACATTTGTGCTATGATACAGCTGGCATCTTGCATTAGGAGACAGGTGTATTATCAGTTAATTAACCTATTTATTTATTTATTTATTTTGGAGAGTTTAGTTTTGCTTTCCTCCTGCTTTGTCAAAAGTCATCGTAGCAAATCTGCCACTATCAAAACCATGGACGGCACAAACACATGAACTGCTTTTTTGGTGTTAGTTTAGCAGTCCCCAGAAATCCCTTTTAATCTCAACAAGATTCCACCTTCTGTTGTACTTCTGAGCTTTTTTACCAACGTGCCTTACAGAAGGCTCTTAGACGTATAAATTATGCAGAGTGCAATGATCACATAGCTGAAATAAAGGCAACAATTTCTGAAAACAAGCTGCACAAAGCTGCATTATGCTGGTTTCACAAAGGTATAGTTAGACATAGCAATAATTAATTAATATTTAATACATGGTTTCCCAAACCTTGATGAAATGTTTCACATTGAAGTGACACAAGTTTATTGCACGACATTT
Organism: Chaetura pelagica; assembly: GCF_000747805.2. Taxonomy (NCBI): domain Eukaryota; kingdom Metazoa; phylum Chordata; class Aves; order Apodiformes; family Apodidae; genus Chaetura; species Chaetura pelagica. The sequence continues at coordinate 423,076 of NW_009953449.1, read as the reverse complement.
CCCACCATCCAGAAAACATAGCAGGCACACTACAGCTTGAATTCCTCTATTAAAATGTAGTTTTCCACTGTCTGTGTGTACTTTTTCTTTCTCTCTTGATAAGATCAGGCAATGTTTTGCTGCCAGAGAGAGGGCAATGCAGCTGTATGGAGGTTATGCACTGAATCCAAATGGGAAAGGAGAGACATGGAGTATGTAAAATGCATTATGTACACAGAAAGTAATCAAGTACGTAGTCGTTGTGGGCAAAGAGACAATTCCAGCTCTAACTGGGCAGACATTAAGTGCTGAACACCTGCCTATTGCATCTATAAATAAAATCTCAGTGGTTCTTCCTTTCAGCCTGAGCAGCCTGAGCATGTGTTTTCTGGAGCAGCTGCCTGCTCAGGGAAAAGAAGAGAGAGTCACCCTGTGGTGGTAACTGTTTAATTTACATCCGTAAGGGCAGCCCTGGCGCAGGCCGTACTCCTTGCCAGCTCCCAGCGTGGTGGTGAGGGAATTCAGCTGCTAAAGCTAGAGGGAGGCGATTCTTCCTTTGCTTTGTGTGATCCCCTGCTGAGCCAAGGAGAGGGTGATGGCTTTGGCTGAAGCCCACTGCTCCTGGCTGCTCGCTCCTGCTCCCTGAAGCAGTTTGTCCCAGCTGGGAAGACACGTTTGCTGCGTTGCTGACCCAAGGAGTCCCCATAGACAGGCAGTCAGAGCTCTAGGAGTCCACCCTGATGGGCATGGGGAGCCCGAAGTACATTTTTAAAATTTGATCCAGCTCCTTCCTATTTTATTTTAAAGCTCTCTGTCTCCAATTCCAGCCTGAAGCTCTTCCCCCCACCTTGACAGTGCAGTGCTGGAGAACTGCTGTGGCTAGCAAGGAAGAGGCTTTACCTTCCTTCTCTTTCTTTTCATCAGACACCTCTGGGAGGGCACCAAGGAAATATTAATTTCTAAATTAGTCTTGTTTGTCTGAGACATTATATATACCTCTACCTCTACTTCTACCTCTACCTATTGCCAAATCTCTGTTGTCTCCAGGGTTTATTTCTACAGCCTGTCAGGGAAATAAGAGCTCCAGTTTCTGGCCTCTAAGCACAGGAACTTACAGAAGGCAAGAATACCCTGGTATACCAGTGCATAGATCTAACTAAATCAGCTGTGATTTTGGGGTCACATTATCTGATCTGTTTTCATACCGGAATCACTGGAGGGAGTCATTGAAATTGTCTGTAACTATAAAAAATAAATACATTTGACATTTCTAATTCTCTATAATTTGTTACCTATTCTGTTTCTCATTAAATTGAATGTCATCCAACTGGGTAAGAAAATCAATCCTATTCAATTCAGACAGCCAATTAGGATCCACCAGGATTATCAATAACTAACAGAAATGAGCAAATTAAGAGAAGCTCTTAGTATTGTTGACTTTTGAACAGCAAGTTATCAATAATAAAATATTTTATGATAATTGAGATTATTAAGTGTATAATGACTTATTCCAAAGTTTGGCATTAATGCTGTTCATTTTACGTAGAATACAATCTTAATAAATATATACCAATTCTAAAAAATACAAGCCATGTCATATAAAATCAAATAAGTCATTATGTGAAAATACAGGTTTAGGGAATTGTATTATACTATCTTTGAGTATTACACACAAATAAGTGCATGATAAACCTTCATCTATTTAGAAGAAGAATTAGCTACCAAATTAATGCAAATATTATTTTTTTGTTTTCTTCACAGAGAAAGAAATCTGCCTTCAGTGGTATAAATCACTCATTCTTTCTTCAGATCTGTTTTCTGAGGAATGTTTAGTAGCCCACAGAAAAAAAATAATGTATTTTTCTATGAGAAACGGTGGTTTCATCAAAATAGAAATTTGCCCCAGGAAGAAAGAGTTTGATGCAATTTTGCCTATGAAAAATTAAAAATAATGGTAGTTTAGTCTTGTGGCTGAGTCAGTGTGCTACATGACAGGAAGGTCCTAGGCCACCACTCTGTGAAGAGTCCACAGGAAATACAGTCTGGCCAGAGAGCAGTGCCCATCTGGGAGAATAGGAGGATGAGGGGAGACAACTCCAAAAAGGTTTTTGGCAGCTGGAGTGGACACAGAGATTAATATTGACTTAGAAAAAGCAAAAAAGTTTCATTTCAGGTCAGTGAATCAACAAAAAAAGGCCTTGTTTTTGGAATGCCAAGAGGTGCTTCATTTTAACCCAAAGTTCCAAAATGTCTGATTCATGGTTGTGCAAAACTTCTGCTTCATCTTTTCATTCATTCTACTCTTCTGTGTCATTTTTGTTGGAAACAAATCCAGGGTGATCAGCATCTCCTGCAGCATGACAATCTAGTGTCTTTGTTCTAGTTCCTCTGTTGTTAAATGAGTTGAAGCACTTTAGTTTCTTAAAATGGAAGGTATGACGAATACGAAAAGTTAACAGCTCATATTATTTTCTTCCTCAAGTCAAAGGATGTTCTGTTACTCTGGGATGCACAAAATTCACATTTCCAAGGCTGATAATGCAAATTTGCTGCTGCCTTGCGTCATAGATGAGCTATGGAGCAGTTAAAACTTTACAAGTGAGTCAGAAACACTCTCTTCTCCTCCGTTTACCTGCTGATGTCTTCAGGCACACATTTCCAGAACCTGCATATGAAGCGTTATACAATCCACACAAAACAAATTATTGTCTTCTCAGGCAATCTGTGTATAAAAGACTGAAGACTCTACTGATTTTCTTGGACTCTTCTCAACTCTCTTATCAACTCTAAAGTTGATAGAGAGGTCTCTGACATGCTGGATCTAAAAGACATGACGAGGTCTGATGGACAGTATGAGCAGAGCTAAGCTGGGCAATTATGCTCCATAGCAAAGGTATAGCCCTAGAGATAAGGTACGTTTGTCAACAGCTGACCCCATTCTAGCTCCAGCAAAGGTATTTTAGTTGTCTTTATCCAGCTAAGGTGGATATTATCAAGGTACTAAGCAGTTTTCAAACCATATCAGTTTGAAAATACCTATGGGAGACTTTGGTATCACTTCAGCATATGTTGCATTTACAGGTGTATAAGGCCAGAGGGACTTTCACAATTTGCACAGTAAAAGGTGCTGTTTCAACCATTGTGTCTTGCATTGCACTGAGGAAAAAAAAGCTAATAAACATCCCTTGTGTGAGAAGAAGCTAATAGAACAGCAAATATATTATGGGAGATACAGATTAATCAGCTGACTTAATACAAGGTGCTATGTCTTCCTACAGACTTTGAGGAAGTCTGTAGGGCTTTCACATCCTTCAGCTACTGTGGCAACAGCCACTAAAGTATTTTTTCAGTGTTTCAAGTGATGTCACCATGTGATTTCATACCTTCTTACATAGTTTTGGGAGTACTCTGCTGTCCAAGGAAACTTCTAGCTCTGTGCATCCTGGCTCTGCGGAGCAGCCTTTTTCATTAGGCGTCTCAGACCGTTACAGGGATTTACAGGTTATGCTCACTAACATGGCAGGGGATCAGACTTTGGCCTCAGGGTTACAGGGCACAAACTGCCTTGCATCAATGCTACCGAAGGCAAGTTCCCTCCAGAGCAGACTGGCTGAACTCTTGCATTGTGCAGACTCTAGCCTTCAGGTGAGCCTGTAGCCTTAAAATATTGATGTTACTCCATGTGTTTCATTTCAAAATGTCTAAGATCTGGTCTCCTCTGTAAGGTTGGTGCTGCAGGCCAGCTGAA
>NW_009953449.1:415418-419060 GCF_000747805.2 Chaetura pelagica | reverse complement strand
CATGGCATAAAATGTGGCTGTACATCTTCAACACTATGTACAGAGCATGAAGGTATGTGGTGGCCTCTGTGGGTGAAAAGTCTCCTGAGAGCATGTCAAGCCAATGTTGATGCAGTCTTGTCCACACTCCCTTTGGGACTAGTCCTTGGCATATGTATCCCCAGTATTTTCCTAGGCATGATTGGTAAGAGCTACTGGCTCTGCATGAACCAAGAAGGGTTTAATGCTTAAGTCCTGGTCCTTTTTTGGTGCACTGGTGTTTTAGGCACTCCCAGCCTTTTCTCCTCCCCGGTGATTATTTTTGTCATCACTGGAGGGCCAATGCCAGACTGGGAATGGCATATGAGCAGACACTCGCCTCGACCTCATGTGCACAGCTGGCTAAGCCAGTGCTTTAGAGCCTCTGTGTTAAGAGGTAGTTTTGAAATACTTTTTTGTGATAACAATATAAGCTTTATTTTTTTGGCTTCTTACTCAAAACACAAGGGTTGAGGTGTTGGGGTTTTTTTAAATTTTTTTTTTTGGGGAGGGCTAAAGACTCAGATGTACCCACTGCCTGCACAAGTCCTGTATTGAAGAAAAGACTGGGTAGGCTCCTTTGAAATCCTCATTGGATTAATTGTAGAAAATCAGATTATTCTCATATCAGTGAGTTTCAGCTGCAGATTTCTATTTAATTAATTAATTTGCCTTGAAGTTGGATGGAGTCAGGAATATATTTCTCATTTGATTGAGTAGCTAGGGTTGATACTTGCTTGCTTTCATGCTACTCCTTTTAAAAGTCTTTCAGCTGTGTTTTTGAAAATAAAATGAGTGAATTTATCATATTTAGACATCAGCAAGCACCACATGGCAGCTACTCTGGAATCCTAACGGGCTCTCAAGAATTATCCTCTGTGATTATCTCCGTGTCTGAAGGACCATATGTCACAGGCTCTGCAAATGGCATCTGGTTATATCACACAAAGAGGTTTCTTCTAACTATTTTGCAAGCAGCTCAACCCAAACTGGTGAACAAATCCCCAAATATATTGAAAGGAGCTGGATTCCTTTGAAGTGTGTTACTGAAACTGATGTATTCTGTGAGCTGGATGCCTGTTTTCCCTAAAAGACAATCGAACTCTCTTATTATTTCATGTTGTGTCAGAAAGGACACATGATAAATCAAATAAGTAGCTAAGCCAGTATACCAGAAAAATAATTATGAATGACCTTTTTCTCTTCAAGCTACAAATGTTACCCAGCAAGGGCACAACCCTTTCAGCTCCAAGACAGAGCAGACTACCTCTGATCTATCAGGGCAGAAATCTTGTAATGGGAAACGTATGCCACCTCAGCAAACAATACCGTGATTACTCAAGCAATTACTATATTGATCTGAAATTTCATGTCTCAAGTGAACATCCTGGTTTTGGGTGATAGGGGGTGGTGATGCTTTTTTGCTCTTTCTTGACTCTGTCCAGGTGACTCCATGGACCTTCCTGAGATGCCTTTTGGCACAGGGAGTTGCCTGTGCATTCCCTGCTGGGTCTGTGCTCTGATATGCAATCCTGCCTACTTGTGTCATCAGGTGAAAACACTGGTGATCTAATCACAAAAAGCCCTCAAACCCTCATTAGTTAATACATTGTTTCACGTCCTCACAGATGACAGCAACACATGCAGCACTTCTTCATTTCCTACCTATATGGCTTTTTCTGCAGGCTTCCAGGCATCGTGACAGAGTTATGCCAGTAAGACCCAAGGTTTTGGCCTGCACAGAAGCATGTTCACTGTTTTCCAGATGAAAGTGATCAGCAGAGTGGATCTGACTCACCCTTCCAGCTCAGGTACATTAATAGGAACTCAAAGCAGAATCAGTGCAAGGATGTCAGTATCCTACATGTGCATTTAAGGGTGGAAAGGGTGCGAGGTTGTAAATCTCTGTCTAAACAAAAGATGGAGTTTTAAAATAAACTTACAGTCCCAGTAGAGAGATTTTGAAATGAGGAAGATTATTGTAGCATTTAAAATGATGCATTCAGGGGGATTTATATTTTTCCACAATTCTTCCCTGCTAGTAAGATATACGTTTATGTGTATACATGTACATACTCCAGGGTGGAAATGTTTCTCCTGCTCATTATTGTGAACATCTCACCAGTTTTTTATCTGTCATTGTATCTAGCACAATACTGTACTTAACAGTAATTGTTATTTTAATTAATATTCATCTGTACAATGCCTCTTACATTTCATGTTAGGCTTCTGTGACTCACTGGTACTGATTTGTGAGCTGCAGTTGCATAAATAGCCTGTGTAATATATGGCCTGTCATCTCTAATATATTTTGATGCATTTTTCTGTGTTTTGCTATTTTGGGGATTAGATCTGGTTTTACAGACAAATGGCCTAATTCTCAGTGCTTTGTCATTTATTTGTATTTTGTGCCTAGTTTTTGCACAAACCTAAATTAAAGAAAGGAAAAAATATACTGCAGAACCTCAGTGTCTCATAATAAAAGACTGAATCCAGCCTTCATAACTCTCATTTCAATCAGTCACAAAGGGAAAGGTTCAGACCATTCATTTAAAAATATTTGTCTTTTTCTCCCTCCTGGTAATTTCCTAGTGATTTCTTATTGTCATGAGGAAATTCCTAATATATTGAGATGCATTTATATATATATATTTGCTCCAGTATATCTAGATGCTTTTGTCAAGAGGTTTAAATCTATTGGTGTTTACTGACAACTGGTCAAATGCAGCAAGTGCCCACTGTCTGAAGGGAACATGGCAATTTCTGGCCTTGCACTATCATTGCCTTTTAATATAAGTAGCTTAGAGAGTCCATTCAGAAGTTATCTCAGAGGGCCCAGAAAAGCAGATTAAGCAGCTTTCAAGCCTCAGGAATGCACCTCGTGTGGTGAGCCCAAGTTCAGCCTGTGGGAGATGTATGTAATAAATTATATGGATATTTTCTTAATGGAAATATTCAGTAGAGCTATGTGCAATATTAGCTTTTACTTGAGGGTTCAACCACTTTTAGTCATACCTGGAAACTAGTTTTTGTTCCTTTTCCCCTACTAGCAATTGATTATGTCTCTCGAGATCAGCTGTGTGTATGTGTGTGAGTGCATTTGCAAGCACATCTAGTATTTATATATACACATGCATATTTGTGCAACAATTATGATGCCATGATGTACAGTAGAAAGGGTGGCCGTGTGTTCTGGTTTGGCTTGGTGGGTTTTTTGGTAGCAGGGGAAGGGCCATAGAAGTGGCTCCTGCAAGAAGCTGAGAAGCTCCCTCTGCTCCAAAACCCAGCCAAGGAGCCATGCGCCTCTAGTGATTAACATAAGGAAGAACTGATACAACACCTGAGTAGAGAGGCACTTGGGGGGGAGAAGAGCTGTGCTGGTGGTTGGTGAGGAAGAAGGGGAAGAAGGTGCCCAAGCAGAAGTTTCCCTGCAACCCATGGCGAGATGGCAGCTGTGCCCCTGCACTCATGGAGGAATGTGGTGGAACATCCCCCGAAGGCACCAGGAGGGGTGAACTTGGCCACTGGACTTGGATGTTGTAGCCAGAGGATTTGCTGCCAGTGGACTCTGATTGCTCAGCTGTGGAAGCCCCTGGGCCAGGGGAGGGGTCTGTTCCCAAAGCA
>NW_009953449.1:393286-415353 GCF_000747805.2 Chaetura pelagica | reverse complement strand
TGGAGGACTCTCTCCCATGGGAGGGACCCCGTGGGGAAGTAGGGAAGGACTGTAAGGAATCCTTCTTCCTGAGGAGGAAGGAGCAGCAGGAACCACCAGCCTGGGAACTGACTCTAAACCCCATCCCCTGTCCCCCTGTGCTGCTGGGGGGAAGGAGGGAGAGAAACTGGGAACAAAGTGATTTGGGCCCGGGAAGAAAGGAGGGCTGGGGTAACATCTGCAAGCCCTGCTCTGTGTGTGTCTGTGTCCTGGGTGTGCTTGATTAGTGTGAAATTAAATTATTATTTTTTCCCCAAGTTGAGTCTGTTTTGCCCAGGACCTTAATCAGTGAAGATCCCTCCTTGTCCTTTGTCTCGACCCAGGAGCTTTGTCCTCCTCATACCAGAGTGTGTGTGTGTGTGGGGAGTTGAGTGAGCAGCCATGGGGCTGTTCTTTTCTGTCATGTTGTCCTAAACCACAAAACCCTGAGGTTTAATTTGCTCCTGAGAATCATGTGGTAACTCTGTTTGATGCTCTTCATATGCAAACTTTGTTCCCTCACACATTCCCCTGCACTACCATGTTGGTAACTTGCAATTTCAACTCTTCTGTGAGAAAATACCTAGTGTGAGTGTGCTGGGCTCCTGCCACAGGGCTTCCTCAGTGCTTAATTCCCCTTAGCCAACTGCTGCTGGGATCTGGTCTGCCCTCTCCTGCCTCTTGGGGCTGAAAAATAGTTATCTGAATCTTGGCTGGGATAAAGGGTAGAATATGTAGAGGAATGACAGCCACTGGATATCAGTTTTTGACAGGTATTTGTTGTGCTATCACCACTGGATGCTAGTTAAGAATCCCAGTATGCCTTAAAATAACTCTTCCATTTTCAAAGCTGCTTCTTGATAGAGCTGCTAAAACAAAAGTCCGCAATCAAAAGTCACGTGTGTGACAATTAGAGGTGAACACACTACTAAAGACTTTGTGACTCATGAGTGCTTCGAGAAAGTCTTACAAACAGGAGAATTTAGCCCTGAAAGTATCGACTGTGAAAACCAGCTGGAATATGGCTGGGAATTCTGATGCATTCAATACATCAATTATGTATGGGCAACGTGGTTGATCCATTCAAAACATTGGGTGCTTCCACATACAGACACAGGGAGACAAGGACACATTTTCTCACCATTTCTCTCAAGTGCACACATACATAGTTCCCATTCTGGCACACGTACACAGAAGCTTAATTTTTTATAACTCTGGAAAATACATGCATGTTGCCAAATTGGACAGCACTGCTTTGCGAAAATTAAAATTTCTAGTTCAAATGTAGAATTGGAAGTGTCTCAAATGTGTCATTGCCCATCTTCCCAAGTCTGCATTCATCCAATAATCAGTCAACAAGTTCATCTAGATGAAGGCTGAAAGTAATACCAGTGGATGAAGATGATCTACAGAGGTTACAAGGCCAGGTGACAGACCCTGAGACATTTAGCCAAGCATTCCTGTAAGTACAGACTTTAAAGATGAGTTCAGGAGCGTGGCTGCTGGGGACCAAAGTGTACAAGCAGCAGAGCTTCTCCTGGCATTTGCAGCAACAACAAGGAGATTATCAGTCGTGTGCTCTGTAGGATCATGACTGTTCACTCTGTCAAGGGTCAAGACATGATATCACACATTGAGGGACTTAACACTAAATCCAGAGCATGTGAGCTGAAACCTTCTGTGTCACTCCGTGTATCACCAGCCTGTTGCCACCAGCCTACTTTGATCCTTACAGCTCCTTTGTGAAGGAAAAATCCCATGAGGTGTTTGGTGGGGCTGAGACTATTTAAGGTCAGTCCTTTCTGTCTCCAGCTCAAATCACCCTGCACAAGACCTCTCTTTCTGCTTCTTACTTTTTCTTTCAGAAAGGTTTATCAGAGCCAGAGTGTCTCTAAAGCAGGACAAGAAGTGTTATATTCCTGGACAATGTGAAATTTGTCCCAGTTCGCGACACTTCAGTTTTTTAATTAAGTCCCAAAAGACATTTAAAATGTATATAAAATATAAGGAGAAGCCAAGTTATGATCACCTTTGATGAGTTCTTACTTAGGGAAATAGAAGGCCAAAAATGGTTTGCTTTTGCATTACATGATAAATTGAATAACATTGAGAAGCATGGTTTAGTCTTATCTGTGTTCTCTTTATTTTAAGCTGATTATGCATCATCTCTGGAAAAGACTGATGAAAACTTTCAGCTAAGATTCTGTAACATCAAGAAAACTATCCAGGAACAATTGTTTCAGAGTAAGGCCCCCATTTTCTAGAAAGCTTTGTTTAAATAAGGGTAGAAAACCGACTTTTTCAGAAGGATCGTTGAAACGGCAAGTCAGTGAAACAGACACCAGAACTGCACAATATGGTATGACCAGGCAACCCAGATGCCTAATTAAAAAAAATAAATAAATTAAGAAAAATTCTATTTCGGATATTAAAAGTGTACGTTTCCATTTGCACTAAGCAGACCTGGTTTTAATGGCTCAATAGGAAATACCTGTTCTTTTTTTAACTCACCAACTGCCTGGCATTTAGCATGAATAAATTCAGGCTCTGCACCTTTGCCGATGAATACGACATCACTGTAAGAGGTTTATTTATGAGTCAAGCCTCTTGCTCAGATACACTCCCAAGGTCTCTGGTAAAATGATGACTACCATCAAGTTAGAGCATTTGTCACTGAAAATCTCTTGCTTGGTTATGATGGGTTGCTCTGTTTTTTTGTTTTTGTTTTTTTTTTTTTTTTTTTTTCAAATGCACTTTTAATATTTAGACTCCTATGCTGTTTTTATCCAAACCTTTCTCTGTATGAACTTCTCACTAAATGACTTCTGAGTACATTCCTTTACTTGTCTGCCAGATTAAATCTAGATCAACTCCTCAGGATTTGGTGAAATTGTTATGTCTTTAGGAAGGAATGGAGACTCAGATTCCAGGTAGTGACTGTAGCATATGGCATATTCGTATATGATCTGCTTTCAGCTGGTGTAGGAACATATGCATTGTTGCATGATGCTGATGATACGTTTTGAATGTTGCAGCTGAAACAGAATGAATTTTAAATTACACACTTGGCCTAGTGGTGCTAGCTTGCTTGCTTGCTATTTTTATTAATTAGACTTTCCCTGTTTTTTCTCTTCCTAAGGAAAAGATTGATGCTTCCTTGAGAAAAATATTACAAAGCCAGACCAGCCTTTGCATGTTGAATTATGCATAGACGCACCATAATTGCACATATCAGTCAATTCCTGCAGAAAAATGCAAAGCTAGGCAAGTAATGGCTGTAGGTAAACACACATTTAGTTGTATGATGGTTACGGTAACTGAGTGTGCATTTTGTATGCACAGTTGGATGAGTGTATTTTTATGACAGCTTTCACAGCTGAGTAGAGTGAAGTACTGAGTCACACAAGAGTACTGCTTTTCTTCTGGGAGTGGGCAAAAAGGGAAAAGGGCTCTTCTGTTTTGGCCTAATACTTTCAGACGTATTTTGTCTCAGAGATTCCTAGACAACCAGAACCTTGAGAAGCTGCCTTTAGTCTGTCCCCTCCCAGACATACTTACACAATTCTTGACAAATGTTTACCCAGTTCTCAAAAATCTCCAGCAAGAAAGGGTTCACAGCCTGCAGAATTACCATTGCAATGACTTACGAGCTCTACTGTTAGAACTGTTTTCCCACTTTTACCTAGTCCAAATCTTTCTTGCTGTGATTTCAGCCCATGGGACTTTCCCTAAGGGCTATGACCATGGAGAATAGGTGAATTCACCCTCTTTGCAACAAAACAAATTGCTAGTTAATGTGGCAGAAGTGGTGGGAAGCTCTGAAGTCAACATAATAACACTCCCAAGTTCAAAAGAACAGCTTAAGTATTGTTAGCTAAGATGCCACTTTGTCAGGAGATAGTGGTCCTTTTCAAGTGTTTTCAATATTTTAGGATTTTAAATCATCACTCTAGAAATGTAGCAGGTAAAACCACATAGATAGACCTTCTTCCTGCAAAATGTGTGGCTACACAACTCAAAGCCTTATCAGAGGTTCCTTGGATGCTGTCTTATATCCGTTTTGAAAAACATTTCATGTATATTTCATGTATTTATATCAAGGGACAGGCAGAGAGAAGGATCATTCCTTCACTGTAACAGCTTCTACAGATTTCAGCTTAGCAGTTCCCTTTGTGGGCACCAAATTTAGAAACCTAATATGAGATATTCCTAGCTATGTTTAGACTGGTAATTGAGATAGGAGAAGGAAGGCTGTCATGCACAAGCATCCTTCCATTGAGGGTGCTACAGGTGTTTAGTGTCTCTGATTTTTGGATCTAAAGCCTTTTGAAGCACGCTCATTAGAAGATTGCTAAAACGTAAGAGGGCCTCAGCAGCACTCTGTTTGTGCCAGCCACTCTGCTTACAGATGGTACTGCCAGCAGGTGAGAGGTTTGGTTCCGAGCAGTGTGGTGGCAGGAGGAGATGCATTAGAGTTTGATCACAGGGTGGGTTGCGGGAGCCTGACAGAAATGGAAAAGGGAAGTCCCAGGGTGGGCTCAGGAATACTGCTGCATGGTGGGAGCAGGGAGATGTGCTTTCACTGGCTACACAACAGCAATCTGGCAGAACAGGATCGAAACCCCTGTCAGTAAATACCTCTAAGACTATAATAAGGGATCGCTGAATGCTTATATAGTATGGGCAAAGGTGTACCAAGAATGGGAGGCACAGATGCAAGCTTATGGACACAGAGCCAAGAAGGACAAAATGTAAGACATCTGTCTACAAAATCCCACCATTCATGAAACAAGATATATGGTTGTTTATGAAGCCTGCCTCAAGGAGGAAGAGTTTTAAAAATTTATTTCTGCTTGAGGTATTACGTTATGCTTTTTATAGCTAATATGAATACAAATATCAGATGAAGGACGTTTATGGTCATTCCTGAATATACTGGGAAGATGGGGGTTGCCAAATTTCACGCTGGTCTCCACTCATTCAGACAGCTGTTGCAAATTCCACCCTCAAGTGATTTGTTGCATGCAGTATGTCAAGTCACTCACAGAAGTGGGAACAGCAGCCTTGCTCACAGATGTGTTTCTTTAATCATCAGAGTGTATTTCTTCCCAGAGCAATGAGTTGCCCCTTCATATATTTGTTGCTACATGGAATATTAATATTGTAATCATGTCTGTCTCCTTAGGGAAGTTGTATTTTACGGCAGCAATTCAATACTGTTCACTATATGGAGTTAAAGAAATACACAAGTTGAAGGTTTTAAAGGTCTTTTTTAAAACTGAGGCAAAAAGCACACCAGAAATCACAACCTCAGTTCAGAAAAAAAACAGAAAGAAAAAATATTGTTCACGATCACTAAAAACATGAACTATTTTTCATTATCACTTTTTTTTTTTTTTTTTTTAACAAACAAGGAAACCTGCCTTCTAAAACATATAAAATGTCATGATTTTCTGATAGGGTCCTGAATAAACTACATAGCCCAAAAAGGTTTTGAGCTTCATGCTCAGGGCTGGTGCTGCAGGGTGCAGCTGAGTTACCCTGCCCAAGCTCAGGGACAGAGCTGTGTGAGAAAGAACTGCAGGAAACTGTTGGGGCAGGGATACCTCCACTGGCTTGAGCTTCATTTCAGCTCCAGCCCTCACCCCTGGTCCCTGCCTGAGTTACACTGGAGCTCTGCCCATGGCTGCCCATACTTTTTGCCCATCCTGACCCTCAGCTTGCCCTCAGAGCTGTTCCATCCCCATGGCTGTGGTTGCAGTCCACAGCCCAGCTCTGCTCACAGCCTCTGGGGCAGTGGGACAGGGCCGTGGGCAGAGGTCCCTGCTGACCTGCTCTGCTGCCCTGACCCTTTCACCCTATAGCTAAGACACTGTGAGCATAAAGAGGCATTCACAACAGCTGTATTAAAAAACCTTGCAATTAATTTTATTTTCTTTTTCACTGTAAAATTAATGTTTACTCATAGAGCAAGAGAAAAAACATATTTGTAATAATTACTTTAATCACTGCATGGCAGTAGCTCTATGGGCCCATGGTATATTTTAGGCTGGAGTCTGTAAATACTTACACGTTTACACATCATAAAAGTGATCCAACTGCATGGATGTAAAAGTATCTGTGTGTATGCCTTTATGTGAACATATATAGATATATATGCCACTTTGTGGGAAGCAGCCCTTGTTTCATGGAGAATATATTGCCTAGATGGTGTTAGCCTAATCTATGCAGATATTTTAAGCTCATTTTGCTTGATGGCAGATGGAGACAAACAGCTTATAACATTAATTTTCTTATTTGATCTCATCTAACAAAATCTCCAGTTACGTTAGTCTCACACGAACCATTTTTCTATTGTAGATACATGTCTAATAAGCTTAAATTCTGAAAATGAGTGTTTGCACTTACTAATATCAAGGGAGAGTTAAAATCAAACATGCTGCACTGTCTTCTGGGAAAGTCAGCAGTAAAGCACTGCTTTCAATAATCAATAAGTCAACCAAACAAATCTCTAGACTGTTGTTACAAGGAGATCTGTCATCACGCAAAGTGAAGACTTGTCTGAGAAACTGCTAAGTAAATGCTTCTGCCACTAAGTACTGCTTTTTTTTTCTTGTGAGCTTCAGATTAAAGTGTTGCTATGCACAGACTTTGTTTTGCATTCCAAACAGAGGCAATGTCTGGACCAAAGCACTTGAACATAGTCCTCAACAGCTTGGGTTGGTTTAAGAATGGGAAGATACTCTCTGTATTCTCTACCTCAGACTATTCTTGAACTGCTCCCTCTCTCTTTTCCTTGTGTCTTCCACATTTTGTACCTCTCAGCATTAAAATAGTAAGAAAAATTTACTTGACACTTTTACGGGCTATCAAACACATAAATGGTCTTACACCTCACCGATCTGTATCCACCTGTGACAATTAATACCCCCCAAAAGGGACTTCACTCCCCAATAAATGTCCAAATGCATAGCAAGAACATGAGCTATCTACTTGCAAGAGAATCATAATTTTCTTTCAAATGTATCAGAAAACACTTACCAGAAAATAGCAAAGTCTCAATATAATATGAAACTGAGCTGCATTGCTAAAAAAAAAAGCATTCTGTGCTGCAAAAATCTTTTTTGCTTACTCATCTCCTAATTTTGTTCGAATATGAGCTTAATTGTTGGGACCTAAAATCTTTGGTAGCCAGGTAACTGTCCCAAAGGGTCAGGTTTGGAGGCTCAAACATGCATGTTATTGTTCACTCCAACCCCTTTCCACTGACATTTATGTTGCTTTCTACTGCTGCTGAGATTTGCCTGTCTCAAAGGGAATATGAATGACTCATTGTTTATCGTTATAAAAATCCTTTTCCATTCCATAAATCATCTCTCTCTTTTTGGACATCCTTCCCAGCAAATGTGGCAGGCACAGTGGTGAGAGAATGGGGGTGCAGACAGGCTGCTAAGGGGAGGGTGCCCTTCTGCAGGCTGCTTCCATGTTTTGGACACATCTGCAAAATAATCAGAAGAACAGGGCGGACCCCAGTGGCAAACACAAACCTTAAGATTAAAACTGTATGTTTTATGCAGCCAGGTTGGACCTGCGAGTATTTGAAAACAGAGCTGCTTGTAGTTGTGACAAATAATGTACACAGGGCAGTAGTATAAGCACAGAAGGTCTGCGGATATTGTGGCACAAAAGCAATGGGTTCAAAGATGTAGGCACCGTTCCCGCTCAGGAGATGCAGGGGATTCAAGTTTGGGCAGCAGCACCCCCATCACTACCAGAGCCCAATATATAGCCTGTTATGATGATGTTGGCTTGAAATGGTTTTTTTTCGTTTGTTCTTAGAGTCTGTCTTTTTCCCACTTATCTTCTAGCCTTACCTGATGGCTTTGTAGTGTTGGCATTTATCACTGCCTACTTGTTCTCCCTTTCTGTTCCGCTTTATCTAATCTTTGAGCAAGAGATACAAGTCCTCCTTTCCATGACCTTTGCCTTTCCCTTGTCTTATACCCATTAACAGCTAACTACCCTCATCAGAAAAGGCTAATTTCTTTATACTGGCAAGGCCAGGGCCTCATGAAATCAAAGGTGAAACTCCCATTGACTTCAGCTGGAGTGAAAGTGACTCAATTTAATCAAAGAACTGGAGGAGAAAAGCAAAAGAGAAGGCAGAGACAGTAAGTTCAGCCTACTACAAACTCCAAAAAGATCAAAAGCATATGAATAGCTCAAACCTTCCCAGATATTTATAAACATCTAGGACAATATGACTGAAGCCGGTTACAACTACCACCCACCCCAATAAATGATAATCTAATAATAACAGTTCCTTCAAACCTGGGGTGTGTGGGCACTGGGCTAGTTAGCCACTGGTTGCAAGATGATTTTGTTTTCAGTGACTAGTATTCACTGGTTGCTGTACAAATTTCCTTCTAAAGTCATATTTTCTGAAATGTGGCACTTTTCATTAAGATGACAAATGCTGACATTTGGCAGGATGTGGTATTGATCGCATCGAGCCCTGCAATGATGGCTGGCAGCAGCAGAACAACGTGGGAGCTGGTCGTGCTCTGCTGGATCAGGCAGCTTCCCTAGGGCTTGTTTTCATCCCACAATATAGTCCTGACTTAGTGTGAATAAAGTCACTTAAGAGGTAACATGCTGATTTGCTGAACTATCTATCAAGTGAACTGTTAACAGCAGAGATAGGTCCAATGGATGTCAATAAGAAGTGTGCTGCTCTGAATGGCAGGGGCAATCCTCTACCCATGAGAGTTTTATTGCCAACTGCTGCACAAGCATGTTCCAAGGCTGAGCAGTTTCCACTGGATGAATGACAGAGTTTGGGGCCTTTTTTTGCGAGCACACACTACAGGGAAACATCACATTTTGCAGTCCCAACTCTTCCTCTTGCTAGTGAATCTGGACATTATTTTTAAATTCCTCATAGATCTTCTTAAACATACTGTGCTATCAGGCCCTGATGAGGAATTCAAATAGCCAGTAATCCTCTGGTGCATTTGGTCCTGCAAAAACTCTGTGTTAGAGTCCACTGTTTTATGGAGAAAATCAGAGATCACCTGCTATGCTCTGGGATATTTAACATCACAAAAGACATGAGCAATTAGACTGGCTTCTGCTCAGGACTGCTAGAATGGTCAAGGAAGAGAAATATTTGTGGCACCTCACATGAGGCCAGTAGCTAATTTGTTTCTTTGCCCAATTGTTCTTCATCCAACTTTTTCTTGCTGCTTCCTAATAAATGAGTGTAAGGTGAATATGTACATATATATATTGGGGTGTGTGTGTGTCCGTATGGGCTCAAGAAGCTGAAACCACTGCTAGAAAAAATCAGTTACTGGTCCTAGTTAACAAAATTGCCATTTGAAGTAAAAGCTTTCTATAGTGCTGTGCAGAAGATTTCAGAAAATGCATCATTTTAGGGGAGATACATCACCTTCTGGACTGAACTTCTAAATGGTATTTTTTATACTATTGAATATAACTGGTCTTTGTCCTCATCTAATGAGAGTGACCTCTTATACAAGGCTCTTCAAGGTCTATTTTATAAGAGTGCCACATAAGAAACGGATACTGGTTTTATTTATTAACTTTCTTTATGTATTTCTCACAGTTACATCTCTTTTATTACTTTTTTTGAATTACTAGGCATCTTAATATATGGCAATAGGATTTATTTTCCAAACATCTCTTACTTTTGTTGCTCTCTTCTGAATTTTTGTCATTGTCCTCCTTTATTTCTTTCTTTTTCTTTTAAAGCATGCAGCACTCTGAGACTTAAAAAGGTCCTCTGCAGAATAAAGTAATTATCTTGACTCTAAGGAAACAAACACAAAGTGTGAGAATGAGAATTACAGGGAAATAAAATATGGAGGCCACAAGAAAAAAAATCACAACTCTGAAACTGTGGACCTGCCCTTTACTGAACTTTTAATTCTTGTTGACTGATGACTTCTCTGTAGTTTCCACTCATACTTTTACCGATTAAAATAGTATCAGGGGAGACTGAGGAGGCAAACACTAATGTTTTAAGCATCATAAGCCACATGCCTCTGTGTGAGAGCCCTTGTGCTGAGTATGGTGCCCTCCCAGCATAGTCAATAACTTTTCCCAAGAGGATTTGTTTGGCTCTTCCTCCCTTCTCCAAGTTTTGGTGGCTGAGGCAGGTGGCCATGGAAGTGCCTGGCACTCCGGGGGAGCCCAGAGCCCTGGCAAGGTCCCCAGCAGGAAAGGCACTCGCAGTGAGTGGCAGAGGGGAACCAGCTCTGTGCAGTTCTGCTCCTGATCACAGCTCTGAAGCGAGGAGACGAATGAAGTGAACCAATTACAGGACAAAAAAAACCCCCTTCAAAACACGACCCCTGAACTGTGATAACACTGTAATTCTATGGCATTCAAGGATGAAAGAAAGTGGAAGAAAGGGGAGGGAAATTTGCTTTTGAGATAAGTGTTTCGTGAAAAATTTCAAACCAGCAAGACTTCTTTTCAAACTCTGAAATGGAAAACCTTTCTAAATATTTCATGGATCTGAGGCTCTGTTTAGCTAATTACTTGTTTAGAAAACAAATCTGTGAATTCAGCAACTGGGTATAGCATCTGAAAATACAGCCATATTGACTTTTGTGTTGCATGTCCATCAGTGAACAGGTATTTTATAACCATTTCTACCCCTTGCCCCTTATGACTCCCCAGGAACAAAGGCCAATGGTAAGCAGGTACAGAACTACCTCTCAGTTGCTCTAGGCAGGCTTTTCAGAGCTATACATGACAGGCCAGTGCCTGTACTCCAGTCTCAACATGGATGTGCTCTCTATACGTGCCTTGGTCCCCTACCCTGTCATTTGCATTGCTGATGGAAACATCTGCATGGGCCAACTGGTTTCAAAGCTTCAAATACTGACTTCTTGCCACATAAAATGTGTATGAAATATTAATTCCAATGTTCTTTTTGTTGATGCTTAAAAGCTACATCGTGCTGAGAAGCCCTGTGCAGACTGTGTGGGGCACACTGACCAAGGTGTCAGCAAGATCAAGGCTGAGAGTTGTTACAGCTGTGCTTTTCAAGAACCATTGAAGAACCCTTCCTATCATGAGCGGGGTTGGGCTCACACTTAATTTCATGCTGACTTTGGAGTCTTGGCTACTGAGCCGCAGTGGGACTGCTGAGCAAAGGTGACAGTTTTCCATTGAAATAGGTCGGTTCTCTAACATGATCAGTAGCCTGCTTAATTCCCAGACATTGAGCTAATTGGATTGTCCAGATACAAGACAAAATGATCTTTTTTATTCTTAGAAATAATTGTGGAATTACAACCTTCCCATAGATTTAGCAGTACTCTCCACCTTCTCTCTCTATTAAGAGAATTCAATCCTATTTCAGAAGATAACCTTGAGAGAATGAGGCAGGTATATGCTTTGCCTCTATCTTAATAGAAGTCTGATATGAAGGTTTAATTAAGAGAGAGAAAATAACCAGGAATGAACACACAATTTAAAGCAAAATAGACCTCGCGTAAGTGAAGTAAGAATCACAAATGTGATCCAAAAGGTCCCCCTGCAGAGACAGAGCAGTTTCTCACTGAAGCTTAAGGTAAGATCTGTCATAGCTGTTTGCCATTTTCCAGCTCTGATGGCAATTCTTATCCACACTTCTGTCTTGACTTAAAAGGCTAAGAGATTTTTTCCCCAGTTTGTCTCTTCTTTGCACTTAATGCAGTGTGGTTTTTGTGGTGCTAAGGTTTTGCTGTTGGAAATTTTTTGTAAGTTTTAAACACCTGCCATTTCCCTTCATCTATCTCATATAACTTCTGTTGCATCAGAGTAAGTGAAGGAGAAGCTGGTACATCTGCTGTGTTATCCTCTGTGTTCTGCTAGGGACACAAATATTTCCTGTAAAAAGCAAAAAGTGAGGGAAGGACAGAATGGAGAACATTAAGTTCCTGATCTGACAATATCTGTCTTCTGTGGTGATTTTGGAGTGCTCTTGTTTCTTTATGCATGCATGTGTTAAAGCTCTCCCACCCCAATAAATTTAACTGTACAAATCTTTAAAAAAAAGGTTTCAGCAAGTATATTACACTCAAGGGATTCTGGAGGTGAGAAAGTGAAATCCAGCTCTCTGTTTATTCACAGATGCATCCTTCCCTTGAATTTCTCAGATTTTCTCAGTAGGGCTTACTGAAGGAATCCTAGGAAACAATTCTGTCTCACTTCATGTGGCAGGTGTGACATTGAAAATACACTGCTTTTCATGGAGATGGTCTTGAAGGTATAAAATTGTATACTTAGTCAACTCTTCCAGAGTTTCACATTTCAAGCTTACAAAATCTCATGCAGTTAGGATACATTTATACTCTAACAGCACTATGGTCACATCTTTGTACAGCATTGAAGATAATAAGAAGCTATTATTGCTGCTACAATAATGTGAGTATATGGTTGGGATTCCTAGATGTTTCTACAATAGATATAAATGCTAAAGAAATGTTTTAAATTTATCTTTGGCTGACGACTTGTTTGAAAATGTGGTTGGCCACTGAAGGAGATGATTTTCCCAAGCTAGATTTATCTGTTTTAAGGGAGAAGTTTTAAAAGGCAGCAAAATATTCCCAGGATAATTCACACACGGCTGACTGAATAATTCATAATGAATAATGCATTTAGATTTTGCCTCTCTCTTCATAGGGAGATTAGGATATTCTCATATACATTCATTATTCAAACTAATACTGGGTTTTCTCATTGCCCCTCATGGGCTCGATTCAGTCACCTCTACTCAAATTGAGGAATGTTTTCTGTGGGGAATCGTGCTGTTTTTAACGGCAGTTCCTGCACAGCGTGGTATGGAGAGCATCTGGACACAAGTGAATAGGTTACAAGTGCTTGTGAATATTTGATAGTTGCACTTTGAAGTTCCTCTTGTATAGGCTTGCTATGCAAGTCCTAGGAGGTACTTTTCCTAGCACTTGTAATTAACTATCGCAACCCCAATTTATTAAACATACAATTCAAATTTTGATTGCAGCTGAGAGGCAAGCTAACATCTTGCTTTCCGTGAGCAGTGGAGCTTAGCTTTCAACACTTTGCTGTTTACAGAAAGCGTACACAAAAGATCAAGAGTGAAGGCTAAAAGAAATGTGCTTGAGTGTGCAGTCATTCAGAATTTCTCTTGTTACCAGCGTTGCTTCTGGAGCCTGCCCACAGGCATTTTTTCAGCATTGAGAAAATGCATTAATTACCTCTGTGCCTTCCTGTTCCCTGTGACTGCAACTCTTGCCACCAAATATTTTTATTATAGGCCTGGCCTTTGACTGGGCAGATGTAGCTTCCTTCCCAACTTCCATCAGCAATGCCTAAAGGTATTTACTGCACCTACCTGCAGCACACCCTGTCAGATGTGCTATGGCCACCAGTGTCACTCTGCTGGGCAGAAGGAACTTCAGCGTGGTAGCTCTGTAGGCTAGTGTTTCCCTCTCCCTAGCTAGCTGTGCTCCAGTTTACCTCCTGTTCCTCCCACCTAGTTTAGGGTTGAAAACTCCTCTCAACAGCCGTGTTTTGGTTGACAGTTTTGTGTTTTATAGCTAACAGTGGTGGGCTGAACTGAGTATTTTGTCTTTCCAAATGAAAAGGATTACTTTTTCCTAGAAATCACGAAATCACACTATATCTTCCAATGATTAGGTTAGAAAATACCTCTTTCAACACTCTGCCAAGATTTCTCATCCTTCATGTGTCAAAAACAAGAGCTACCTGACAGTAGTACATGCTAAATATTTAAAAATGTAAGATGTTTATGGAAGGTTATCCAATATTTTATACACCTACATTTTCTCCATGCAGGGAAAATGAGCCACCTGAAACGGTTTGCTAATGGGAAGTGTAAAACCTGTGACCAAGCCTTTGGAGCGAAGTGCCATGCCTCCAGCATGGGGACTGCAGTCTTCTGTGTGATGAAGAAAGGGCACCTTATCAATATACCCATTTGCAAGAGATAGGCTTGCCATGTCTGCACTAGAAAGTGGTTGCCTGGTTCTATTAAAGTTCAAGACAGCCTGGAGTTGGCAGGTTTAGAATACTTTGAATCCAGTCCAACACTTAATTTGATGGACAGAGTTGGAATAAAGCAGTTTAGTCTGTGACAGTAAAACAAATACAAATAGTCTCCTGGCTCTCTGATGATGTTTACAAGAGCATTAAAATGATTTCCCACTAATGATACACAGTTGTAGGGATTGCAGCACTATATCATGAGGGTAATTTTATACACCTACATTTTCTCCATGCAGGGAAAATGAGCCACCTGAAACGGTTTGCTAATGGGAAGTGTAAAACCTGTGACCAAGCCTTTGGAGCGAAGTGCCATGCCTCCAGCATGGGGACTGCAGTCTTCTGTGTGATGAAGAAAGGGCACCTTATCAATATACCCATTTGCAAGAGATAGGCTTGCCATGTCTGCACTAGAAAGTGGTTGCTTGGTTCTATTAAAGTTCAAGACAGCCTGGAGTTGGCAGGTTTAGAATACTTGAATCCAGTCCAACACTTAATTTGATGGACAGGGTTGGAATAAAGCAGTTTAGTCTGTGACAGTAAAACAAATACAAATAGTCTCCTGGCTCTCTGATGATGTTTACAAGAGCATTAAAATGATTTCCCACTAATGATACACAGTTGTAGGGATTGCAGCACTATATCATGAGGGTAATGCTGCTGCCACTGTGGTGTGGATCTAGAGAGATCCAAAACAAAATGCCAGCAGAGGAATTTGACAATGTACAACATCAGGAATGACAATCCAGTGAAACAGAGTCAAAGTGTTGCTGCTGCTCTTCTAAAAAGAGAAGATAAATGCAGGAAATGTGCCCTCACATTAGCTTTGCCTGATGAAAGCATCAGTGATGTATTATTATTTACCTGGTATAGGTAGACCTGATTTTAAATGTATCTCCACTTTGAACACTGTAAGAAGCTTACTCTAAGTCAGTTTCTTTATGTCTTTTGTTAATCCATATAATGTTTTCTATATAAAAGAGCTTGTATAATACACATTTAGCTTCAAGAGGACATTATAGAGCACTAATTTGCTACTTTATCTTTAAAGAAAGTTTGAAGCTTACTTTTCCGTAACCACTACATTTTTCCTTAAATGAAAGGTAAAAAAAAATGTTCAGGAAGTACTTTTATAACTATACATTTTGCATAAATACTGCCTTAGAAAGTAGAGGATTTTATATTTACCCTCTGGGCCTTTTCTCTGCTAGACTGCAGGTTCTTGCGTGACAGAAGTGCCCTTTCTGCTTTCAGCCACCAGCACTGATCTGGTTCAGTAGCAATACAGAAGCCCCCAATTTCCTTTTGTTCAGGACAGAAGTTGTGTTAACCTTGCAAATGCAGTGAATGTCAAATTGGTCAACTGCTGACTTGCCTAGCATCTGTCTTTTCAGCCTATTTATGCCATAGCTGTATGTTAAAGAGCACCATAAACTGCTTATGATTTGACCCATTCAGTACAAACAAAGCAAAATCTGCAGATAACACAAATCATAATTCCAGGTGCCAGTAGGTTGCACATTGCTCCCTTAGTATTTTTAATGAAAGATGAACAATAAAGACTCTTTTATCTCATCAATAATCTACATATTATACATATTAATAGAACTTCGTCCTGCAAACTCCTTAACATCAGTAGATGTTGTGATGCTAGCCTGGCTGGGAGTGTTTTATGGGTTATAAATTACTTCAAACTACCATTAGACACAGGTTTCAGCGGAGCTGCACTGAAAAGCCCTCCCTTCCTCCTAGTTTTAGAGGCGTCACAAGGCTGTACTGATGCTGAAAACCAGTTATCAGCTGCAAAATTCATATTAATGTGTAACTTGGAAGTTCAGGTTTCATGGTGTTTCCTCTTAAGCCTTGTGCAGGAATTCTCTGGTTTTCTTGTTGCCTATTTTTAGAGTGATTTTAGGGGTTTACTTTTCCCTGAAGACTGAATGTCTGAGAACCTTTGCAACCATGGTTGCTATGGAGGCTGTGGAGAGGAGGTGTGGAGTGCGGGAGAGATTTCGATTGCAGTTACTAGAGCTTATTCGTTACCTGATCCATTCACTTCCATAAAGAGCTGATCTGATCACTGATGCCTCTGTGACAAACGAGCAAGGCAAGGATTAAACTATCACATCATCAAAAATAGTTATAAAATTAAGGCATTCATAGGGCTTTGAAGGTGAAAGTCACATCTGCCAGGAAATGGAGATTTCAGAATTTCAGATTCTCTTTGTCTTAACCTTCACTGCTTTTGGGTTTGTACTGAGTGAGCTGAATGAAACTTTACTGGTCTATCACCAGGGGAAAAAACGCTAACAGGTATGTTTAGTCATACAGCCAGAAGAGTTACAGGAAATTTGGCAACCAAGCAAATAGGAAAAAAAGTAAGGTTTTAACAGATGAATTTCTCTTTGTGCTAATTTAAAGCTTATTTGCAGTGATATCACCCATCAAGAGACTCCTTCCCCTACTGCTTTTCTGTTGGGCAGACTGCCAGTGACAGCACTTGGTGGCTTCACTGGGCTTTTCATGCTGTTCTCATCACTGTCCCCTGTGCACAAGAGGAGGCAGCCAACAGCGCATGATGACACCTGCTTTTTGGGGCCAGGAGCAGAAATGAGAATTAACTCTGCAACGACTAGGATTTTGTTGCTTTGAAATCCCAACTTTGTCTGCATTAATTAAATTTCCACTTGGAGATAAAAATTGTCAGTTATTACCTAGGAGCGTAATTTTGGACTCCGTGCTTTCTCATTGCTTGTGATCATCAGGATTAAGAACAGTTCCTGGATTCCAGTTCCTCTTTCTGCTGCAGTGTGTTCCCAGGATTTACACGACACCAGGTTGCTGCCACTTGTATTTTGCTTGCTCTGTTCCCTCCCCATATCTTAAATGATCACCAGGATGAATGCATTCCTGAAAGGTAAGGAGCAGAAGCCTGTCTCCTTGACAACAGGGGACAAACTCATAATAAATACATAAAAATAAACATAAATAGTTAGAGCCAGCAGCAGATTGTGATGGCAGTAAAGAAGGGTTTGCTTGATGCTTCATGGAAATGAAAGCTCTATCTTCTGCCTTCACTGCCGTCATTATGAGAGCCCTGTTAATCTTCACTCTGAACATGACTGCCATTTCTATAAACATAAAATACGCTGGTTTAACTCTAAGTCCACTCCCCCAGCTTAGTGTCATTGAAAGTAATTGCAATTAAAGTAAGAGGCTGCCCAGGCAGCCACTGCAAGTGCAGATTCAGGTAACACTAGAGCATACGTTCAGCAGCTGGTATGATGCAGGGAGGAATACTGCTTCCAACAGCCTTCCTCCCGATCAGTTGCTCCTTCTCTGGCACGACTGGTGATAGAAGCTACATCCTATGTGGCGATCCAGTGTGGAAAATGATTTTGAATAGGTCTTACAGTAGGCCCTATGGGACTCGACAGATCTGAAACTGGCAGAGGCTCAGTGCAGCACTATAACATGGTACATGAATTACTGCAATAGGGATTAAATCCTATATACAGATATAAAATGACTGACTGACTGTAATTGTTCAGCTAGGAATAAATTAACTAGAATGCTGTGTGCTAAGCTTCATCTCACTGTCTTAAATTATACATCCATATAGCACAGCAGCAAACCCAGCATAACAGTAATATCATCCAACAAACTATCCATCTCTGGGAACTTGCCAGACCTGATCATAGTAATGTCCAGCTGTCTTCTGTGCTAGATAAAATTATTTTCTGCTCCCAGGTAAGCTCCTGAGGGACTACTGGGAGCTTCTGGCTCTGTGAACCAGAACATTGAGAAACTGAATGAAAGTTCTATGCCTGTAGACACTGCAGCTGCCCTTGCTCTCAGTTTGTAAGCGTCAGATCCAGCGCTCAACTTCCCAATGGGCTTTTCATGCCTCTCTGACAGCAGGGAATGAGAGTAATGCTGGTGTTACTGGCTGCCTCCCAGTTTCTGCTCCATGGCAAAGTGAAATCCTGCTCATGTGGGTCTACAGGAGCAATTGTCTCCCCACAATAGCAAGATAGTGTGAGGAACATGAAGTGGAAGGGGCTTCACTATAATAATGTAGGTGTCCATGCCTGCTTCTTAGCACAGTAAGAAACTGATTAGTCTCTAGGATCTCAGCACTTCCAGAATAAAAGCAGCTCAGAGCCTGAAGGAGGCAAAGTGAGGAATAAAGCCACCTTTTCTTGACTTTCACCTACCCTGGCAACAGCTAACAATTGGAGGCAGTTTTAATTACAGATGTAGCTTTTTACCTGATTCCAAATTGCTTAGCAGCTCTGGGCAACTGAGCAATCTTTCCTTTTTTCCAGGCTCTGGATTTGCTCTGTGAATGGTTCTTTGTAGACCATTTGTTTCAGAGAAGAGGCTGCAGGAGTTTACTCTTCTCTGATGGTCCAGTTCCACTAAGGGGCCAAAATTCTCAGTAATTTTTATAAAAGCCTTTGTTTATGTAACTAACAGGCATTCAGACTACTTTTACAATAATGCAGGCCTGACATTCACCCTAATTACCCTGTAAACTGAATGGCCTGGCCTCATAGTATGAAATACCAGAATATGATGAGCCAGCCTGTGATTCTCTTCAGAGAATGGAGGTTAAGACGTCACAGGTGTACAAGGAAAAACATAGTCTTGTCCTACTTCCTTTTTCTCCTGTTGTTTCAGGTTGCCAAAGTTTTGGTCCTTTTTTTGCAGCTTTTGTTTTTTTTCCTGCAAGTTGGTGGGGTTACAATAGAGACATCGTGAGACAGGGACACAGAAATTTGCCTGTGCCTCTTCTAAAGCCACTGGCAGCTGGAAAAAGCCAATGCAGGAGTAAACCTCCTGTAGCAGGCTGTGATAACTTTCTATGGAAGGCAAGGAAGACCAGGACTCTACCTGGTCCTTTCTTCACTCCAAGAATAGTGCAACTACATGCTGTCCCTTCCCTTGGGCAGATGACAGTTTGGATGATAATCTTGCAATCCCTCCTGCTTAGCTTGTTCACACTGTAACTGGTAAGTATTTTCCATGTGCTTGTGCTGCGCCGAGTTCTAAAGCTATGGAAAAAAGGGCTGTATTGAGGTGAGCCGTTCAAATTTCATCTAAAAAGTTAAAAATAGAACTGTGAAGATAAACCTGGAATAGCTCTGTCTACCGTGTACTTTGCTTCGCATTTCCTCTCACCCTGCAGCCCAGCCCATGCCTCCCATGTGGTGTTATTGTCACCATAGCATATGTTAGTTACTGGACCAGTGCCATTGATTTCCAGTGAAGTAGCACATAGTTTTTGCATATAGCCCTTCTGATAAAATTCTGCATAGTTTCCTCACTGTGACTCAGTAAGTGGAATCCTTCGTTTAGGAGAAAGATAGAAGGGTGCATGAGATAAAGGACTAAAACATCTATATCTTGTGGAGTTCTTCAGGTACCTCGATTAAAAACACTTCAGACTTGGTGCTTTTGTTGTATGTGAGCCAAAGTGGCAGGTACAAATTCTTATCACTGGGTAGATTTTATAAGGTCACCTGTCATCTGAACACCAGCCAAAAAAAAATTAGCATCTTAAAAACCTACCATTAATTCTGTTCACAACACATAAAATCTTCATTTTAGTCCTGGCCTTATACTGTGAGTTCATGCAAGGTGACAGACTGGGACCTTAAAAATGCACCATTCCTCTAGCATTTCATGGACACTTTGACTTTCATGAACTTCACAAGAGTCTTGGTCAAAAAGTTTTTTAAAAATCCCCTAAGTTCCTCATGTCCTTTTTATTCTTCAGAACTAAGCTACATCAGGTATTTCTGCAAATGGACATCACCTACTGCAATTTCACTGAACTAAGAGAAAAGTTTGAGCTCTTTTTTTTTTTTTTTTTTTCCTGCCCTCTTACATTTTCTTTAATCCTGTGAAGCAAAAATGACTGGTACTGAATTCCAAGAGAGGACAGGCAGTATTTTATTTTGGAAAGATAATAATGGCAACAGCATAAAGTGCTCTCCTTTTTGACATACTAGCGTGAATTCTCCCAAGAAGATGGGTTGTGACTGCTCCCAAACTCGGCGAAAAACACTTCTCAGGGCTACTGAGAAGTGAGGGCTACATTGTACGTGATGTGAAATAATTATGCAAAAAAAGGGAGGGAAAAGGAATTACTAACATACACACACTGTATACATCTTTCTTATTCATGAGGGAGCCTTTAGTCCTGCTCAAACAAGGGAAAAATTTAACAGCTTGCCTGGCAGGTCAGTGTGCAGCAGGTCAGAAGATCTAATAGACTCTGAAAAATACTACCTGTGGTATATCTTGACACAGAAACCCTGGAGCAAGCACACACCACATGTATCAAGTTCCCTATTTAAAGCTGACAGCTTTGATGTTTTATGACAGTTTTAATACTGATAAGGCAAAACAACCTCAGAATGTGCAAAACCATAGCAACTGCTGCAGAAGGATATATCTGGAGTAAATTGTTCTCATCTCTTCTAATTTTACTGCATTTCTTCCCCTCTGAGCAAACGATGGTTGTCCCTCCTTGAGTGGGTTTTGTGTTGGGATAGATTGGGTTGGAATTTCAGAAGAGCCCAGCAATACGCTGGAGATTACATGCTGAAACCTCAAGTGATTTTGCTGGGATAAGGGAGTGCCCTCCCACGCCAGTTAATTATTTGTTGGATTAAAAGGTCTGTGGGGCAGAAACTGCTATTGCCCAGAGTCTGCCAGGTGCTCCTCAGTGCTGTTGGCACAAGGACATGCCACAGTGGTGCCTCTTTCTGGGATCCCAGCACGGGGCCAGTGGCCTATGTGGGGCCTATGCTGGTTTGTCTCTCTTGAACCAAAGCTGGAACCAGGTCTGATGGGTCTTTCTGATGAAAACTATCTTGGAAAATGGTGTGTTTCTGTGGAAACTTCCGATTCAGCAGGGCTAGCCTTTCTGAAGGAAAAAAATATCTGGTCTGACATTTCTCGACTGCTGTAGTCGTAAGTGGTGTGAATGATAGTATGTAAATAATTATTGTCAGCAGGTCTTGATAAATTAGCCTGAATAAAATAATAAAGATTTCTTTCTTAGTAACACCTTAAAAAAAAAATAAAAATATATATATATATAGTGATGCTTCTTTTTTTTTTTTTTTTGCTTTTTGCAACAGGAAATAGACAAAATTACTTCAGACTTCTCCTTGGGCAGAAAAAGGTAATTTCCAGTGTTTCAAAGAAAATTCATTGTAACAAATACACGATCAGAAACTATAAAATTAATTTTTACTTTTATTGTAAGACAGTATTTTAGCTTACAGCCTGTGTACTACAGAATTTGGGAAACCCCCAAGGATCCAGATTGAAAGACCCATCCTTTCTGCTGCAAACAAGCTTCAACTCAGGATTTCAGTCAAAACCAGGCGGCACCTGCACAAAGGGGATCAGCACCGAGTGGGTGCTAGCTGCAAACACACCCTACTGAGGCTGTGTTATCCATTTGTCTGGATATAACCTTCTCGTGATTTTCCCACCTGCTTGAAGGGGCCCTGAAGAGCAAGGCCCAGAGCCAGCAGTCTCCTTTGGCTCCCCACGCAGGGTGGGCAGCAGGGCCTGGCAGTTCCCACCCAAACCACAGCTCGTTTTCCAAACAGCCCCTGGCTTAATCAATGAGCAGGGTTCGCTGTGCTCAAACCTGGGCGAAATCGTATCGCTGCATCACAGAGTGGTCTGGGTTGGAAGGGACCTTAAAGACCATCTACTTTCGGCTGCCCTGCGCTGCTGCTGACCCCCAGCCCAGGCTGCTCCAAGCCCCATCCCGCCTGGCCTCCAACACTGCCAGGGATGGGGCACCCACACCTTCCCCGGGCAACCTCACCGCCCTCTCCCTACAGAATTTCTTCCCAACATCCAATCTAAACCTACCCCCTTCCAGCTTAAAACCTCACCCCTTGTCCTACCGCTACACGCCCTTATATCTCTGCCCAAAGACCCCCCCCCCGCCCCCC
>NW_009953449.1:334688-392496 GCF_000747805.2 Chaetura pelagica | reverse complement strand
CCCCTCGCTGTCACCAGGGCAGCGCTCAGCACCAGCCCGCCGGGCTGCCGGCCCTGTGGCACCCGGTGCCCCGGCACGTCGGCAGGGATGCCGGCCGCTCCGCCTCGGCTGGGCACAGAAGCACCAGGCTGGGCACGGGTTTGCTGTCCTGAGGCTAACGTGGCTCCTGGACGGGAGCTGGCTCCGGTGTGGGCGGTGAGCTCATGTCTGGCTGCGGGAGCTCTCGTAGACAGACGCGCCCGCGGTCCAAAGCTCAGTTCTCTCGGCGGGTTGCGGGTCCTCGACCAGAGGGAATGGTGCCTCGGATACCCGCCGGGATGCACGGGAGGGAAGGGCCTCTCTGCGCCGGGCATCGCCTGCGGTGCTCGCTGCTGGGTGAGGCCAGACGGGGATGGGCAGCACTGCAGGGCTTGCCGCTCTGTGCCCGAGTGCCTTTCTTACTGCGTTAGTGTCTTCTTCGCCTGCACCTCACGTCTGAAGCACAGGGAAGGACAAAAGAGAACCTTAAACCATAAAAGTATCTTTAGGAAAAGTTCTTTTGAAAAAATAAATAAATTATCACCCCTTAAAATTCGCTTGTTTGTTTTGTGGCAGCAATGCCTCAGTAGTACTTGCTGCTGAAGTCGTGTGTCAAATGGTCTTCCCGTAAAACTTAACAAGAAAACGGGGCTGATTGGTGACCTCGGGCACTAACACAACAATAGCAAATAGGCCACAGCATCACAGACAAAGATACAAATTGACCTTGAATGTCAATTAACAGAAGGCTTTATCCACAGTTTTTTATTGCACGCGAGATTTCTGGGCTCTGTGGTTTCCCTGTGTTTCCTTTGTGTTGTGCTTGCAGAAAAAGAAAAGGAACACAAAGCTCCCTTTATTTTATTAAAACCAGGAGCTGTTTATAGTTCTGTGGCCGGTGTGATATTTCCTGATAATGTAAAAACTCAATTCAAAAAGGAAATAATGTGTCACCTTGCATTGTTCCCCCAAATAACTTGGAGGGAGATAACTTGATAAAAACATTTCTATCACACCCTCTGGCTAGGTAAGTGTAGTTGTTATGTTTCCAAAAATAGATAGTTCCTGGGTGTGCCTGAAATTTGCAATATGGAGGTCAGTTCTGTGTCATGCATAGCCTTTTCTGCCACTGCCATTTTACCTTAAAATTGTCACAGATGACTCCCCTGTTTCTTTAATTCACTCGTTATTTTGCATCATTTTACAAATGTAATTAAAGAGACAAGTCTGTAATCGGAAAGTAGAATATATCTGTTTGATGCTAGAGAAATAAAACACGTTCAGAGGTTTGCAGTAAGGGAAATTATCACTTTTTATGGCTTTTGGCAAAACCCCATGACTAACTTCCTTAAAAAATGTATCTACTAAATAATGAGTAATGAGCCAATATATCTTTGAACTCTTCACAGACTTGCTTCTTTCTCTTACTTTCCGATGACTTAAAATGTTTTGGCTGTCCCAGCATTATTGATAATAAATCAGTTTGCTGACTGCGGGGATGTCTTTGCAAAGGAAGTGTCCAGGAATTGCACAAAGTCCAGCAGGTGTGTGCTGGGGCGGGAGCTGGGAAGGTAGGGGCCGCTCCAGAAGGAGAGGGATGCTGCTTTTCCTTATACTTAGCCTAAGACACAGACAGGTCTTATTCCTTCCCTCAGGCAGAAAAAAAGAACTTCAGAGGCTTAAACAGGCACTCGGACAGCTGCTAATGAGACTGGTCTGTCTCTTTGTACGTTTCAAAATCTACATGCTGTATTTCAGGCCTTCTGGGCGTTTGTGTCTAATTAGGCTGGAGGGCCTCCAGTTCAAGATTACCTACGTTGCTTAGTGCGTAATTTCTTTATATGACTTTGGCAATAAAACAGATTACTGTGGGTTTCTGTGCAAGCAAATTAGAGACAGATGTAAGCAGTCCTGTAAGCTGTATTCCAGCTTTCTTAGCACTGATTGAATTCCACCATCATCTGGTTCTGTTTACATGAAATGACAAGTGGGCTGATTGTAGCATATTTGTAACTAGGGGTACTCTGTAAGATGTGAGGCTTTTAAATACTTGGTCTTCTCTGCTCCCCCTCCCCCCTTGCTTTTTTTTTTTTTTTTTCCAAGGGAGGAACAACAATACTGCTTTGAGAAAAGCCTCCTAGTTCCAAATTGAAATAATGAAAAAGAGGAAGGGTCTGAGCTGAGCTATACATAGCACAGCAACAAATGTTTTGCATTTGTTTATGTTTTCATAACAGTTTAGAGTAGAATGGAGAAAACACAATGCATAGCATGTGATTTGGAGTTTAGCACTATGAAATGATACTCCATTGGTTAGGACTTCTATTTACTACCACTTTAGATAAAGTTCCTGTGCATTAGTGGAGGAATATGGAAAGACTGCTATGGCTGTCTCCTCAGCCATTACTGAATAAATAAACAACAGATTAATTCTCCAGACTGTTACCCACTTTATGAGCACTAGATGCACTCCTAGGATTTTATCCCTGTTTTTGTCAAGCCAAGGCTTGAAGTGAAGTTCTGATTCCAATGAACTAAATGACAAAATTTACTGAACAATAGTTTCATCTTGGATGTTGGGAGAACTGGATACATATTCAAAGGCAGACACCACCTTAAGTGAACCTTAAATATATTTGGAAATATGTGTTAAAATGTGTTTTGTGAAATGATAGGTGGCAGGGATGAAACCTAAATATTAAAGTACTCTTCTAAATTAATAAACCAATTTTTGAGAATGACTGCAAATAGCTATAAATCTTGTGGAACTTGGCATCCTGCAGTCTTACATAACCAAGTATAGTTTTTAAGTGCCTAACTTCAGACACTAGTAGGTGAATATTTTTGATTAATAACTACAAAGATAACACACTCCAGAAAACATCAGATTCTTCACAGTTATAATTTTGCAATATTAGACTTACAGCTCAGAAATACTGTGTTTGAAAGCAAAATTCTTCATGACCTCATTAGGAAGACCTAAGAATAACTGTTTCCTGACATCCAAACTCCTGTTTAAATATAAATCTTAGGGATCCTTACCTCAGATTCCCTTGTGACAGCTTTAAGGAAATGTTCTGATGCCAAGGTGGTGAGGAATTGTACACCATGAAAATGAGCGTCTTCCTGCCAGGCTTCCAGATTTTTGCTTGTGGTTTTGCAGCTGATAGACTCAATTTTATTTCTTTGAAGAGAAAAAGATCACAGGTGAAGCACCGGTACCTAATTCTTAGATTCAAATCATATGACATTAATTAAGCAGTTCATTTTAGAATGCTCTGAAAAAAATTTAACACCTTGTGTTCACAGGACTTGGAGCTACAGTGCACTGATTATTCCTAACATTGCATATATTATGAAAAAGAAAAAAGGCTGCCTAAATGTCAAATAAATACTGTGCAGCCACCCTATTATAGGCAATTTTTAAAGGAATTTCCTTCCTTTATGAAGTACTGAGACAGTTGTGACAGGCAATCACATCTGAAATGCCTCTCCTTTCATCTCTGGAATATGGAGGAGTAAGCAGCATGGGGTATTTCCTGATGGCAGGATTAGCCAGAAAGGCTTGGTCCTGAATGCTTAAAAGTGGTCATATCTGTCCACTTGAAGGTCCTGTGCCCTGTTTCCCCTACCTCCCCAAACCATGGTGAGGGAAGGCCTTGTGGTGCCTTTGGAATTTGTGCCTAAACTTTGTGCCATGTACCTCTGCCTATTTAGGAATACAATAGCACACTTTGATGTATCGTATGGTCATTCTTTTTCATAGAAAGTAAAGTGGCTGCTCACTAATAGAATGTGCCTTCAGAAGAAGCTGAGCTACTTTTCATGGGAAAATGAACACTTTAAAACCTCTTTTTCATCCTGTAACATTCCAGAAATCCATGTAAACCTGCAAGTATACCTTGAAAAGGAAACTGTTTGATGATCAGCCCTGAAGGAGGAAATGCAGGTGTTCTTGTGTCAGAGAGCAAACTTAGGAGATCTCAGAAACTACAAATCTGAGTCCACTTGGTCTTCACCAAAATAGTTTTACAATGGAAGGCTTCAGAAACATTTTTAGGTAAACCAGAGACATGTTTCCTGGTGTTTCAAATGTAAAGGAGAGGATAAATGCCTTTAATAAGTTAGGAAGGCAGTAGCATAATTCTTCAAAAAGATAAGAAGAACCCAGATGACAGAATTATCTATATTTTGCAGAGGAAAAAGCTTATGGTAGGATGAAGCAGTGTACTGCAGTGGGTTAGTGGCTTTTTCTTTTGGTCTCAGAACACTAACCTGAACTCTGAAAAAGCATCTGGGGAAGAAATGCTCTAAGAGACCCAGTCTGGACTGTGTGTGGTATTACAACTGAAAGGCAAGTGGCTTTTTTTTTTTTTTTTTTTTTTTTTTTCTTTCCCCCCCCCCAGCACTTTCTGAAGTCATTGCATATGCAATTGGCTGTCATGTTCTTCCTTTAATTGGAAGCTGACCAAGAGGATGGTTGGCAAGCCTGTTTTTTGGAAATCTGGACATTATCTTGCTGCTGCTTTGGGGCCTCTGCAGTATTAATAAACCACAAATAAACTTCCTGGCATTTCTTTAACGATGTTATGGTTAAAGAACAATCATTTTAAGCCTTCAGAGAACAGCTATTGCAGAAGAACAGAAAACACACTCCACTGAAATGTAGCAAATTATTCTTTCCTTTGCTAAAGTAAGAAGGCTTGTTGGATCTTTGCATGCCAATAGTCCTGGGACATAGTATAAATAATAAGCTACCACTAATAAATATTGTCCTTCCACTCTAGAATCTTATCCATACTGGTTAGGAATCTCTTGCCTTACTTGTTTGACATATGATACTGAATTTTGAGTCCTGATCTTATGGGATCTTATGTTACTGTTTAGTGTGTATTATCTCAGCTGTCCAGAGCCAAGAAAATGTGTTTAGTGGGGTTCTACTTCACTTTCCCTGAATAGGAGCCACAGGCAGAATTGCTCTGCTATGTATGTGGAGGACTGTTAAAAAGCATGTCCTGTAGAAACTTGCCATGTAGGAATGCTGCAGATGGAGACACGAGTCCACCTGGTCTCAGCTGCCACTCTTTGAGAAGCTGAGTGGTGTGGCCAGCAAGAAGCCCCCATCTGTGCTAGGAGCCTTTGGTCAGCAGCATATTGCAGGTGATTTTTATAGCAGCAGAGAATGGGACTCTGGGGGATGCATGTAAGGATTTTTCTTGACGGTGTAGTGCTGTATTGACTGCCATGGTAGCTGTAGTCAGCAATACCACAGCTTTTCCTCCCCTGCAGTGTATCTCTATGTGACATGCAAGTCACTAATGAGTGGCTAATTATGCATAAGTGATCATGAATTTATTCTGTTTCCCTGTAATCAATATATACAAGTCCCTATTCTCACTGGTTTATGAAAATGACCAATTTTGTAGTGCTGAAAACAAGTTTCAAGACAAAAAAAAAGCCAAACCATTTTATTTCTGTCTAGCACTGTTAAACTTGATGACCAAAAAGACCAAGAAAACCCAACAAAGAAAAATTATTACTATGGCAATCCCCAGGTGACAAGGTAGGGGTGTGAAAGTTTTATAAAATAACAGTTAACGGCTTTGGGAAACTCATAAAGGCAGACAAAAATCTAAATGGCAAAAAGAATTATTGATAAAATACATATTTCTTGATTTATTTTATTTTATTTTAAAGAAGCATAGGAGGAACAGAAGTAGTCTAAGCAAAAGAATAGGCCATTGCTGGGTGAAAAGACTATTCTTTGAATTCTCTTCTGCACATGTCAGTGAAAGACAGGCTGCTACACCTTTGCTAATGGTGTATGAAACACTGTCCTCCACCTTTGCTGTGCTGCTGTGCTACTGCTGTATGAACTGAAGTTGTGCTACTGTGTGAGCTGTTGCTATTAGGCTTCTTTGAACATCTGGACCTGACAAATAGTAACCCAACATTTTAAAGGAATTCCCTGGAGGAGTCTGTGGGTTATGAAACTAGAGTTTTTCAATGTGCTTTGTACACAGAGAAATTACAGAGAACTTGGGAATTTGTCACCAATACTTTAAAATGGAAACTTCCAGATAATTGCAAGCCTATCAATTTGTCTTTGGACCAGGAAAAAGTAAAAGATTCACACTGGATTATATTTAAACTTCCTGTCATTCTTTAAGACTAGTCACCTTTGATTTTTGGAAATCAAATTTGATCACATGGCTCTTTATTCCTTTATTTATTCTCTTATTTGAGAGATAACAAATACAGTTTGATCATTGCCATTGTGCTGAACTAATACATAATATGCTTCTGTGAGACATGACTTTTTGATGGAGTAACTAGACTGAAATGAAATTAAATCAATGTGATGATTCTTAAATGGACTAAAAGCTGGCAGATGGGCTATGAAACATGACTGTAAATGGGGAATCCTCACATGGTATGTGTCTTTTGGTTGGATCCTATAAGTATTGGTTATTTTTAATAACCATATAGCACTTTTATTGAAGACCTAGGTGGTAACAATATCAGTTTTCCACTAGACTAGGGGAAATTTAGCAAAGAGGATAGCTATCTGATGCAAAGAGATCTGTCAGAGAATCATAGAATATGCTGAGTTGGAAGGGACCCATCAGGATCATCGAGTCCAGCGCCTGTCCCTATGTAGGACAGCCCAAGAATCACATCATGTGCCTGAGAGCATCATCCAAATGCTTCTTGAACTCAGGCAGGCTTGGTGATGTGACCACCTTCTTTGGGAGCTTGTTCCAGTGCTCAACTGCCCTCTGGGTGAAAAACCTTTTCCTGATATCCAACCTAAACCTCTCCTGATTCAGCTTCCTGCCATTTTCCTGAGTCCTGTCATTGATCACAGGAGTGAAGAGATCATTACCTGCCCCATCTCTTGCCCTTGTGAGGAAGGCATAGACTGCAGTGAGGTCACCCCTCAGCTTCCTCTTCTTCAAGCTGAATAATCCAAGTGACCTTTGCTGGTCCTCATAAGTCATCCCATCCAGACCCTTCACCATCCTCGTGGCTTGACTTTGGGCACTCACCTATAGCCTGATGTCCTTTTCATATTCTGGTGCCCAAAACTGCACTCAGTACTCAAGGTGAGGCCACACCAGTGCAGAGTAGAGCAGGACAATCACCTCACTTGACCAGCTGGCAACGCTCTGTTTGATGCACCCCAGGACACGGTTGTCCCTCCTGGCTGCCAGGGCACCCTGCTGGCTCATATTCAGTTTGTCACCAGCCAGGACCCCCAGGTCTCTCTCCACCACGCTGCTCTCCAGCCACTTATTCCCTAGTCTTGTATTTACCACCAGGTCTGCCCCGTCCCAGGTGCAGAATCTGGCACTTGCCCTTGTTAAACTTCATGTGGTTGGTGACTGCCCATCTCTCTAACTTGTTGAGGTCTCTCTGCAGGGCCAGCCTGTCCTTGAGGGAGCCAACAGCTCCTCCCAGCTTTGCATCATCAGCAAACTTGCTTAGAATTCCTTTGACTCCTACATCCAAGTCATTGATGACAATGTTGAGGAGGACTGGGCCTAGGATGGAGCCCTGTGGGACCCCACTAGTGACTGGTCATGAGCCTGATGTTGCCCCATTGACTGTCACTCTTTGTGTTTGACCTGTGAGCCGGTTGCTCACCCATTGTTTATCACAGTTGTCCGGCTGTGTGCTGGACATTTTGTCCAAGAGAATACTGTGAGAAACAGTATCAAAAGCTTTGTAGAAGTCCAGAAATATTACATCCACTGGCTTCCCTTCATCAACTAGGTGGTTACCTTGTCATAAAAGGAAATTAAGTTCGATAAGCAGGTCTTTCCCCTCGTGAAGCTGTGCTGGCTGTGACTGATGACTGCATTGTCCTCCTGGTGTTTTTCAATACCTGCCAGAATAATCTTTTCCATAATTTTACCTGGCATTGAAGTTAGATTGACTGGCCTGTAGTTTCCAGGTCCTTGGTTCAAGCTGTAGTGTATCATGAATGAGGTTTTGTTGAGCCAGCGTGGCTCTTGGATGCATGCTTGACAGTACTGAGTAGAGAAATATTTGCATATGCAAATCATGTTCTTACAAATAGACATGATTTTAGGAAGCAGAAAGGAGTCTTGGTAGTGCAATGACAATAAAAGATGAGGAAAAACTGAACTCTAAGGTTGCTGTCTACAGGATTTACCAAGGAGTGACTCAGTATTGCTTGCTGTGTTTATGTACTGATTTTGGTTCATCATATGGGCATACTTCAGTGTAGCCAGCAAAGCCATAACACAATGTGATGTCTGGAAAATGAAACTGGACCCAAGCAATGTTTGCCTTTGTAAGTCAGGTAAACTATCAATTGAAATATTAATATCAATACAAGCATTATTTAAAAATAAATTGTACTTAAAAAAGGCTGAGATTCTGGTAAGTCTAGTGTTTTTTAGATCTGAGCTCTACAAGTCCTCCTGTCACATAATAATTATTACTTTAATTCAGTCTTTTTTGTGCTTAATACAAATATATACAAGAGAACCATGGGTCTCTCTCTCCAGAGGCTTAATTGTTTAGAGAACTTTGAAGCAGTATTCAGGCCTCTGTACACAGCTTAAACTTAATGTAGTCTCTTGCTCTGCTCAGAATTTATGTGAAAGAATTGTCCTTCTAAGTTTTTATTGTCGGGAATGGAAACGGGGAAGGCCCTGTGCATATTTTAGAATCTGGTAGCTGTCTGTATGACACATTTCTTTCCTGTTGCCCTCTTACCCTGTTGAATGAGGCTTCCTATCTTACCAGGAGCAAGAGAATGGGAATTCAACTTACGTATTTCTTCTATTCTTTGATATAACTTTTTTTGGCCTGAAACTAGAACAACTGAACATAGTGATCAGGCAACTTTTATGAATTGGCAAAATGCATTAAAGGGCTAAGATGACATTTTTATTTTGAGCTGGATGAAATTCTGGACTGCTCTAGACAGAGCTTTTACCAAAAACTCCTCTCTACCAAAAAGTAGAGAGTTAGCCTGTGATTGTTTTGCCCCTTGTTTGTGGCTCTCTGCAGGGTGGTGATGGCTTGAGATTATATGGACATTTCTTAATGCTGAAATGATGTGTGACAGAAAGCAAAAGCAACTTCAGTGTTATAGCTTAGAAATCTCAGTTAGCCTGAGGGATCTCAGACGTACAGAGACAAGTTCTGCTCTGCTCCATGTTCTCAAAAATCAGCAAAATTTAGACATTTCATATTTAGAAGGTAGAGCATATGTAAATACAGCCCTTATTATCTGTTCGTTTTCTGCTTCTGCTGTCAACTCTGACAGGGCTCTGGCAATAATGCATTAGTACAGAGACAAGTTCTGCTCTGCTCCATGTTCTCAAAAATCAGCAAAATTTAGACATTTCATATTTAGAAGGTAGAGCATATGTAAATACAGCCCTTATCTGTTCGTTTTCTGCTTCTGCTGTCCACTACTGACAGGGCTCTGGCAATAATGCATTAAAAGGTCTTCCAATGAATGCATTAATGCATTAAAAAATGCATGAAGAAGTGTTGGAACAGTTAAGGTTCACTTGCATGTTTTTCTCCTCTTTGCTAATTAAAACAGCAATGAAAAAATACGATTCAGTTGAGTCAAGGTAATATAAAATTAATAAAGTTAGTAATTGCATATACCTTTTCTCTATCACTTTTGTCCACTGGAACAATTTATCATTTCATCCTACTAAAATTGACAATGAAGCTGGCTTGCTTTGTAGAGGACCTGGAAATTACATGCCTAGATCACCTAGAAACAGAGCCAGGACTAGTATGTGTGAATCCTAAGCTGCTTTTGTATCCACTGGACCATGCTGATGACACCACTAAATGCAGAATTTGGGAAATAGCCAAGTGCAAATGCATAACCAAATTGCATGTCTTGCTTTAGGAATATACAAAGAATGATTTTTAAAACTGTGATGGTAAGTTATTTTTCAAAGAGTTTGGGTATTTTTTTTAATGTATAGAACTATAAACAGAAAATGTGACTCTCCGTGCTTGTTCTCAAGAACAAATTTACATTTTTTTCCCATGACCATAAAAATAATTGCATTTTTTCCCCCTGTTCCAGTTTCTGCACCGAAAGCTTACATTGTGTTCATGTTCAATTCATATCTTCAACGTACCTGTGATAGCAGCCTACAGTATGTCTAGTCTATATTATTCAGTGGGTGCAGCAACACTTCCATGTAGGCACTGTTTGTAGCATCAGTAGAAGTATCTCTTTCTTCTCCTTGAAGTTGTGTCTTCATATGATCCTTTCACCACAGTTTTTGCCACCAATTAAATATCTTGGAAGAGCTTATAATTTCCTGGCTGCTGAGTTCTGCCCTCCTGTTTTACAGATGGATTGAAGGACCCTCTGATAAAGGCTGTCTGTTGTTCAAATGGGACTTAGTGCAATGGTCTTTTAATGTTGTGTCCAAGTCTTTAAGTGTTAAAATCTACAAATGACCATCCTTATCTCTTTTTATCTAGCTCTGTCTTGCCAAAAGAATGTCCTGTTGTAGCCAGGACTATCAGTTTCCTCACTGAGAAGGCAAGAAGTTTTCTCTTGTGCATGTCTATATTCTTCCTGGTGGTAGACATTGCAAACTAATCTGAGAAGACTTCTGTTCACCTGTCTGACATCTCTGCTCTGAAGATACTAGATATTAAAGCACCTGTATAACAGATACTGGCTTAGGTTAGCCTAATGTTTGTTTGCTGAGGTTTGTAAATCAAATGGTTGAATCAGTCTTGTCTCCACAATCACTGATATCTTTTCAAAGACTCAACGTAGTGTTCAATGAATATTTACTGCTGTTAACTGCTCTGTTAAATATTATCCCATTTCATTAACACTATACTTAATTAGAACCCCAAAAAGGACAGCCTAATCTCTGTTTGATTAACTGCACCAACCTGTCACAATGTAAATCAAGGTTTTAGCAGGGTAATTCAACAACTTTGCCTTGTTAGTTAAATGATTAAACATCTGCTCTGAAAGGAGAAGCTGTTTCCTCTTACACTTGCAGCTCGTCCAATAACTAAAAATTGAAGCTGTTGACTATCAGTGGCTAAGAACTTGTCCCGTTTCTGTGGCACATTGTAGTTGTCAAGAATCTGTCTGTTTCAGGGTTCCAGGGAAAACTGTTACTTTCTGAAAAAAATAAAAAGGAAAAAAGAAAAGCCAAACTAATTCTTTCTTTTACTTACTGCTCTGAATTGTATGTGCACAGAAATACACCCAGTATAAATTTAGAAATATTATTTTATGTTTAAACTTAGAAGTAAAAAACAACATGAGATTTATTTTGAAGCTTACAACCAATACTGTGAAAAACACAAAACTGATCAGAGATATCATCTGTTTTGTTAACTGTTGATGAAACCCAAAGCAAGGCTTGGAATTTTTTAATGTTAGAACAGGAGCATACTGTGTAATCTGCACTGTGCAGCGCTGCAGTAACCAGGTTGTACCACTAATGTGCATTATTCCTGTGCAGTGGTGTAAACCCTGCTGACTTCCATTACTGGTGTACCCCTTTTCCTCTGCCTTTGGTTGTAACAGAGCAGTGGGAGTTTTGGAGAAGCTGGCTGGCTGTCCCTGGCTGGTAGTCCCTTCTGCTTGCAGTGTGCCTGCTGCAAATTTGACTGTTGAGTGACAAGCCTTGCTGGAAAAGAAGTACGTGCCAATGGCACGGACATACATGCCAAGACAGAACTACTAATCAGGATCTTTCTGCTTGCAATCTTGCTGCCAGCCTGAGGTGCATGAGTATTTTGTATGACCAGTAGCTATTTATGGATAGCTTCTGAACACAAGCAACGGAAGGATTAGCAAGATGTACAGTATGTGATACTTTGCCCTTTCCACAAACATCAGGGTCACAGGACTAAAGAATTGCTATGAGGTAATAAAAAAATATTCTTTTATTTCCAGGCTTTAAAGATCAGCACTGTTAGTCATGGAGCAAAATGGCTTGGAAGTTGAACTTCTGTTCCCACAATTGTATTTAAGAAGTGCTTAGGAATCTTGACAGACTTATGAGTGATTGTAAGCAGCTGAATGAGAACAATAGGCCTGCGATAGCCATGGGACATGGGTGGGTCCCACCATCAGTGTATCTGCGCTCATGAAGTCTTGTGTGGCAGGTAGGCTATGTCAGCTTCAGTTCCAGCCATTCCTTCTCTGTTCAGATACTCTGTCTGTAGAAATGTGTTAAATCTAAGTACATCTTGCATACTTCTTTAAAAGAGGCTGAACTGTGTCTTCTCATGGGGCAAATTCCCGTCTAAGAATAAGCTGGCTGGCATAGCTTCAACCCCAACCCACTCTCTAAGTTCAGGGAGGCATATGTTGCCAGCTCAAGGCTGGTTTGGAGGGAGGTAAATACAGATGGGTCCATGTATATGTGTGTTCATATATATATTTATAGCTAAATGTTGTATTAACATTAGTATAATTAGCTGAGAAAAAGATAATTCCTGGAGAAGCTGTCCAGGACTGGAAGTCTTACGTGGCCTGGAGCAGAAAAGCTTACAATGGGGTGAACTTTCTTCGTGCCTAGACCTTGCTTTGGAAAAATGAAGAGAAGATACAGGAAGGGAGAAACAGCATTTAAAAAAGCGAAGTGATGAGATTGTTGATTGTGGTAATTGAGGATAGACTGATAATGGGGAAAAGTTGCTTTTAATATACTGCTCGTTTACAAATGACAGAGGGAAAGAAATAGCTATTCTTCACAGCCTGGTATGACAGAGGCCCTCTTCCATCTGTAACTAACTAAAAATCTACTGCAGTTTTGTAATTCCACATAACTGAATCAGAATCAGTAAAACACTTTGCTTCTTGCCTTTAAATGCAATTGCCCTTGGGTAGAAAATGTTTCTTAATATCTGCTAAACTCTTTAAGTGGTGTTTCAGTGAATATATGAAGATCTATTCTGAGGAAAGAAAAACTGTAGTCTGAAATCTGTATTTTGGAATCATGTCAGATAAATTTCTTTGTAAGACATGACAAGCTAAATAGATAATTGCATTGGAAAGGCTTTAGGTTTAAAGATTATTACAGTATGAAATTACATATGTATAACTTTAAAGGAAATAGTGTATTGATCTGTAGAACATGGAGAAGATACTAGTTCTGTAAAAAAACTTGTCTGGAAATACATTACTTATTGCTAAAAATCTGTTTATATACAAAATCTTTCATATCTCATGTATATTAGATGCAGTGTATTCTGTTTATAAATATCTTTTGTATCTTACCGTTTGATTTGAGCACCAGTTAATGAAGAGTTCTGCTTGTGATGAAATTTGGTGTAATTGAAAGCTCAAATAAAGAAGATGCTTAGTCGGGAAGGTATAAAATGCATAAGCCATAAATAAATGGACACTCTGAAGTTAATGTCTGAGGTGCTTTTTATTACCTGGAATGCTAATTCCAAATAAGAAACTACAAAAAATGGAAATAAATGGCAACCGCTGTCACACTCAAAAGGTCTGTGTGATAAAAGGCAGGTGAAAGAAAAGATGAGATCTCAAAAAAGGGATTTTTGCAAGCAAAAAAGAAGCTCTTACCAGACTACAGATAAAAGTAAAATGCAAGGAAGTGTTAGAAATCTTTTAAACAGCAGAGTGAATTCCATAATCCTGCAGGAGTACACCAGTGAGAAAGATTGTATCCTACTTACCGCATCTTCATTTCTGTATCAGTCAAGGTAAGTCGTTTTCAGAAAACACATATGTGATATGATCATCTGATAATTAAAAAAAACCATGATGATGTTTAATTTGCAAATGTTCATGACCTAGAACATTTCACTAAGCAGCTGACAGCATGAGGAAGAGCTGAAACTGTTGGTTCAGCCTCCTGCTGTGCCAGAAGTGTGTTGGTAGAAG
The DNA here is from genome assembly GCF_000747805.2 of Chaetura pelagica. NCBI lineage: Eukaryota > Metazoa > Chordata > Aves > Apodiformes > Apodidae > Chaetura > Chaetura pelagica. Next base: position 378,569 of record NW_009953449.1, on the reverse strand, counting down.
TAGCTGCAAAAGAGCAAGACAGGTCTGCTAGTCAGACTCTGGCTACATGGGCTTGTGCAGATGAGGTGGGATTTTTGTCCTCTGTGTTCTTCAACGAGATACACACATGGCATGGATTTGATGAGTGGAATTGTTGGGACTATATCTGAGCAGTGCTACATAGGGACATAATGCTTCATATCCTCAGGTTTCCAGGAAGAACCACAAGACAACAGGATTAACTATCAGAGTGGATTCGCTCTGTAGATGGAAACTTTGTCTATATAATTGGAATAGATAATTGATGGAAGAACAGATAGTACAGATACTTCTAGAGCAGATTAGTTTTGCACTTTTCTTTTTCTCATTATAGTCTTTGTCATGAAAATGGATATACTTTATGCCATTTCCTGTTCTCTTTACAGTCATTACACTGGAAATGTTATCACTTTTGATTTTTCCAATTTTTACATTCCTAAGGCCTGATATTATTATTTTATCACAATATATTATCTGTTTCAATGTCTTTATTAAAAAAATAGCATTGGTGGAGTTTGGCTGGAAATTATATTTTTGCCTCACAAGCTAAAGATGGTATTGCTTAAATGAATAATTCTTAGCAAGTCATTTTCATTAAGACCTAGTTTTAATAGTTGGTTAAGCATAAGAAAAAATGGTGAAGAGGTCTTTTTGTAGATGCTAGGAAGGGAAGGAACCATATTGCTCGTCTGACTTCCAATATGAATGAGATCCAGGGATTCTTGCATCTGACTTTCTCTACTGCTAGAAGGTCGTCTAGCTTCGATCTACCAGTGGCAAATGATGAAGGATCTAATGCAAAATTTTGGAGAGCAATGAGTACTTATTCAATGAGTACTTATTCTGGTGAAAACAAATGAAATCTAAAATAACTGGAATAACTTTCCATTTGTGGGATGAATTGTCTGTCACAGGCATGCAACCTTAAAAAATATTTTTAAAAGTTTAAGTGTTTAGAAAGGAATACTAGCTTAGATATCCTTTGGCTTCTGCTGTATTGGACTTCCCATCTCATAAGTTCTCACTGTTCAAACCATATGCCTTATTTCTAGACTGAAACAATCTAGTTTTAGATTCTAGAATCTGCAATTTTACAATCTTTTTGTCTTTTATATTACTCAACATCAAAATAATGGGCAGGGATCTCTATTTTTGGTGTCTGCATGGTTTGTAGGAAGCACAGGTTTGGTTCAGTTAGGTCACTCAGCACCTTCAGTTCCCACTGCAGTCAGGGGTGGGGGATTAAAACCTACACAGACTTTTTAATTGCCTGTAATTGCTAAAGAATATTAATAGAATAAACATCTACACCAAAGATCAGCAACGCTTGCTTCTCTTCTGTACCTCAGGTACCTGATGATAGCAGATTCTGAAGGCTGTGTCCTTACTGCCCTTGAAATGGAGCTAGACTGTGAGGAATACAGCAATACCTGATAGGAATAGTATTTAATAAAATTGTGTGTTGCTACATGTATGTTCCTGGACGTTACTGGTATCCCACTGATTAGATGTTGCTGAGTTATGTAATACCTACATTTAATATATCTCCCATTCTTATAGTAAGGTTGTCTTGACAGATTGCATTCTCACCTACAGTGATGTTACTTTTTCACATCGGTCTTCTAACAAACTGGCTTATACTTCCATTTTTGTGTCCATTAAAAACAAGCCTTAAAATGGCTTAAAATGGACTGCCCCCTTTTGGAGACAATCAGACTTTGTTTTAATAGTTGTTAAAAGTGATTCCAAAGAGAAAGACCAATAATCTAAAGAGAGAATCACGAGAAGAGCAAGCCACTGCAGTGCAGAACATAATTCATAGAAAGCATTTGACAGTAGCATTTTTGATGATTCATTCTCCTGACTCAGATGGCAGAGAGAACCAGGCATTGGGAACAGTTTATTTTTGCAATGAAAGAATGAGAGATGGAAGAGCACACTTGTGGTCCATTCTGGACCAGGTTGTGATGGGTGGGGGAGAGGGAGGGACAACACAATCAGTAAGTGTCTGAAAATAATGCAGATTAGTAAAGGATGTGGGAAAAATGTCTAAACAAATATAGATGATGACTTTTTTAGTAAGTTTGGCTGGTAAAGATTTCAAATGCTGTAGTAGGGTATGCAGTATTGTGTGACATCCTAATTTTTTTCAGAGATTGTTCTGTGAGATTGGGGCAGTCCTACACAAGATTGTTTTCATCGTGTTGTCTTCTGTATTTGCATTACCCTTTCACTAACTGTGGATGAGGTCTGCCTGAAGCTTTACGCACTGCTGAGCTCAATAAAATCTCTCCACCCTGTGAGCTCTTTGTCTGACATTGTGATTGTTTTAACGGGATTATTTTTTCTTGTACAGAGGCACCAATTTGGGCCTCCTTTGTCTGCCTAGCCATGTCTGTCATGTAGCTTGTTGGATTTCAGTAGCTTGATAATACCTGCCCCATTGTAGAATTTAGCTGGAAATAGCCTGAACATTTAAAAGCATGGGGACAAAAGTCCAGTGTTCAGACAATCCTGTTTCAAAAGGAACTCATCTTAAAATAAAGAGCACAGAATTAGTGTAGATTTTAGTAACTGGATTAAAACCAGCTACCTTTCAAAAACTTGCCATGCAGTACAATCTTCCCAGGGAGGCCCCTATTTAGCAAATTTTCAACTCAACTTGGGGTGGGAGGGAAGACCAGGTGCACTGTGCCTGCCATTTGCAAACATCTCACAATACATGGTTCAGCCAGATGTCCCTGGCAGCCCTTTTGCAGAGCAGTCATGGTCACATTTTTAATCCTTTTCCCTGTCTGCTGCTGAGGAGACCTTCAGTAAGATGGTGGCCAGGTGTGGGATGAACAAGTTGCTGTTGTGGCAGTTCTCATAGCCTGGACAAGAACTGGCCAGAGGTGCTATGTGAGACATTTTCCTCTGAGCCCTGGCTTTCTCACACTGTTGGTCCTGCCACGAATGTATGGTGGTTCCTCTGTGTGCCTGGCTACCAGTCAGGGCCACCTTCAGCATGACCGCTCTACTGGTGTGCACAAGCTGTGGCTGAGCAACCTGGTGACGTGGTGGCAGGTGAGGTCTTGCTTGGCCTGGTAGGGCCAGCACCAGCACTATGGACACATACTTGAGGTGAAGTGCAAAGAACTGGTGTTTTTTTCTGGCTACTGCCTCTTTGCTCCGGCCTTCAGAAGATGGTTCAGGTTTCTTTTTGACCAGTGAAACATAGGAAGGTCCTTGAAACCCAGGGAGAGTGAAGGAAGATGGGGCAGTACAGGTTCCTCCCCATCTTCAATTTTGTTGCTTTCACTGCTGCCTCTATGCATTTATGCACACTAACTTCATAAATGCGTGGCAGTCTGTGAACTTTACGTTGTCTTTCCTTCAAAGTTGCTTTGTCCTGGCCAGGGAGTTTTCCGCAGACTATATGAGTCACAGAAAGTAGCAATATGCTAAGTTAAATACAGTAAATGATTTATCTCCTCTCCCTCTGGTTTGTGTTTTGAAATATACACTGCGCGGTTTGATAGCTTCCTACCACTGCTGCCAGGCCACCTGTCCCACGCTGTGTCCAAGTCTTTGTCTCCAAAAATACCACTGCAGCTCAGACAAACGGCTTGGCAGCCATGCCAGGGAAGACCTTTAAAATTATGATCTTGTATCACCATGATGGGAGAGAAAGATACATTACACGTCTGACCCAACATGTTAGAACTACAGAGCTGGCAATACCACGCCGTGTCTAAAACACATGTAGTGCGTTGGATCAGCCTCTGGAAACAGTCACCAACTGGCTTTAGAATAGTTAACATAGTACTACTGTGATAGTCTGTTGTGGGTCTTTTTAATTTAATTTAATTTAATTTAATTTAATTTAATTTAATTTAATTTAATTTTATTTTATTTTATTTTATTTTATTTTATTTTATTTTATTTTATTTTATTTTATTTTATTTTATTTTATTTTATTTTATTTTATTTTATTTTATTTTATTTTATTTTATTTTATTTTATTTTATTTTATTTTATTTTATTTTATTTTATTTTTTTATTTAATATGTGTGTGTGTTTAGTTTTGCTGTTTTTTTTTTAAATACTCAGCAACTCAAGCTATTAGCATTGGTAAATCAGGCTATTATCCCTTGCCATAAACCTTTTTCTCTGCTTACTCTTGGTTTTTTTTCCTGATATTGAAGCTATTTTAAGTATGCAATGCCATGGAAAGGCTGCGGATAGAGACTTGAAGTTTTCAAAGTAGTAGGTTAAATGTAAACAGAGGATTAAGTGGGTGACCCACTGAGATTCAGGTCTCCAGAAGCAGTAGAGTTGCCTCTATCATTTTGTTGCTGTTGGTTTGTTTTTTATAGACTTATCCCATATGTCTCCATACCCAAGCTAGCTAGTGGCAGCCCAGAAGATGGCAGGGAGCCCGGCACTGGCAGCACCCTCATTGCATAGTACTGTTAGTGCTGAGCCCACAGCTGCCACTGCTGGACATTGGAGCTAGGTGGTGGCCCTCACACTGGCCCATGTGAGCTGGCATTGCAGTTGCTGGAACTGCACTCATCCTGTGCTGGACATCAAAGGGGGAGTGCAAGAATGGAATTGCAGTTGCTCGCAATTTATTTGTTGAATGGATGTAACATTTTTTACACAGAGCTGCAGGAGGAAAAAATCCAAGTGGGATGCAGCTCCTGCAAGGCACCTGTGTTGCTGGTAGCAGCATCTTCTGGTGCCCAGCAGTGGGACCTTGGGGTTGACACATCCTTTCTGTTGGGGATTGTGAGAGGGATGTGGTGAAGCCACTTTTTAAGTGCATAGCCTTCAAGGAGATGACGTGAGAGAGGTAAAATGTCTCAAGTTTCTGCCTACGTGCAGATAGACTAAGGAAGCACGTCTGTTAAAACAAAAGGTCTGTGTTGGTTGTTTGGTTTTAAGAAACTTTCCATCCTCCCATTGAAAGAAGTCCTTGGGTGAAAGGAGTGCAGTTACGAGGGTTTAATATTGTTGGCGTCTGTTTCTACCAAGGTTACATAACTGCTGTTTCCCTGGGAAATGAAGTCATGGAAATGAAAAACCGAATCCACCAGAGCATAATCAGGCACAACTTTGATTTCAGGCACCTGTCTGTGCCAGTATTTAATTTGGCAAAGGAAATGTAGCATCAAGATGAATATAAACAAGTCGCACAGGAATAATGGCACAAGTGGCATTCAGACACTGAGATGTAAGAACAAACACATCCCTCCCCAGCCTGGGAAACTTCACAGTGTGTAGTGTGTGTGTGTGGGTCAAGACGAATGTCAGGAGCAGGCAAGGAGAGTCCTGTGCAACAGGAATGGTGGTTGAAGTTGGGACCTATGCTTGCAGAAACCCAACAACCCACACTTTAAATGAATTGGAAGGAGAGAAGGGCAAGCTGCAATGAAAGAAGAGAAACTGGAAGGCCTTTCCTCCGTCTCGCCTTAGTCATTATCTTTGTTTGCAGAGCTTCCATTAATTGGAATGCATTTCCTAATGAAATTAGGCTGGCAGCCAGTATTCAAGTCTTTTTACTGCTAGGGAAAATTTCTTCTTTGAGCAACTCAGCCATTGATTTTTGTTTGTGTTTTCATTCATCATGAGACTGTTACGTGCCAAAAATTCCACGCTCTGTCATATCGCTTGGACAGAGAGTTATTTGATTTATTCTCTTGCTCCTGTGTCTCAAAAACTGAATTCTACAGCAGTGCCCCATTGTAGTTGCTTTGTTATCTGTTTTTTACTCCCCTCCCTCCCCCCTATTTTAAAAAAACGGTTGACCTTCCTTGTAACTACCTGTTAGGACAGCATGTAATGCATGGTGGTGCAAAGACACTTGGAATTCTAGGGAAAAAAATAATCTTAAAAAAATCAATTTAAGTGACATTTGCATTGTGTGATTCCTAAATTTAAAAGGATTCTCAAACTTGCATGGTTTGTAGGGAGCATAGGAGCTCTCTATAGCTTATGTACTGTATCAGTACATAAGAGCACATTTTGAAGAGAGATCTTTGACAAGGCAAAAGCGACAACAGTTGAGCTGGAAGGGTCAACACCTTGTTCAGATATCAGACTGTTTTTGAACTGTGCTTTGCGTATCTCTCTGAAGGGAGGTGGGACTGGAGACAGCAATTACAGCATTATTTGGACGTGGTATTGTCTTCTCTTTTTCAGCCAGCTCGGGACTAGATAATGCTCATGGGTGTGCAAATGGCCTTGTCTATCTTTCTCTGTAGGATACTGTTTGATATATTGGCACTATCTATGTACATAATTTATCTGTCAGGCTGAATTACTTTCAAGAATTAATCTTTTTGCTACATCCCCACTATACAATATATGTCTGTACTGATCATCCTCCATAACAAATACGAATCTTATAAAATGCATGCAGCCATTTAACAGACTGTAAGTAATTGATCTACTGGACTCCTTTCTCTTTCAGCACATAGGAGGGGTAGTGAGCAAGGCTGAAGGTTGGACAAAGAGAATAATTTAAGTTACCTTAAGCTCAGAATGAGACTGGCTCTAAAATTAGATTTTGAAAAGCAATATGCTTAAGGCTCATCTTAGTTTCTTTGATGTTTGAGACTCAAATGAATGCATTCAATTTACCTTTACAGATTTGTCTCAACACATGCTTGTATAAATGATTGTGAATTAAATCTTAGTCATCCACCAACAACTTCCAGCAACTGGAAGTACAGGGTCAACATTGGTATTATAGGACCTGTGACTGAAACCAGGAGAGAAAAAACAGGAGTGGAATTCTGTACTTTTTAGGACTTAACTGCAGTTTTTGGAATGGCGACATTCTTTTCTTCAACTTACTAAAGCTTCCCCCTGCATGCATCTCCATGTATGCATGGCAACTCACACAACTGGTGCTATGTAAATAAAAGTAATTTTCTTAGGTACATTTTGATTCTTCCTCCTTATGATTCAAGTAGGTTTATTTCCTATCCAGAAAGCAAATAGCACAGTAGTGGCCATCTTCAAGGGACAGGCTGTTAACCGTGGGAAGTCATATTGAGATATTATGCTGAGAACCCTCAAATACCATATATATTATGGATAATGTAGTAATAATAATTTAGTAGTGTTGCCAACATGTGCTTACGGTGAGAAAGAACCTTAGCTGCTGAGCTGAGGCTATGGCCTTTTTGCACAGCTATGACAAAATTGTCTGTACAGAGGATATGTTCTTCAAGAAAGACTAATGGACTAGTTTAATGGGATGTTCAACTGGAACAGTTTGCAAAGAGGGACAGCCCTCTGATCAAGATAAAGATGCTTCCAAGATTACTGGAACAATCAAAAGAGGCTTTAGGAATGTATTTCACTGGAAAATGAAAGGAAGAAAAAAAGGCGTGTTGCAGAGGGTGGTCTTGGAAAGAAAGAAAGACAGGTTGTTGTAACTTTTTTCCTCTGCAGACACATCATAGAAGTTTTCCCTCTCTAGCTGTTCAGATAACTTGTAGTAATCACTTTTGAAGGAATGTGTTTATTAGCTACCAAAATAATGCAAAAGACAATGTTTCAACAGTGTCTGTGAGAACACAAAGGTGCAGCTAAGAGGATTCCAGTAGGATTTTCAACACCAGGCAGTCCTGGGGAGGAGTAGCTGCACTTGCCTTTGCAGAGCAGCATACAGGAATGCCCAATGCATCACAGATGCAGGGGCATTGGTCTTGGCAGGGTTCTTGTAAGACCTGTAGGAATCATGTACAGCAAAGGATCAGTTACGCAGGGGTTGTCATCAAACTCTCATTATGGGAACTGTGTCCTGATGCTGTTTTGGCAAGTGCCTCATTTTCTGCTTCTCCCAACAGAAGTAAGTAGTTAATTTATAAATAGTTGATAGTTTCCACACATCTTTCTTAATTTTTGTCTTAAATTGACTATCTCTACTTGTAGTTCTTTTCCACTGAGAGAAGTTGCACAAGGGATGTTGGTGGTGTGGTGTATGGACTACGTGACCTACATTTCAATGTAACTTAGTCTATATTTTAGGAAGGAATACTAGTACAGACTCATCAGGAAATCAGAAGGCTGATCTGTACTGCAGGAGAAAGTGTGACGACAGCACTGGAAGACAGTTCTGGGTTGAAGACAAGAGCCGTGTTGAATAGTAAATGGAGACTTGAGACCTGCCCCAGGACACATACAGAGTGTTAACAGCAACCAGGCTGTTGGTATTGATCAGCATCACAGGCAGCGGTTGCAATGGATCTATCACTCATGTGGTTTCTCTAGGCTGACCAAAAAATGTGTATTGCACTGTGACCACATATATTCTTCACTTGTTAGCATCGTATCCAGCACAGGTGTGACTTGTGCCAAGTAGCACAATTCCAAACAGCTTGAGCATCTTCTATGAACCAGGATTAACTGGTTACCAGCTTGAGCATCTTCTATGAACCAGGATTAAATATTTGAGAACTAAATTTGTCAATAGATAGGACTGGTTAGACCTGTGTTACAAACCTAAAATATTTCTTGCTATGAGAATTCTTTCAAAATCCTTCAGGCTGAAGATGATATAATGGTGATTTTGCTGGAGGGAAGACACAATATGCAGGAAAATATTTTCCTTGAAGACAGTGATTGGCTCCAGACTTCTCCGAGTGGTTCTCACTGGAAAGACAGCAGCACTTTCAGCATTACCGAGATCTGTAATGTCACTCCATACCTGCTTCATGCTACAGCTTTGTGACCCCTGTGAATGTTACTCATGTTCACTGTGATTGCAGCCCCCTGTGCTGTGGTTTGTTCTTCCACACGCACATATCTCTGTATGAAACAGCCATTGTGGCTCACACACAGGGTGACTTACTGAAACTTTACTGATCAAGAAGTGGTTCAGGTTTCAAATGAACAGCAAGATGAAGTGAGGACTGAGTTTCATTTTGCTTTGAGATCCTTCTTCTGTTTCTATGACCTTTGCAAGTCTGAGATTCAGGTCATGCAGACAGTGGCCTCTTTTCATTTTTTTTCAGCAAATTGCTCCAATATTTTAAGTTTTAGTAGTTTGAGAAGTTTAAAACCATGGATTGTTAACTTTTTTTTTTTTTTTTTTTGAGAGAAGATGTGGTGTTTATTCTGAGAGGTCAAGAATTTTTGTGGGCCTCCAAAGAATATGTGCATGGACTTGCTGATCTGGGCTAGACTCCAGAAGAAAGTTGAGCAGCGTAGGTTCAGACATACTTTTTTGGTTTGTCTGAGTTTCTTCTGTGGGAAAGGATGTGAAGGGTTTCTAGGCTTATGCTGACTTTCTTTTGATATTATGGCACAGAAGACTGGGTCTGCTCTGTGTGCTTGTGTGTGTCTGCATGCAGTAGCTGTGCCATGGCATATAGGTACTGTCTTTTAAACCCTGTAATAAATAATGAAATACTAAGGTTTTTCTGCAGTCCTGCAGCAGGGAATTGCTACTCCTGTAGCCTTTATTTCTCTTCCTGGATGGAATTGTATGCAGCATCCAATCTAATGCTCTGTCATCAAGATTACTTGCTGATACTGCCTTGATAGCTTTCTGTGTCAGTTTTTCTTTGTTTGTTCGTTTGTTTTCTTTCTTAGTATGTGAAAGCTACAGTTGTTAGCAGTTCATATGTGCATCTTGTGCATTGATTTACCACTTTGTCTGTATCTTCCCCCCTCACCACCCTAATTTCTGCAGCATGGGAAGGCTGACCCCTTCCACAGAAGAAAAGTCCTGACAAAAGCTGTAGTCAGGCAGGAGGGTGAAACCTCTTTTATGAAGACAGGCTGAGGGTGTTAGGGCTGTTCAGCCTGAAGAAGAGAAGACTCTGGGGGCACCTTATAACAAGCTTCCAATACCTGAAAAGAACCTATAAGAAGGCTGGGGACGACCTGTTCACTATGGTGTGTAACAATAGGACAAGGGATAAAGGTTTCAAGCTAGAGAAGGGTAGATTTAGGTTGGACATTAGGAAACAGTTCTTTATTATGAGGGTGGTGGATCACTGGAACAGGTTGCCTAGAGGGTTGGTGTGGGGCCCCATCCCTACAGACATTCAAGGTGAGGCTTGATGGGGCTCTGAGCAATTTGTGCTAGTTTAAGATGTCCCTGCTTATTGTAGGAGGGGTTGAACTGGATGACCTTTATGGGTCTCTTCAACTGAATACATTCTATGATTCTGTGATTCTAAGGTGGAGGAGAGGAGGGACAGTTTCCTTCTGGGAATTGTGGTCTCACCTGACTTGAGCTTTTCTCAGTTTGGCCTCAGTGTGAAAGACTTCATAGGAAAAGATCATTCACCTTCAGTTGCTGCAAGACAAAATGTGTAGTTCTTAAACTCAGTGTGTCTTGGTTTCTAGTACAGTCTTAAAGTGAAAACTGTTGCAAATGTAGAGGCATATTTCCATACAAGTAAGGGATTTTTCTTGTAATTACTGTAACATTAATAGCAGTTGAGCTACTTTGAAGAACAAACTATTGAATGAGTTAGTATGGCATGAAAATCCTGTGAGTTTTGCTGGAGTAGGAGGAGAAGAGAAGACCACTTCTTCCTTCAGATATGGAGTGTAAAATTTGCCTGACCACTGGTAAGAGACCAGTCCCAGCTGTCAGAGAATTGTCACTGTGATGGCCTTGTCCATTGTGGTTTTATTGATGTATTGTCTGCTTTCTCTTCAGGTGTATTGAGGTGGTTTTAAACCACCACTTGAACTTGTGGCATTTCCTACAGAAAGACTTTTCGCTGTCTGAGGGCAGGTTACCTTTTCTGTATTTCCCTGCACTCTTATTTTTGCTTCACTGGAGAGCTATGGATGTGCTCCTGGTCGAGTGGCTGCTGGGGAAATGTGCTTTGGGTCTCTTTCATTTTATGAGTGTGGACAAGTGGTGGGACAGTGATACACCACAACGTTGTCCTTCAGCATGTAGTGCACTCCATGTGCTGGACAGGGGAAGACCAGCACCCCCTTGCTGCGTGGCTCAGAGGGAGGGCCTCAGGTACCGGGGCAGTTCCCACCACTCTGGTAGATCTGGGGACCCTCGTCTGGGTCTTTCTATAGCAGCAACACAATAGACAAGCTGGATGATGTCCTGTGACTGCATGTTAGGCCTCCTTTTCTGGAGTAGGTCTTGTTCCTTCCTGGGCTTCAAAAGCTGAAAAGCTCTCACAGACTTCTGTGAAAGACTGCAAATCTCTGGCCTTTGTTCAAAACTCAGTCTAAAACAATAGCTGAATGTCTTTTAAAAGTCTTGAAACTAAGGATGACATATCAGTTCTCCTCTTAGGGCTTGTTTTGTAAGAAACTCCTCTTTTGTTTAAGTGTAAAGGGAAGAAAAGAAAAACAAAATTTGATTTAACCTTATCAGTACACTAATACGCATATTTTTTGGTTGATGGCATTTGGCACAATGGCCAAGATGGAAACAAAATCAGCAGCACACTGGATTTCTGTGGATTTTTTATTTGGATTTTACAAAGACCCAGAAATAAAAAAACAAAACCTATTGTCTGAAATCAGTCTTTCTTGCACATCATGTTGATCTTACTGTTAGTGATAGTAGTGAATCATTCAATATTTTGGTCAGAGTTTGGCAAAGATTGAACTGTTTAGTGTTTTCCGTTCTATATATGTCTCAATTTTTCAGAATTGAGGAACAGAGAATATTGTCTTTACTGAAATGAGATTTTTATTCATTTGTCTGTGGAAAAAGTACTTTTTCTCTGAATTCAGACTTTTTATTGGTACTAAAAATGCAATTTTCCCCTGCTGATGCTGTCTAAGCAATATACTTTTACAGTGTTGCTGCCACTGCCATGCTGTTCTGAATACTCTGGGGAAATTGTGACATACTTGTTCAGAAGCCTATGGGATTTGCAAATCAGTTTTCTGTTTAGTTGTGTTTTGTTTGTGTGTTTTTTCTTTTTAAATTTATGCTGAAGATGGGTTGCAAGCCAAACACTGTATCCACAGCAGTTACAAAGCAGGAAATTATCTTTTCTAGCCAAAGCCCCCTCATCCAGTGGCCATCTGAGACTTTTTGTCAGCCCTAATGCAGACACCTTTGAAGAATTGGTCAAAAATCCTACCTCCTTTGACACATTAAAGCATAGTTTTTAAGGTAGCCTAAGTGTGTATAATTTCTCATTTCTCACTGTCCCTTTTGCATTGCAGAAGAGCCTTTTTGCTGCTTCCGCTTGAAAACCAGAACATGTAATTTATTTGTATTTTCTGTTCCAGTTATATGGGCAAATATCTCTCTTTTAGCTTGAGTCCAAGTTGTTTGCTTCCTGGACTGTTTTCTTTTTGCTCTCCCAGGGGTTCGTAGCTGTATTTCCTACAGAAGCAGAGGACTGGAAAACTCTCTAATCCAGAAAAGCTGTCTTCTTTTCTCTTGTTGAAGTAGGATTTTAATGAAAGTTCTTCAACACAATGACCAAAGACGACAGTCTTACAGTCGTCATTGCTTTTGGGCCACCTTCCAACATGAAAAAAAAATTTCCACTTTGGTCTTTCATATAGTCTATTTACCTTCTGGCAACCTTCCTCCCACTTCTCCCTGGAAAAGCTGCATTAAATTGTGTCTTAATACTTTTGTGTGAATATTCAAGTCACAAAAGTGTATATTCTTACTGAAAGATTCTATTTTTTAATTTTAATTCCTTGGCTTGGCATTGCCAGATTACCATATGGAACAAGTTCTAATAACCAGCCAAGATATAAATAAAAGCAGCAAGAACACTAAGAACAAAAAAACCAAAGAAATCCCTGGTCTTCCATACACAGCCTGTCAGGCACCACTTACATTCTAATGGCAAAAAGAAAAGCAGCTAGGAAATCCAAATGTCTGCAATTAAAACAGCAGCTTTCAAAGTCAGATATGGGAGATGGACTCTGACAGAAGATGTTTTCCCCTCGCATCTGTGAAATTGTATCCTGTGGTTTCTTACCCTGGCTTTTCCACTGTTCATAGGACCGACTGTACAAGAGTTTAAGCAGCACTTTGAAATTTCCACCTCCTTGTTGGGTGCTGTTGCTTGTGTTTTCTGTGCAGTGGGCTGTGGTTCCTCCTTCCATACATCACTGACAAACTGCAGTGGCTCCAGAAAGCCACTGCATATCATACCTAAGCATGCAAGCATATAGTGGGAAATGTTGTTGAAGTTCAACATTTTGGGAACATGGAGTTTGTATGTTGATTTTCACAGGTGTTTGTTTATTTTTTACTACTTCTCTGAAGCTGAAGCTTGCATAATGCTTGATACTGCAGTCTAGTGACTAGCCTGACTTATCTGTGTATTGGATGCAAGAATCTTGTTCAATTACAGCAGAATTAGTGCTGGAAAACCATCCTTGATTTAAAACCAAAACTCTTCAGACTTCTACTGCATCTTGACCCCCCTATTATTTGAAGGTCTGTGTGAACTGGCACTATCTGTGCCTACAGCAGTAACATGGTGAAAAGGCTTTTCTTGTGCTCTTTTGAACTGTAAGTAAGGATTAACCTGAATCTTCTGAGAATTTTTATGTGTGAGGTTCCATGGTAGTTACACCATCCTAAAAAAACCTCTGAGTGATCACTATTATGAAGTGGTTAAAAACCAGTTTGTGATAAATAGTGGTAGGTGACTTGCAGGGTCAAGCTTACCTGCAATTTAGTGAGGCTGCTGCCAATGATTCTGTGGAAATGGAGGCTGCCAAAAATAACATGTGAACGAACAGTTCAGAGGCCCAGCAGATCCGTGGAGTTCAGAGCAAAGCATTGCATTTTGTCCAGCGAGTTCAAAGTAGCCAGATCCACACATCATGGCACACACCCCCTGAGGTTTGCAGGATTCTGGTGCTTCTCACAGGGTTTTTGTTATGGTGTCTGTAAGCTTCATCATTACTGGAAAAAAATCTGTATTGCTGGAAACAAATCTAGCTGAAAGCAGGGCTCTGTTGTTTTCCTCCCACTAGGCTAATACGAAGCTGCTGCTGCTGCATTTTCCTCTGAGTGGCCTCAGCACAACACCCTTGGAAATAAGGATGACTCATCTTGATGGGGGTCTTCCTGTTAGGATATTGGAAATAAACACAGTTACTGCAGGGGACTTAAAGTACAGTAATTTGGATGATGAAACGTGAGGCTTTGCTGGGTGAGGAGGAGCTGCAATCAGAAAGCTGTCAGAGGCAGCAGAGAAGCCCTGGGGGAAGAGAAGAGCAGAGTTAATAAGATATGTCCAGAATGTTTTGCCGTTAACTTAAAATATTGTGGAAATAGAATATTTCCACTGGCTCTCAGTTAAATCACGCAGAGACTTGGAAAAGGACTTTGAGAAACATATAGGCATTGTGCAGGATTGCTGCAACAACTATGACAAATGCTGCAGGTTAGTGAAGGTCCGTGACAGACAGCCCTGCAGCAGCAAGTGTCCTGTGTAGCTCACTTTACCCGGTGTGTACAACACCCATATGCTTCGGGTCTGGTTTAGAGCAAAGGAAATAGCAGGACTGCTCTCAAGAGTCAGTTCTAACTTCTTCATTAAAACCTTAGCTCTTCCTTTCCTTTGCCATGGACCTCTTGAGACAGAAGTGAGTCCTTATGAATTTCCTTTTGGAAAAATACTAGGTAGCACATGTGAAGCAGATCTGTACTCATATAACAGTTATCTATTCGTTATTTAGGGTTTTAATCAGTCCATTTAGAGCTATATGAGCTACTGGATAACCAGGATTATTAGATGAAAGGGTGATACCAGATTCTCCTTCTTCAACACATATATTTTGCTGTTGGCTTTTGGTTTTTTATTATTTTATTTTCCCTTGCACAGAGCTGTTGGTAGTTTGGGGGAACTATGGCTTTACAAAGAAAGATTTTTAATGACCAGAACAGTCCATTATGTGAATCTCTCTTCTACTCAGCTTGATGCCTTGTCCAGCTGGGTTATCTTTCAGTTTTTTTGCAACAACTCCTCTTCCCCGCTTGCCTGCTTAACCCTCTCTGCAAGCTCTGACCTGCAGAACCATGCCTGGGAAGGGCAGAGTGTGTATGACAGTACACATGGCAGTAGGATGTTTTGCATCACCAGAACAAGCTCTTAAATGTGGTCTTATGGGGAAGATCTTTGCAGAAGATGCAAATATTCAATTTTTTTTTAAATTTTTTTTTTTTTTTTTTTCCCTAGGATGGGACCATAAAATCTTGGAATGTTTTCTTGACTTCTGAAGGCTAACTTTTGGATGTTGATCCATAGAAGAAGTGGCATGATTCACACGCTGGGAAAATATTTTCCATGTACATTATAAAAGCAGCCTCCCAAATCATGGCTCTTGGCCTGCTGAATGCATGCAATATCTTCAAGATTGTTACATAAAATCAAATTACAATTTTTATAACAAACTTGGTCTACGATTACTAGTCTCCTCTTTTCCATAAGAAACTAAAACCAGATGTATGTCATGGGGAGTGCTGCCATTTCCCAGCAGGATGCCTCTGTTCAGCCTGTTCCATCTCATAATCAGGCAGTACTTTGAGGAGTCGATCAGTGTCAAGGAGACTAAGAAGCTGGAAGTGAAGATAAAATGCTTAAGCTTCACAATTTACAAAACCAATCTACAAGTTAGTGCCGATTCTTAAACAAACTTGTGCAGTAATGTGAGGACTTTGTATGGGGAAAAGAGGAGTGCTGTGACACAGTAAAACCCACAAAAATCAAGCTGAATTTCCAGCATGCTGGATGCCAGGATGCAAATGCTGCTTGTGCTCTTAATATCTGCACAACATAATGAGTATTATTAGTATCATTAATCATTTTCATTATAATTAATGTAGCTGCTGTATAAGCTATTGAAAAATAAGAGTTAACGAAAGAAAAGAATAGGGATTAAACAGTCATTCTATCTTAACAAAGCCCAGTGCCATGAAATTTCACCTATCCCACAACAGAAATAACCAATGTCAGTCAGCAAGTGCACTTACATGGTCACAAAGTTAAACACTCCTCTATGCTCTGTACTAATCACAGAATCACAGAATGCCGGAAGAAACTCAGACGACTCATACAAAGTTTGACAACTTGACAAGATAGAAGTGATGCTTCATAGTCCCCCATAGTTTCTTTAGAGATGATGTTATGTCTTTTTTAACTCATGCAAATATATGAGGTTATATGTCTTACTCAGAGATCTGTTTGGTTTCTGTCTAAAAATGGGATTCTTGCACTTTTCTCTGTGAACGACCCTGTATCATGCTGTTATTAAATAAAAATGCACTCCACCACTCAAGTTGTATGCTTATAATGCAGCATTATTTATGGAGTCTTGTTTCTTAAATACTTCATAGGTGCTTCTGTTTGAAATCAACCTCAGCATAATTTAAGTTTTAGGCATTCAATGTTGTCTTACAGTGTGGAATTCAAATTTACATTTAGCAGAAATGCTGAGGAGAAAAACCTTTGTAGCAATGCAATTTCATACCACATCTCTCTTGACTGGGGGGATGAATTTTTTCATGGAAAAATTTTTGAGAGCTTGTATAACATCAGCTTCCTTTCTCTCTGGCATAATTAATTTTATGGCAAGATGCGAAAGATGTACGTCATTTAGTGCACTCAGATATACTGCACTTTTAACCTTTTGCATGCTAACCTTTTCTGTTACTGAAACTTGAAAAAGCTGCTGAGAAAGACCAGGAGACCAACCCCAACACTTCAGATTAAATATACTGCAAAGTAAAAGAAAATTTGTTGAGTAATGTTCCGTTGCAGTTCAAAGGCAGAATTTTAGTTTAACTTCCTTTAGAGCAGTGTGGATAATTTGTTGAATTTTTGATCACCATTTAAAGCAGGAACATCTTCGGTTTTCTTCTTCAAAGGGGAGTAGAGAAATAGTGTTGCAGCACAGGATAAAATATTACTTCTCTCAGGTGTAGATGCTATATAGGCCATTAAGAGAAAACATTGTACATGGAAAATTAATGGATCTAAAGAACCAAAAGAAGCACAACAGCAATGTTCTAACTCTGAGTCCCTTCCAGCTCATTCATCCCGGGCAACTTTAAGATCAGTAGAAGGTTGAATAATTGGTATTGGCTAGTGAATGGCATTTCTGTGCCTACATCTTTCTGATTCCCTCAAACTATTGCATCCCAGGAAGACTAGGAGAACAACACAGGAAGGGGTTAAAATAAACAAAGTTTTTACACAAAATACTAATTTTTGCTATCTAAAGAGGAGAAAGAAAATATGAATGAGGACTTGATTTCTTCTATTTTTATTGAAGCCACATGTCGGAGAGGACCTGATTTGACATCTCTTTAACTAAATCTTGAAATACCTTACCTCCAGCCACCAAGGGCTCTGCCTGTCCAATTACTTTGTTCTCATGATATAAATCACTGAAGTGAAGAAGATGCATGGACCCTTTGGGATCTCAGGCTGCAAGCACCATTTACACACTGTGCCCGTTTCATCAGTGTGACACTGAACAGACTAAGCAGAAAGAAGTGCTTTGTTACCTGTATCTGTATTCTTTTAAGTTGTTCTTACGCTGTGGGTTGTTTGTTTTTTTTTTTTTCCAAGTCCTAATGATAGTCTGTATTTTAATTACTAATGCAGTAATAGTTACTGAGTTCACCCAGTATCTTCTATGTAGCTCCTAAGTGACAGTTTGGGTATAACTATTATTACTTGCCAAAATCAAATGAGAAACCGGGAAGCCTCCAAAATAACCAAGGTGAAATAAGTAAGGATAGCAACCGGGAACAGATGCTTGTACTGCTGTTCCTATTGAAATTAGTCACAATACTCCTGATCTGTCTCTGATAGATGAGAAATTCGCCTCTTGGTTGGTTTATCTGGTGAACATAAATGTAAATGTGATTTAAGTCTGTTGTGCAAATGTTGCCACAATGGAAAATATTAAGTTACTTTGTATACTTTGTCCCTTATGCAAACAAATTAAAACACCATTTAAACAAATATTTGTGCATGTGAAACTTTCATGGTCACAACTGTAAGAATAATAAAAAGAAATATAATTCCAACACCTTTCATATAATAGCACCAGCTTGTGCAACCCTGACTTGCATTAGTATCATAATGCAAACACTGAGGTGTTCACTCCTATTTTTCCAGTCCTGTCTCTGATTTATACCAAAAGAAGGGAAGAAACTACTAAATTACTGAAAAGAGAAAAGGCTGCTAATTTTAAATAATAAGGAAAGTAATTTGCAAAATTGTAACTTTCCACTAGAGAACTTTAAAATAAATTTTGGAGTTCTAAATGTGTGAAGGTTTGAAGTGAAACAGTACCAATAGTCTTTTACAGTACTCAGAAGGTTTCACCTTGAGTGAAAAAGTTTGCCAAGCTTCTTTTCAGTTTTCCCCTCAAACTATCAGTGTTTCCATGCCAGGCCCGATGAAGGGGGAAGAGGAAAAAGGCAAAAACAGTACTTCAGTAAATTTCTACCGTGTTTTTTCATAAGTCTCTCATCTCTCCTCAGAGTGGGTGGGATTAATTTTGGCAAACTGTACTACAGCCTGGAAGTGCCTACCTCTGAGCTATTCTAGGTTCCCTGTGTGATCCATGAAGAAAGCAGGCTCTTTAAGGTGTGACTCATGTAATCTATTTCAAACACCTCCTCTCAGATAATATGTCCATATAGGAGCCAAGGGTGTCTGGCTCAGATGTATATGTCTGCACTTGGCCAGATGAATCTTACCCAGTATGTCTATGCTGCAGACTGCCAAGATACAAGATAAATTTAGCTGTATAGAGCTCAGTGCTGTCACAGCAGAGTTTTTAAAAGGTAGCTCAGGTATTTCTGACTCTACAGTGCAGTTTTCTGTAAGACAGTGTCCACCTGAGATACCAGAGTGCCTTTTATCTCTGGTGTTTCAGGCCCTTGTTTTTCATGGCTGCCATCCCTAATGACATTGTGGTCCGTAGCCATCGTGCAGTCAGGAAGTTCTGGAAGTGACTCTGTGTGCAGCGTGGGACTAAGGACACCAGGGGATACGTGTGCATGTGTGGTGAAGAAATATCCAGCAGGAGTTAGGGGATGATAAGACTTCTGTAATGGTGAAAGTGATGTTGAGGTCTGAGTCCAGTTGTGGTGCTGATGTTTTAAACACCTCTGGAACCCATGCAGGAGAGTCAGAGGTGTGGACATGCTGCCTGTCAGTAGAAGTGAAGAAGCTCAGTCTTCTTATTTTGCCAAAGAGTAGGTTAGCACATTGCTTTGTCATGGTTTAAGGGTTGCTACACAGTGACATTTCTGATACCAGATGACAGCTTAATCTAGTGAATGAAAGTGTGATGCTACTCAGGCTCTAAAGTAAAACCAGATTAATTCAGGCTACGAAAAGGAGCGTATTTTTTACAGCAAGGCTAAATAACTGCTCACATAACTTTATCTAGGAGTTGTTTAGATTCTTCTTTTGTTTGAAAATCCGTTTCAATCTAGATGTGATACAACACAATGGACTCCTATTGCTTTAATGAAGGAGTTAAACAGTGAAATATTATGGCCTGTGAAGGGAGACTGAAGATTCTGGCCTAAAAAGCTGTTTAATGGGCCAAATGCAGCATTGGATACTGATGTCTTAGAGTCCTGGGAAATCTACATTTCAGAAAGGACTGTGCAGCCTTCCCCATTTCCAGTACAATCACTGTCAATTACCTGGCCCTATCTACCTCACATTCTGTTCCTTTAATAAGGTTTTTGGTATGAAAATGTGCTCAGTGAACTAGTTTTCTATGAGCTGGACTTGTTATATGGAAATGTAGATAAGGGAGCTGTAGAAGCAGAGCGTGCTAGAGCTGAAGGTCATGACAGAGAGGTATGTAACAGGAAGGTTCTGTGCCCTGGGCATAGGTTTGAGGTATTTTACTTTTACTACTAATTCTCAGCTGGGGTTTTTTTTTCACTGTAATGTACCAGAATATCTTTGGTAGGCTAAATATTAATCTCCCATTTAATTTTAATAGAAGAAAGTGAATACCTCTAACTGCAGGCAATGAATATAGGTCCGTGTGTTATCCATCTAGCCTGTTTTCACTTCTCACAGGGGAAGACATTTGAATTCTTGCTTTGCAACACTCTCTGGAGGACACTCTGTTGATAGCTAAAACTATAGGATATGAATCTTTGCCAAAACTTTGTTATTAAATGACAAATACATCTCTGCCTTCCCAAAGCTTACTTCTGTATCTTCAGTGCCAGTGCTAATGTGCATTTGTCTCTCCTACCCTCTCTTTCTTCCTCAGACTATCGAGTCTGAGTAAGATCTTGGCCACACCTGACTTTCTCATCCCATCAGCTAAAGATGTTTCTTTGAATATTTTTTTGTCTCAGGCAGAACTACAGTGTTTCTGTTCAGAAACATAGAATTGCAACTCCATATGGTCTGCTTTGTTTTGTAGGTGTTCCCGTTCAGGGTATGTTCTCCTTCCTTCTCTGGTCAAAGCATGCAGGGTACACATCTGAGATGAACTGTGAAAGGTTCCTAGGATGTGTTCCTCTGCCTTTACCAAGAGGCTAAAACATGGAATACATCTTGGAAGAGGTATTGCACCCAGAGTGCACAGCCTCTAGAGAAACGTGGAAGCTCTGATCATAAGAACTGGTTTCTGAAGCTGAAATTTATTTCGGAGTGGAAACATCTTTTGGTTTTTGCACAATTGGATTTTTTCTTCTGTAATTAAATAAAATCAGCTTCACAGAAAGCAGAAGGAGCTTAGAAAAATGGTGCCTTTTATAGAAGAAAAATCCCTGTCATAGTTAAGATGTAAATTTTTTCAGTGATCTCATCCATTTCTCGTTGACATAATGGCAATATCAGTCATCCAGCAGCTCTCTAGCAGCAGTCTGATCTGCATGAATGAGAGTTTTGAAAAATATCTCATCTAGAAATCAGACCTTTGGCATGAAGGCTTTCAGATGTCGCTGCATCTTACAGCTGTGTCTTCAGGAAGGACTGCTTCTGCATGGGATGGAAGGTACCTCTCTTCCTCTTCGCTTCTGGACCTACTCATGCTTTGTGTTCATGGTTGTGCCAAGATTTCAGCTCACTTCCTACCTGCTTTGACTTGGGAGCGAGAAGGCAGATAAATTCTTAACTAAGATCCTTTTCTTACAGTTTCTGTTCCTAGACATCCTTGCCAAAATGCTTTTTGATCTACCTCTCTCAGCTAAAACATTAATGAAATGTGCACGACCCCTCACAATGCTCTTGCTCCTTGCTGTCAGCTTGAAGAAGACAGAAATGCTTATAACTGAAATCTGCTATGAGATTGTTGTAGTGGGAATGACACTAGAGCTTGGCTTTGGAGTGGTTTTCTGCACTTTACAAGTATAATATTGACAAATCATATAACATAACAATGTGCAATTGAGAATAAAATTAGGAGATGTCATGTGTTGCCTTTACAATCATACATAGGAATTTCATAGGGGATATGCATGAAGTAAGAGGATAGAGTTAAGGTGTCCACTGTGATAAAAAGGCATTAAATGCCATCTTTGCATTTATGTTTGTAACTATTTGTTCTGTCAAAACATACCTGTATTTTTGCTCCTGCTTGC
The DNA here is from genome assembly GCF_000747805.2 of Chaetura pelagica. NCBI lineage: Eukaryota > Metazoa > Chordata > Aves > Apodiformes > Apodidae > Chaetura > Chaetura pelagica. The sequence goes on along the minus strand of NW_009953449.1, from coordinate 356,992 downwards.
TTTATGGAACCAGTTTGAATTTTGGAGAGGAACTTAGTTACTTAGTTTGCTTGTTTAGCTTCCATATTATTAGCAACTATTGCTAGTAACATGGGAGTCATCTACCCGAAGTTTGATGTCTAAGCCCAAGTCAGTCCCCCAAGCTCCATTTGTAGGCAGTGAAGTGAATAGACAACTCCAGAAGGTGATGCCTCTCAGCTAAGTCAGCTCACATGAGGGAGACTGATTGCTCTTTATAGGTGCTTTTTTTCAGTCAGCAGCTAGAAAAAAACACTAGCCCATGCTTAGATCTGTCTTTGTTTCTTTCTTTGTCCTTGTTAGGCACCTCAAGAAAAGAAGAAAAAAACGTAACTTTTCCTGGATGAATGGAACAACTTTCAGGGTATATGAGTTTTTATAAGATAAGGTTAATTTGTATAATTGTAACTCTTTATGGTAATATGCTTCTTTTGAAAAATAAGTAGTTCAGGGAAGTGAAAGAAAAGGAGTGAAACCTTGAAGTGACTTCATGTTGGGCTTTCCAGTTGATTTTGAAATCCCTCACAGCAGCAGTAGCAGCTCTTTAGATACTGAAGGTGATCCTGCTGTGGGTCATCAAGATGCTCAGGGGCTGAAAGCATCTGAACTACAGTAAGAGGCTGAGGAAATCAGTGAGGAAGTTGCAGTCTATATAATATATAGTAATGTATTCCTACTTAAAGAACAGTTATAGAAGTGACAGAGCCAAAGTCTTCTTGGTGGGGCCAAATGTGGCAAGGGATAAATGGCCACACTGAGGCTTGGAGGGCTCAGTCAAGATGTTAGGAGAAGTCATGTCACTGGGAGGGTGGTGTGGCACTGGGACACGTTTCCTGAGCAGTGGTGCACTCTCTGTCCTTCAGTGTGTTCAAGACTGAGCTAGACAAAGCCACAGCAGAGCTGATCTGGTACTGGCAACACTCCTGCTTTCAGCAGGATGGGAACTGCTAATACTTTTTTTAGCTCCAGATGTGAACTGTGATTGAAGAATCTTAATTTCCTGCTGGGGTACTGGAAGTAGACAGTACCCCCTTTAAAAAATAAGCTGCTTCACATTCTTGGTCATTTTTGAACAGTAACTACTTAAAAACGTTGAAAATTTTTGGGGAAAATTAGTAAAAGGTTAGAAATATGGAACTGAAAAGTGCTATTTTAGTATTGCTGTTCAGCATTAATGGGTACCTTAAAATCTTCCATAGCTTGCATTTTTATCCTGATATTTTCTTCTGTCTCATTAATCCCAGCCTACTTTAGATGGTATAAACAAATGCCACTTCTTTTGAATGTTATCACTTCAATCCCTCTTTACCTTGAATTTACTCCAGGAATTTTAATTTTTTTTTTTTCCTATTGAAAAGATTGTAAAATGAGCACAGCTTTTTTGATAGTAGAACATAATTATTTATTTAGCTATATTAGTGATATTGTCTCCCTTGATTTGCAGGCTAAGAATAACACAATGTATATTTTTAAATACCAATTTGTTACAGATTGAGGGATTGGAGATCTTTACTGAAAGAACTCTTGAGTATTTTTCTTCAGTGGCCCATCAACCTTGTCAACTGTTCTGGTTCTTTACCATCAGATAAGTTGTTTTATATTAGTTTGATTTTAAACTGCATTTTTTATTTGATTGATCTATCCAGTGAGTATACAACTTGCAGATCCCTAGTGCTCTGCTGTGGTTCTGCATATTACGCTCTGTTTCCAGCAAATAAAACCAGTAAAAAATAATGTACCTTAAAGGAAAATAGGAATCCTGCATTGCCTGTGTGTGATTAAAACACAACATGGAAAATTTTCCTCATCCATTCCTTTTTCTGATCTTCACCAGTGCAGTCTCACAGTAATCTGTCTCTGTCATACACACTTTCTTAATTCACTTTGTGATGATCCCCCTTGTAAAGGATCATTCAGGTTTCAGAAAGAGACAAAAAGAAGCAGAAATTGAACTTTTTCTCTTCTAAAATGCCTGGAAGAATGAATTTAAGGACAGTAATGGGATCCAGAGCCATCCTGGATGACACCAGACTGACTGTGTGGTTCACAGGCTGGAAGACAGGACTACTATTCAGAGGCATCCTGAACAGGCTGGACAAAATAGCAAAATTCAGCATCTGGGATGGGATAATGTGGTATGCCAATACACTCTGGGTCAGCTTTTCAGAAGAGGTTCCTCATGGACAGCACAGCAGTGTCCCTGGTAGCCATGGAGGCTACCACGAACTGGGATGTATTAGTACAAGGCTCATGCGGCTTCATTTAGAGTTCTGTGTGTCTGTGTTTAAAATCAGCTGGAGGTATGTTCCAGATAGCTCTGTAAACTCCACACTTTAATGCAACATCATGGATGTGAGCAATACCTATCAGGTATGCAGAATCATAGGGCCACAGAATAGTTTGTGTTGGAAAGGACCTTAAAGATGATTCAGTTCCAACTTCCCTACCATGGGCAGGGACACCTCCCATTAGATCAGGTTGCTCAATGCCACATCCAACCTGGCCTTGAATGCTTCCAGGAAGGAGGTGTCCACAGCTTCTCTGGTCAACCTGTGTCAGTGTCTTACCACCCTCACACTAAAGAATTTCCTCCTAATGTCTAACCTAAAGCTGCCCTCTTCCACTTTTAAGTCATTGCCTCTTGTCCTCTCACTACAAGCCCTTGTAAAAAGTCCCTCCCCAGCTTTCCTGTAGCCCATTCAGGTACTGGAAAGCCACTGTAAGATCTCCCTGGAGCCTTCTCTTCTCCAGGCTGAACAATCCCAACTGTCTTAGCCTGTCTTCAGAGGAGAGGTCCTCTTCATGGCCCTCCTCTGGACTGCCTCCAACAGGTCCATGTCCTTCTTATGATGGGGGCTCCAGAACTGGACACAGAGCTCCAAGTGGAGTCTCATGAGACCCAAGTAGAGGGGGTAGAATTGCACCTGCTGGGGCATGCTAACAAACCACAGGAATCCTCAGTGGTCAGTATGGAAGAATAACAGAGCAGGCAAGACAGCAAGCTATGAAGTTGAGGGGAGAGGGTAAGTTCTGGTTGGTTTGGTGTTCATATAAGATTTTTGTCGGCAGCCTGACTCCTACTGCTCACAGATGTAAGGTGTGATGTCGTCAGGAGATTTATTTTTAAGAGAAAGGGAATACTGGAGCCATGAAGTGCTAGCAGGTAGTTGGGATCTGAGGTTCATATCTGGGTGATCTCCCCCGGAGATACTGTTTTTTCTCTGTAAACTACAGATGGTGTGTAGGACAACAGCTTCCAAATGGGGTGCCACATCTATGTTAAAAAATCTAGGCAAGATGATGAATCTCGGTCAGTCCTGTGCTGAATGTTGTTAATAATATTACAATCAGGATTAAAGCTTCAGAGAATATACATTTGCATCTTGCTCTGTTCTCAACTGCACCCTTTTGGCACAGCTTGGATTTGAATCTGACTCACCACTAAACTTTTAAATGTCAGTCCCTGACTTGTTAAATCACATCCCTAAGTCTTAAGCAAAAAAAGTAATTTATTTTCAATAATTTAGTCTTTCCTTCCTCTTTAAACTGAAATGCAGTGGTCTGATGAACACTAGATTTGTACCAGTTCATTGTAGCACGTGCATAGTCTGTATGTACTGAAGAGAACATCAGTAGCAGCACCAAAGAACAAACACAAAAGAAGGCCAGATTTGCATATGAAAATAAACTGTGATAATAAAATAAAATGTGAGGACAACTACCTCAGCTGTCAGCTATGCCAGTGGTTTGATAATGCTGTTTCAGAGCTGTATTCTTACCTGTGTGGCATGCTATGACACAGCTTCAGTGATGTCCTGTCTTGTTTGTCACTTGCTACTGCTTTTTACTTTGTTCTGGGTCAACCTGAAGTCCTGTTAGATAACAAATTATCCATGGGACAACAATATCCATTGGTCCTTGTGGCCAAGAAGGCCAGTGATATCTTGGGGTGCATCAGGAGGAGTGTCTCCAGCAGACTGAGGGAGGTTCTCCTCCCCCTCGGCCCTGGTGAGACCTCACTTGGAGTATTGTGTCCAATTCTGGGCTCCCCAGTTCAAGAGGGATAGGGATCTACTTGAGAAAGTCCCAACAGAGGGCTATGAGGATGATTAAGGGGCTGGAACACCTGCCTTATGAGGAAAGGCTGAGAGCCCTGGGGCTTTTCAGTCTAGAGAGGAGAAGACTGAGGTGCGAATCTAATTAATGTCTATAAATGCATGAGGGCTGGGCATCAAGAAGGCAGGGACAACCTCTTTTCACTTGTGCCCTGTGATAAGACAAGGAGCAATGGATTCAAAATTGAGCACAGGAAATTCCACCTCAACATGAGGAAGAATTTCTTTACTGTGAGGGTTACAGAGCCCTGGAACAGGCTCCTCAGACAGGTTATGGAGTCTCCTTCTCTGGAGACTTTGAAGATCTTTCTGGATGCCTTTCTGTGTGATCTGCATGATCTACCATGATCTTGGTATTTTTGGTCCTGCTCTGGCAGGGGGGTTGGACTCGATGATCTTCGGAGCTCCCTTCCAACCCGATTTGTACCAGTTCATTGTAGCACGTGCATAGTCTGTATGTACTGAAGAGAACATCAGTAGCAGCACCAAAGAACAAACACAAAAGAAGGCCAGATTTGCATATGAAAATAAACTGTGATAATAAAATAAAATGTGAGGACAACTACCTCAGCTGTCAGCTATGCCAGTGGTTTGATAATGCTGTTTCAGAGCTGTATTCTTACCTGTGTGGCATGCTATGACACAGCTTCAGTGATGTCCTGTCTTGTTTGTCACTTGCTACTGCTTTTTACTTTGTTCTGGGTCAACCTGAAGTCCTGTTAGATAACAAATTATCCATGGGACAACAATATCCATTGGTCCTTGTGGCCAAGAAGGCCAGTGATATCTTGGGGTGCATCAGGAGGAGTGTCTCCAGCAGACTGAGGGAGGTTCTCCTCCCCCTCGGCCCTGGTGAGACCTCACTTGGAGTATTGTGTCCAATTCTGGGCTCCCCAGTTCAAGAGGGATAGGGATCTACTTGAGAAAGTCCCAACAGAGGGCTATGAGGATGATTAAGGGGCTGGAACACCTGCCTTATGAGGAAAGGCTGAGAGCCCTGGGGCTTTTCAGTCTAGAGAGGAGAAGACTGAGGTGCGAATCTAATTAATGTCTATAAATGCATGAGGGCTGGGCATCAAGAAGGCAGGGACAACCTCTTTTCACTTGTGCCCTGTGATAAGACAAGGAGCAATGGATTCAAAATTGAGCACAGGAAATTCCACCTCAACATGAGGAAGAATTTCTTTACTGTGAGGGTTACAGAGCCCTGGAACAGGCTCCTCAGACAGGTTATGGAGTCTCCTTCTCTGGAGACTTTGAAGATCTTTCTGGATGCCTTTCTGTGTGATCTGCATGATCTACCATGATCTTGGTATTTTTGGTCCTGCTCTGGCAGGGGGGTTGGACTCGATGATCTTCGGAGCTCCCTTCCAACCCCTAACATTCTGTGATTCTGTGATTCTGTGATCTGTCCTGTCTTCCATGATGTGGACAGTCGGCCAGGGCCACACAAGGTGGTGGGATGTTACCTTTCTTAATGGTTCATGTCTGCCAACACAGAGCTGCTGCTCTGCTGGCATATCACAGGGGATTTGGTGCTTTGGGATCTTCCAGGTGCATTTTGGGCTGCAGCTGAGCTGCCTGCTGTCCTGGACCTTCCCTGGAAGGGAGTTTTGCCCCTTGGCATTGAGGAGCCACCTTTTTTGGTACACTAGGAGTTGTAATCACTACTGCAGCCAGAATGTGGCTGCAGGCAGAGCAGCACCGCAGGTGTTTCCTGACTGGACTGTTCTGTTCCCTGCATAATAGAGTTGTCCTTTCCTTCCCCAGGTGGGTGTCAGCAGGGTTCAGATTTTAAAGGAGTGGAGCAGCACCCCAGGGAGCTTGTTTTTAGCTGTATCCAGACTTGGGCAGGTTCTGGCTAGACCACAAGTTCTCAGGATCTTCACTGAAGTCTTTCAGAGTTAGCTGGTTTTGTGTTTTTCTCCCCCTGTAGTTCTAATGCCTGGTCTGATGTGAGTTTCTAAGAATCATAGCTTTCATTGCAAAATTATTAACTACTGCTGAACTGTGATGAAATTCTTGAAATCATGGTCCAGCTACATATGTTATCTGCCAAACTGGAAGAGGATGACAGATCATTCAAAAAATGTTTTCCGTTTCTCTCAATATTTAAAAATAAAGCACAGATTATTCTGCATTGAGCATCTGAGACAAGAAACACTTTAGTAAGTGCTGAAACATGTGGTGTTATTCTCAAAGCCACAAGCTGGTCCAGATCCTCTGCCTTAGATTGCAAAGGATTGCAATAGGCAACATACCCTGGGAGGGCTAGGGTTTTCTAGATCTTTTGTATGGGTTAGAATCAATCACACAGGAAAACATGTCACAGTGTCTCTGTGACGCCCTGCTCCTCTGTGCTGAGGGCTGTGGCACAACTGCTTGACAGGGATGGTGGTACAGCACACGTGTGTGCTAGAGAGACTTGCATCAGAGCACCCCTCATGGGAGTGGGGATCTTCAGGGATCCCAGCCTTGGGATGGCATGTGCTGTCTTTAGGGTATACTTGCAAGAATGTTTTCTAAACAGATGAGGATGGAAAGCATAGCTGGTTCCTGGTGAAGAGTGGCTTGTCTCCCTCTTTTCCCACAGTGTGTTTTTACTGTAAAGGTGTCCACCTGATGAAGAGGTGCAGGAAACTCTGAGGGCTGCTCCGGTTGGAAGGACTACTGCTGGTCCCACCCAAGTGTCTCACTCATACATTGAGAGTAGTGTTGTCTGGCCAGCATTCGGGGGTTGTACACGGCACATGCGGAGAAGCCAGGTGAGGTCCAAGTGAGGGTGACAGTGGGTGCTGTGTCGTTGGTCACACAGCGGCTGGTCCTGACCCAGTGTCTGAAGGTGTGCAGGGTGGACGTGGACAAGGTTCTCCTGCCTGTGACCCTCTGCAGGAAAACTTTTGGGTCATGCACTCCTGGCCAAGGAACAGAACTGACTGACGTGGGGCTTAGCATGTCACAGCAGTGGGTTTAGGTAGCTTTGGCAAGACCCAGTTTAGAGTACAAATTTCCACATCCTGCAGGACTACAGCCTGGAGAATGCAAAATACCTGTCAAACTCCATTTTGTATTACATATTCATAACCTGTTCGTGCAGGTCCCACTCTGTCACGGTCATGACCTTTCTGTGTTACATATCTGTTGTTCTTTACTGCATAAAATCAGCACTGCCAGATGCTGTAGTCCCTAGTGCAGCTGTAGCTGTTGGAGGTTTTGTTTTAGCCCCCAAATTAAAGAAAGACCTGACTGTTAAGCATAAAAGGATGCATGTTTATAGCTAGCCTTGCTATGTAATCTGAGTAGCCATGGAATAACACTGTAGGATCTGTTCTGCCACAAAGGCTACTTTTCTCCTAGAACTGGAAGCTAGTTGAACATGCTTCTGTTGACTGTGGAAAGCCTTGTGCAAATGTCTGCTGCTTTTTAGCAAAATTTAAAGCCTCTAAAATAGCTAGCTTTCAGGAGCCTCGGAGGCTTAGAGTGGTAAAGTCATTGGAACAACTGCTAATGAGTTAATTACAGTGGATTCATTAGTTAAAATTGCTGCCAGAGTCTTCAATGTTGCAGATAACTCTGCCTGCTGGCAAGTGGCTTATGCTGCTGGGCAGGCTGTTGACTGATTTATGGCTCTCCCACAATCAAATGGAGTTCTTGCCTGTTTATCATGAAATGCAGTCCTGGTTTTATCTTATTTATAAAAAACAACTTTTGGTTCTGAAGAGACTTCATATGTGCTCCAAGCGCACTGTGAGCCACTATCACAAACAGCTGTTCTGTGATTCTTGTCTGAAAGGTGCCTTCCTGTGTGGCAGCTCTTCCTTTAAAATGTAGACAGCTATCCATTATCCATGAAATCTGAGGTACTGAGAGGCTTCAAAAGAAAAATGCAGCTACTTCATATCCTCCGAGGGTCATTTTTATGAGAAGTAGCAAGGGTTTTGCCAACAGAACAAAAATTTCTTGTGTAAATGAATAGCTGAGCTCTTTATAGGCACCTACTTAGAAGTATTTGATACTTAAAATGGATGTTTAGAAGTGATCTTTCTTGGCTTTTTATAGAAAGTTACAGAGATTGCCCAGAAAATGTAAGCATTTACACTGGTCCATGCCTTATAAATAGCAAATATATAATCAAATGTTCTAAAACCACCAAAAGCAATTCAGAGGTCAGGTTTCAATCTTCCCTCAAATGTTTTTCCCCTGGAGAAAGTAGAACTGTGGGTGTTGAGTCCTTTGGAGGCATCCTGAAGTTCCCCAAACTCCTAGACTTCTTCATTAAAGCCTCTAGCTTTTGTGTCAGGTTTTGTTTAAATACTTTCAATTAACTTTTTTATTAAGCTCAATAAATATCTTCTTTCCACCTTGGCTCAGCAAGAATAACATTTCAATTTCTCTCCTGTCCAGACAGGAATACCATTGACCTGAGGGTTTAATTGTTATTCAGAGTCTTACAAGCTTTTTCATTAGGAGAAGAAATTGATACAGTCTACTTTTTCTTCACTACAAATCTTCACAACACCTACAAAATCCCATTTGTCTGAACAGAGTAGGAGTCTAGTTTTGCTCATAGTTCCACACCTCTTTCCAGCCTGCAGTATAGCTGTAAAAGTTTATCCCCTCTCATACTTAAGATCAGACTAATTACAGTTTCACTGCAAACATTTTGGTGGGCTTTTGTTGCCTCTCTCCCATATGTGTGCACAGGCACATCTGCAGCAAGCACTACTGAGCTGCTTGTACCATTCAGCTCCCAAGCAAACTTGTCTGTCCCATCTTCCTTCCAGCAGCTTCAGTTACCTGTGTCTCAGTATGAGTATATAATTCATATACTGAGCTATTAAAATTCTTCCTGACTTTCACACTTTGCTGCTTCTTAGAGAAATAAATTAGGTAATGGTGAATCGGGGAGAAGGACATACTTGTCTTCAGAAAGCATTGAATTGTCCCCGTCCCAGTGAATCATGGTTTCCTTTTGTGTTTAGTTATGCATCTTCTACAATAGGCATTTTGTTGTGATTTCTCTAGCAGGCCATGCGATACTTACTTGAAGCATTTGAAGTGTTTCAATCCCAAAGCTGCACTAAAAAAACTTGTAAAGCTAAACTAAATAGAGCTGTGAAATTCTTCTATAAATTGCTTGTCTCTTAAACATGCAAAAAAAAAAAAAAAAGAAAAAAAGAAAAAAAATCAACATTTAATAACAACTGTCTGCAGAGTGAGAATGGCTATTGAATGGCTTCCACATGTGGCATCCATCTGACTAATTTGCTTATGTAAAAGATTAGGAATACAGGAATAAAAGAAAGCCCTCAGCATAGTACCCCAGAATATTGGAAAAGGCTCACCTCCCTTAATAATCTTTCTGATGCTGCCTTCTTAGCCATTTGCAAAGATACCTGATTGGGTTGGGGATGGGGATAGTGAAGACAACAGAGCCAGACTCTGGTGCCCAAGTGACAAGATGAGAAACAATGGGCACAATTTGAAACAGAGGAAATTCAACTTAAATGTTTACTTTAAGGCTGATCAAACACTGGCACATGTTGCCCAGAGAAGTTGTGGAGTCTCTGTTCTTGGAGATACTCAAAAAATGACTGGACACAGCCCTGGGCAACCTGCTGCCACTGACCCTGCTCTGAGCAGGAGCTTGGACTAGATGAACTTCAGAGCTGCCTTCCTGCCTCAACTGTTACATGATAAAATAGTAAGCTCTGTCTTGTTTTGTTTCTTTGCAAAAATGACACTGCAACCCAAGTGTATATACCAGTGAGGGTTCATCTGCAGTTGATGTTTCTGACATTTTATAGTTCAGTGCAGCAGCTGCAATATCCACACTCGTGTTGAACTGACAAGATTGAAAGGTATCTGCTTACTGAAAAGGTCATTTTGGGTATCTTTTCACTTGTGCCATGAAAATAAAGCCAATCCATAACTGGGATGTCTTAGCTTCAACTTAGAATATGTGTTTCTGTGTTTTTTTCACTCTTTCACTGTCCATGTGTTTTTCTGTCAAAAGCCAGTTTGTGGACTCAGAAGAAATGAATACCATAGGCTTGGCTGAACTATTCTGCTTTATCACTTGAGGAAAACAGTGGGACTGTCTGCCACCATCCCATTACCGATGCATTACAATGTTCTGGAAATAATAAAGCTAAATCCATTTGCATATTTGCTGATAATTCTTCCACAGCTGCTGCTGCTGTTTTCTTGATAGACCTCAGTAAATTAACAGGATGGCAACTATTATTCTGTTTACTTGCAGCTGATCAGTAGTGCTCTTATACAATGTATTGGTGGGAACAGTAAGGAAGCAGCATGTCGCTTATCATAGGAACCACCATCCACAGTGTTATGTTGCTGTAGCTGTGGCTGCCTCTCCTCAGTCAGTGAAGCACAATTCATCAGCACGCTCCCAAAGTTGCCCTCACTGCTGGTTCGACTCCACTATCATCACAAATATTGTTTTTTTCTGATAATATTGTAAGGCAGTGTCTACAGCAGGGCCTTTAAAAGTGTTAAGGACAGAAAGAGGATGGTTTATGGGCTTGAACTCAGGGCTGGTCAACAGGACCTGAAATGAAGCCTTTACTGGTCCAGCTTGGAATCATACTAGAGCTGGCTGGCATCTCTCCATGTCAAGTTTGTAGTGGGATGCCAGTGGAGCACTGCTGTGGGTTATGGGCCTCCAGTCTCTGGTGTTCCCAGCAGCTGCCCTCCTGGAAGGAAGACAGGAACATGGCAGGGTGAGGTGTCACAATCTTTTCTAGGGCATGTGTGAGCTTCTGACACAGTAAACACACTGGACCAGAGGCCAGCAAGTGGCAGCTGCCGGGTGCAGGCTGCACAGCCTTCATGGCGAGGTGCAGCTCTGTACTTGGCACCTGAAAGCAGAGAGAGGGCTTTACATATTCCTTGCCTTTGCATGGCAAAACTTCAAATTGTGAAGGCTTTTGGTCCTAATGGATGATTTAAAATCTTTTCAAGCCTCTCCCTGGGAAAGCCTGCATGCCTACTGCTCCATGCAGAACCTATAGAGTCGCAGAGCTGTAGCACTTATGGAAGTTGGACTGTGTGGGAATGGTTGGCCTTTGACTTCTGTCAGTAGATCCTGCAGTCATCACTGTGACCTGTGGAAATGCTACCACAACGCTGTATGAGAAGATTTTCAAAGGTGAAAATGCTGCCAGTGGAAATAAAGTAAAATTCACCTATGTAGAATTGAGTCTGCAACATGGGGTTTTTCTTGCAAAGAATTATTATCTCCCACAGTCTGATAGTCTGAAATGTTCCAGATTTCATTTTAGGGAAACATTCATTAAGCAGTCATAGCTGGATATCTGTTAGGTGGTTGGTGAAACAAACTTTATTAACTGATCTATATCCAGAAATGTTATTAAAATCCAAGAATTGTAGGTAATACTGTATTGCTCAGATACCAGCTATTGCTGGACCTCAGCATTTTAATACAGGTCAGGTCTCCAAAAATCATGGTTGTTCTTTTAGGTGGAAATTGCCATAAGCATGTTCAGGAACAGCTATGAAAATAATGTGGAAATAGAAAAATGGGATTTTTGCTTAGGGAAAAAGTTAATCCAGCCTCTGTCATCTCAGGATTTAAGTGTTTCTGAAAATGTTTTAGGAGTTTTTTGTCCCATTTTACATCATCTTATGCTAGCTTCCTATTGTATGATGAGTTCTATTAGTTTGAGGACATAGGAAGAAACTGGTAGTATCACCTGTGCTGCTGCTGGAAGTCAAGTGTTCAAGAGCAGCAGCCAGTAACCCCACTGCAGTGCAGGAGGACAAGGAAATTTGCTGAAATATTGCTTTGCACCTTTTGTGACCACCAGCTCCTTTACAAAGCTGAGTATTGAATATTAGTTGGTCTGCCTTTTGTGAAAGTAACTTAAAAAAAAAAATGCACAAAGCGCGGTACCATGCCTGAACATTTACAATTTAAAAACCTGCTAGCAAAGTGAATAAGAATGCATATCTGTATTGGATCAGAGCCTTGACTTGCAAATGGGTCCACTCAGTTGCTTGCATGAATCCAGCAATGGATCTCGGTTCAAGAATTTCTTATGAAGCTTCCATTAGACCTAAGCAGGGCTTGAAAACTTATTTTTAGACAGTGAAGGACAGAAGGGATCAGCAAAATGATGCAGTCTGACCTCCTGCATAATCCTGCACCTCCTCCACAGCAGGACATGAGCTGCTTTTTGTAATGAGATGAAGTGAAGCCAAAATTTAGAGCACTGGTTGCTGCGTCCGTTTGAGTCACTGTGTTGTGCATATGCCTCCCTGAGTTCCGAAGATGACCCTGCAAAACCCAGGAGTAGTGAGACACATTTTGTATCTCTTCTAGAGCAGTATAATAAACATTTCTAAGCATGACGCACTCTGTGTGACACAAGAGAAAAACCATGTTTAGATCTATTGCAGAAGTTACCACTGGGTCTCAGAACAGTTGTGGTGGGTAAGGGAGGATCTTTGGCCAGTGACTGTGCAAATGCAGCAGACACTGCAAAGCCTACAGTCTAAAGACAGGCAGAGGCACAATGTTGAGATACTCTAACTTTAGAATATCTGGATCAGACACTGGAAGTAACAGAAATAAATACTGCTGGAGCCCTGAACCAAGCAGCTGCTGCTTTATATTGCTGCTAAATATTAGAGTACTAAAATATTTCAGGAATTGGTAAAGAGATAAAAATCCATAGATGCAGCATGTTGTTAAGTAAAGGGTGAAAATAGGAAGTAAAATGATTTCCCCTTTTGCCATAGCTTAGTCACAAATCTCCACTTTAGGAAGTGTCCTTAATGAGGTATCAGTTTCCAGAAGGACCTGGACTGCAGCCAGCTGCCAGAGAGATCACAGGAAGATTTGGACATCATTCTAGAGAGAGTGATCGGAGTTTGTGAAGGAAAGGAAATCAATCCAGGCTGGCACTTACGGGGAGATGAACAGAGCTCCTGTATGGGAAAACTATTAGGGATCCAAAACACCAGAGTGAGAGACACTAGAAGCAGAGAACTTACCATCTCTAGAAAGGATGGTAGTTCATGAAAAGGACAAAGATATACACATATCTGGTGTGAAATAACAGCCACAGTTTCTTAATTGCATAGTGTTAAGAGGAGATCCCCCACTGGGGCTATCAGCAAAGCTGGACATGCCTTATAAGGAGGAGTTTGTAGTGTCTTCACCAGATTTCAGGGTGATGGAGGTTAAGTTAGCTACTGGCAGCAACATGTTTGAGGTGGCATAGTCCCAGGACTGGCAGACATACACACTGACATGAAGGAAAAGAGGGAGACTGCTACTCCCTGATGCTGCCACAGATTACAGGAGTGGGTGTAGCTGCAGCAGCAGAGGCAGAGTCATGCTCGGCAGCTTCTCTCCCCTGAGGCATCAGGGAAAAACCTGTGCTTCCAGACATGCTGAGAAAAGGACAGAATATACAGGGAACTGGTGAAATGCTTCTGGAGTCTGTTCCTCAGCCAATTAAAAAAAATTGACTTCTTGCCTCCATAGATTTTACAAGTTCATTATTTGGTATCTCATTCTTATTAACTGTACCTATTATTGTTGTGGAGTGAATAGATCTAATAGGGACAGCTTCCTTGCTATCATACATTACACAGCTGTAGAAAGATGGAACAAAAATGTGAAAGACTTATTATGAACCAATGCATGCAAACTTTGGTTGTACACTACAATGGAATCAGTTTCTGTGTCTCAGTCTGCTCAGTTAGAAACATTCTCAAAGTCTTACTTAAGCACATACGATTAAAATCAGCATTTGACTTCAGATTTCTTGAGACCAGTTTCCTTCAATGCTTTAGAGAAAAATAGGATCTTCTTGACTCCTGTGCTGCTGCTTTCACCTGTGAATGTGATGCTTTGCTTCTCTTCTTTAGTCTGTGATTGATTGGTTCTTCAATGTGTCCTTCAGAGGAATAATTTCTCCTTCCGTCTCCCTACCTATCAATTCCCTGCTAAGTTCATAAGAGATGTCCTGAAACTTTCTCCTATATCCCTTTGGTTTTCCATTCTCAGTGAACTAATTATTTCAAACATCACCATTTGACTCAGGTCTGACAACAATGCTCTCCATTCCCTCCCCCTCCCACCCAGGTAGGGAAGGAGAGAGAGAAAGAGAGATTTGGTTGGATTGAAAACTAAACTACACAGCTTTAATTAAACACTAATGAGATAAGAAAATATATACAATTATATACAAATATGTTCAGATATCTGTAAAAGCCTCTCACCTCTCCCCACCCCCAGCAACTCCCACAGCATCTCCTGAGCTGGGAACAGTCCCGAAAAATCCTGGAGCTGCTGCTGGCGAAAGCGCAGAGTGAGGAGGGTCAGGAGAGCTCGAGTCTGGAGGTTGATGGTGATGGATGGACGGAGTCCTCCCCAGACGCCGGCTGTGGATGGAAGAGAAGGAAAGAAGAAGAATCAGGAAGGAAGTTGTCTTCTGTGATCTCTGACCTTCCTCTGAGCTTATGTAGATAGATGGAATGGAATATCTCTGGCCAATTTTGCTGTCTGTCTAACTCAGCCTCCTACGGGGGGGGTCCCAGATCTCCCCATAGTGTCTGAGCCGGCAGAGTGAAGGTGTGACCTTGAAGACCCAACAGTTACAAAAACATTCCACTCTTATCAGCCTTAGTTAGAACACTAACTGGTGCTAGTTAAAAAAACACACTGGTGCTAGTTAAAAAAAAAAGCTTGCTGAAGGAAAAAAAAATCAGCAAAAGGGAAATTTGCTTCATCCTGGCTCAAACCAGGACATCAAAGCAACAGACAAATTTGTAATGATCATAGCTTTAATAGTGTTTTTCCAGACTCAGCTTGCAGGCAGAATGAATTTATAGTGTTGAAGGAGAACCTAGTAAATATTCTGTAGCAACTTCTTTTTTTAAATTTAATTATTAATGGTGTCTCCACAATTTTACACCTTTGTTATTGAAGTTGTGATACTGATTAAGGTATAGCGATTGTTTGTACAAATTATTTTAATAAATTAGTTAGTGAACCAAGGTTACTCTTCAGTAACTGAGGTTTAAATTGCTGGTTCATGGATGCAGTGTTTAATCTCAGGAGTAGTCATTTTGAGTTCATTATTGCCTGTACCAGTCCCTTAAGATAGCTTTTATGCACATATTTTGTCTTGAAATTAAATGCCTTTAACTTGCAAAGATACTATTGTAAGTGACAAGAAGTGTTGAGAATTTTGTGTAATTTTCAGCTAGGTTTTGAATTACGGCAATACATGAACAGGGACATTTTTCATTGGCTGAACTGTCATTGAAAACACACTTGTACCATCAATGTGATGCTTAAGAAGATGTTATGCTGTTGACCTGATGTCAGCTCTTGTGGCTTGAGGCTTTTTTATTTTTTTAATGGGAGTCTTGAGAGGATGCAATATAAATACATTTTAAAGATGAAATTGCTAGTTCAGCTATGGCCTTCAACAGCTATTTCCTGTACTTGGGCTGCTTTTCAAATCTTCTTGTTATTTCAAATAATCTGAATTTGAATGCATTCAGTAGCTTTTTTAAAGAGCAAATGAAGGGCCAAGTCAAAGATGAGAGACTTAAACAAGGAAGCCATGTCAGTCACTGGGGCTGTAATGCATTTTCCACAGAAGCAACTGCAATCTATGGAGCAACACAGGCAGCAAAGAAAGCCTCCCTTGCCTGTTGGACAGCAGTGCTAGCTCCCACAACCCTCCCAGAAGTTTGGCCCTCTCCACTCAAGGCAGATTCTGGTAAAAAAGAGCAATTTGAGAAGCCTAGATGGAAGAAGGCTGTGCAGAGGCTTCCCGCTGCTGCTTGGGAATGAGCTTGGTCCTCAGCTGGGACATGCTGTGTTAGTATTGCAGCTGTGCTTGTGCCTGGCCACACACCAGATCCTGCGCATGGCTTGTGGACTGATTTCTTGACCTCGGTCCTGATGCCTTACCAAGGACATGCCTGGTGGTCTGGGCTCTGACCTCACACAGTATGGTGGGACTGGGCTCTTGCTGGTGATACCATTGCCTTTTCTCGCCTTGTCAACATGCTTGGCTCTTCTTTCTCTGTGGAACAGTCCACTTTGCTGTTACGTGACATGCAGGACAAGAGAGCATCATAGCATATCCAGATAGGACACAATTATGGAAACACTCTCCTCCAAAACCCCATAAATGAGGTTGACAGATACCAGAATTTGCATTTGCGGAGAACAGCTCATTGATAGTGTTATTTTCAAGGCTGAAAAGCAGAGAGGGAAAATAAGAGACCCTGTCCTTTGAGAAATTTTGCAAAGGCCAAACAAAAAACTTACTTTACTGCTGGCTTGCTCAGGCAGTCCTTGATTTTTGCTTGCTGGCTTCCATTACTGGCTGTTCCTTCAATGACTGCTTTTAAAAACTGCATTTAAAAGTCTTCATCACAGGATGCTCTGGAAACAAAAAATATCAATAGCTATGAAAAGGTTATAAAAATAGAAAGATCCATAGACCCACCTCAGGAAATCATGGAGCCCCCAGACGTAGAGGTGGGAAAGTGTAACAGGGGAAAGGTAATTCTGCACTTGGCTTGCTTCTCAAATGCTTTCCCTGTTCAGCCATCATGAAGCATTCATCATAGGAACATAGAATCAATCTGGTTGACAAAGACCTTTAAGATCATTGAATCCAACCATAACCTAACTCTACTAAGTCCAGTGCTTAAATCATGTTCTCAGTCACCACATCTACACATCTTTTAAACACCTCCAGGGATGGAGACTCAACCACCTCCCTGGGCAGCCTGCTCCAGTATTTAGTCACCCTTTCAGTGAATAAATTTCTTCTACTATCTAATCTAAACCTCCCCTGGTGCAATATATATATATATCTATCTCCTTTATATATATATAATAACTCCTTTTACGTAGTTGTAGAGAGTGTTAAGGTCTCCCCTCAGCCTCTTTTTCTCCAGGCTAAACACCACCAGTTTCTTCAGATGCTCCTCACAGGGATTGCACTCTAGACCCTTTATGAACTTTGTTGCCCTTCTCTGGACACGCTTCAGCACCTCAATATCTTTCTTGTAGTGGGGGGGCCCAGAACTGAACACAGGATTTGAGGTGTGGCCTCACCAGTGCTGAGTACAGGGGAACAATCACTTCCCCAGTCTTGCTGACCATGCTCTTCCTGATACAAGCCAGGATACTGTTGGCCTTCTTGGCCACCTGGGTACATTGCTGGCTCGTATTCAGCCGGCTGTTGAACAGCACCGCCAGGTCCTTTTTCTTTGGGCAGCTTTCCAGCCACTCTTCCCCAGGCCTGTAGGACTGCATGGGTTAGATGGACCGTCAGGTGTTGGAAACAAACTACTAAGCTTTGAGCTTATGAAATTAGTCTGTCCTAATACTGTCATCATGCAGCATTCTTGGATGTGGGTAATATTCTGGGATGCTAGACTAATGCTCTTCTACCTGTCAGTTCTGGTGGCACTGACACACAGGCTAAAGGAGCTGTTGCCTTTGTAAGACTTCTGGCTTTATTTCTCTCTTCAGTGAGTTGATACCACTTACAGACTTAGTTGTTGAGATGCAGAGATGCTGTTGGATCTCTTCTCACTTGAGTTTTTGCAAGAAGTCAGCAGAACCTGAAGAGTTCTCCTGGGGAACTGCAAGGGGTTACATGAGTATGTACTTACCAGAATTTACTTGCCTTTTTAGGCATGCAGGCACTATGTAAAAGGTTGCTACCTACTTGTCCATGAGATGTTTGGAAGATAGTGTGGCCCACATCTATTACTCACCCTCCCAGGAGCCTTGTAACTCCTGGTCAAAAGAGCTCTACTCATGTATTCCTTTTCTCCATATGGTGTGTGAGGGGGGACTGGAGAGTAGGGGAGATCAGAAAGTAAAGATGGCTCTCTTTTACCATTCTTTTTATTTTTATAACTGTATATTATGGTACAATGGCAAGCAACAGTTATATTTCAAGCAAGGCACTGAAGTACCATGAATGTAAAAAAAAAGAAAAAAAGAGTCAAGCACCAATGAAGTAGAAATATTGTAAGGTTGTAATAATGGATGCTATGGGTCATGTTGTGTAGCCCTCAACCACACTCCTCAATTACTGAAAAAAAGCCACTGGTATCCACACTTGCATTTTAAAACTACTTTTTTGTCATCTATAAAATACATTGAGGTTCAGATGAGATACTGCCATGGCTCAGTGCCTTAAGTAGTAGCCATAAAAAAGGACATGCAAGGATCGAATCCTTGCTGGGAGATAAAACTCACAATCCATCAAATTAGAAATGTGCTGGCAAAACATCTTGTTTTCTCGGTGTACGTGACTGGGTGTCCTAGTTGCAGCTGGGATAGTTAATTTTCCTCCTTATAGCTGGTATAATACTGTCGTTTGGATTTAGGATGAGAATAATATTGATAACACACTAATGTTTTACTTGTTGCCAAGAAGGGCTTACACTAAGTCAAGGAATTTTCAGGTTCTCATACTGCCAGTGAGGAAGCTGGAAGTGCATAAGAAGTTGAAAGGGGACACTACCAAGACAGCTGACCCAAACTGCTCATAGGGATACCTCATACCATATAAATGTCAAGCTCAACATATAAAGCTGGAAGAAGAAGGGAAGTGAAGGAGTGGGGAAAAGTGTTCCCCCTTGTCTACCCCATAGATTGGCTCTCTGAGGAGAAAAGATAGAGTGTAGTTCCTCAGTGTTTCCAAAAGATGGTTGCCAAAGTATGGAGGCAGTAGCAATGCTGCGTATGAATACTAAATTAGTCTCATGACTGGTGATTTCATTATGTCATAAACCAGTGTTATACCGGACAGCAAAATGATAACCTTAATCCAGTCACCGGAGGTGGTGAATAGCACAGCAGGAGCATGTACATAACAGCTCTGAGAACAAGCACAACCACTGAGAGTAAATAAATCAACATTGTGACCAGTGACTATTAAACTAATATAAGTAATGCTTATAATAAATTTGGTTTAACATGCTCTGGTCAGACCTGTTGTTATCTCAACCTTTTGTGCCCCATGTTCATTGCGGAAAAAGGACTGTCATGGTTTAACCCAACAGGTAGCTAAACAACACAAAGCTGTTTGCTCACTTCCCCTGCCAGTGAGAGGGGGAGCTTATCAGAAAAAAACAGTAAAACTCATGAGTTGAGA
Source organism: Chaetura pelagica (assembly GCF_000747805.2). Classification (NCBI taxonomy): domain Eukaryota; kingdom Metazoa; phylum Chordata; class Aves; order Apodiformes; family Apodidae; genus Chaetura; species Chaetura pelagica. Next base: position 337,659 of record NW_009953449.1, on the reverse strand, counting down.
TAAAGACAGTTTAATAGGACAAAAACGGAAGGGAAAATAATAAAAACAACAGCAATAATAATAATAATACAATATACAAAACAAGTGATGCTCAATGCAATTGCTCACCACTTACTGACTGCTGTGCATCCAGTCCCTGAGCAGCCACCACTGCCCCCTCAGTTTTATTGTTCTGTAAGATGCCATATAGTAAAAAAAAATATTAAAAAATGGCTTTATTTTTCGTATCTTTGGACTGAGAGGACTGTGTGTTGCACTCCCATTTTCCTCCTGGACCAGGGGGTAGTGAGAAATAAATATGCATTTCATTATCCATCATCTGACAAACCACCAATCTGATGGTTTGCTTTTACTGAAGCATACAGGTCTTGCTTCCTCCTCTCTTGGCTGGGTGAGACCTACTGAGCTATGAAGAGATCCCCTCAGCTGCAAGAGGAGTAAATTTCAGTTATTTAGTATTGCAGCAGAAAAGGAAAATGTTAATGTTTTCCTCCACCATCAAAGTTCTGATTTCTGCATTAAAACTCTTATCTATCTATCTATCTATCTATCTATCTATCTATCTATCTATCGTAATTATATTTCAAGCTTCTGAATGGATTATCTTTTTTTTTTTTTGTCTTCTGTTGATTTTTGTACTAAAATAATCCATTATTTCAGTGACAGCATGATGACATCCAGTGCCAGCAATGCAAACAGTTAATATCGGGATGGGATACTGAGCCTTAAAATATGTAAAAAAGCACTTTGTGAGTCAGTACATGGAGTTTATCACAGACGGAACACAATTACTATTTAAATTGTCTTCATATGAAGGGAACACATGCTGAAAGTCTGATTTAATACCACACCATTATTTTCAGCTGATTTTAGGTTGGACCCTAACTACCTAAATGTAAAGTATGGAATGGTAAGTCTCACTGTTATGGTTCTTGAAGAAAGCAGGTGTATTATATATGTGAAGCTGATGAACCAATGAGAGTCTTGTCAAGAATGCTTTCAAAAGAAAGAAATAGATCTGTTTACTGAGCATTCCAACAAAAATGTAAGAGGAGTTGAATTTGGAACAAGCTGGTAACCTGCAGGAAGTTGGTTGCAGGTTGTAAAAGCATAAATCTGGGAGGAAGTACCCTGTGATTTCTTGACTGCTTAAAGTGAGGAAAGCAAGAAGTGTCTTGTGCATATTTATCTCTTTAGTGAGAAATAAATATGATATGAACAAAAAATGAACTGTAGTGATCTAAGATGGGACTGAGGAGAACTTGAGATCAGATATTAATGATGCTGAGAATTTAATAGAACACCAGAGCAAAGAGCCTCTGCTAAGCATGTCACCAGCTCACAACAGATTTGTTGTTGTCTGTTCCAGGCATCTCAGAGAGACATCTGGCTTCATATGGGCTGCTAGTCCTCTCTAACTCATAGATTGTTTCTGTGTGTGGGTTTTGAAAGCTCAACAGACAAGGTGTATATTCCATCTGGGCAGACAAGCTTCTTGATGACAAAATCATGTGCTTATCAGTGATCTGGGTTAGTAAAAATGTCTATTTCCCTTAGCCCTTCATTCAGGAAGTGTCTTGCATTCTGGCATGTATTTATTTTTTTACAAGATCAGGAGGTAGGGAGTGGGGTAAGGGCAGAAAGAAAGGAAGAAAGGTGGCCCTAGAAAGTGCTTAAAGATTCCAGGAAATTGGTAGGCTGGACTTGTTAATGCTTGTGAAATGATTTTTAACACAGCCTTTCAAATGAAAAAATGAGGTATTAGAAGGATGATAATCTTTTATCTGCTGAGGAAGATGGATGGGTATGACTTAAGATGTCATATATATGAATGGTGCTATAAAGGGATCATTCTAATGACATGCTGTAAAAGACAACTGTCAGGAATAAATTATTCTTCTCTTTTGATGATACTGATGATGATGTACTGAAATTCCCCACGACACATTTCCTCACCTACAGTTAAAAGCTTTTCCTAAAATGTTTAATGGGTGAAAAGGTTTTTATTGTGCATTTCCAACTCCACAAAAAACATTGGGTAGTGGCTTACATAAGAGCAATTTTGCCTGCAATTTGTGTGTTTGCATACAAGTACACAGGCTTTGATTAAGCTAAGGAAAGTACTTAACTGCATGTGTAAGTACCTTTCAGGAGTGGAGTAATGAAATTGAAATACAAAAGAAGAAAGCACAACTTCAAAAGTGACAGAGCTGATAAGAAAAGCAGTTCTGAGCAGCTGATCAGCTGATCAGCTCCAGGCTCTGACAGGGGTGGAGATGACCAGGGTGTAAAAATCTCCAGAGGTAACTGCACAAAAGCCACATCCCACCTGTGCAACTGGAGGCCAGTACCACTCTCTGCTTGTTCTGAAGGAGCAGCACTGGGAGTCGAGAGGAAGAAAGACAAAGAGGCCAAAAGTGCTATGGAGGGAGTCAATGACCTGTCTGTAGGTTTTGACCACCAGCTGGCTGAAGAGCCCTAGAGGTAAGGACACTCAGGCTGAAGGGAAGCTGGTGATCTTGCACTGCACTGTTGCCAACCTCCCTGAATTGCCTGTAACTCTCGCATTCAAAGTGCGGGGCTGCCTGCTTGGAAGCAGCACAGTGCTGTGAGGCTACAGGGGGAATGTCATGTCTACTTGTCTTCTTTCTCCTCGCTACCCAAAACAGTGAATGTAGGTTTGTGTTTGTTGGCAGTAAATGAAGTCAAGTAAAATTCCCCAACTACTGCTTTACCTTCGGCAGACCAGTACAAGAAGGGATCAGCCAAATTGCAGTAAGGGAAAGGTAGTCTGAGGATCTGGAGAAGTTTTCTACTGGTAAAGGATCACAGGCTGGATTGCTGAGGGAGGCTGTGAAGCCACTGGAGGATTTAAAAACAGACTAAATGAACTTCTGTCAAGAGCAATTTAGAAGAATTTGATCCTGCTTTTGGGACAAAGAGGTGAATTAGATGACCCTCTTGAGGTGCT
>NW_009953449.1:308919-334522 GCF_000747805.2 Chaetura pelagica | reverse complement strand
GCTGAACCCAGTTGCCTTTGATTTCTGTGACACTGACATGGTCTTCTGTACCCCTGGGAGAAAGAAGGATACCAAGCTTAATTATTGGAAGACACAGGTTCACAAATTGGAGGTGTGTTCTGAGGAGATATGTCTTGCAACAGATGGATGAAGATGCTAAAAAGCTGAAGGGTGCAATTAAATGAGATTATGAAATGCTGTAGTTGTTATTAAGTTAACATAAATTTGAATCTTTTTTTCCTTTGACCTACCACTGGCTATGTGTCTCAGAATAGTTTTCCTTAATTCAAAGAATATTAAAAAATTGGAACCTCAAGTGCTTCCTCAGGTTGCTCTGTGGGCAGGGAGGTGCTGGCCTCATTAGTACTTTAGAATTAGGGAGCCATTGTGGGTGCACTCATAGACTTCTTAGGCTGTGGATGCTTTAGCCAAGAATGATTATCAATTCAAGCTTCAGCTTGACTGTATATCCTCAGTCCCAAGCACCTTGTAGCTCTCCTGTCAAGGACACACACGATTTCATCTTTCTGCCTACTACATTAGTGCAGATAGCTACTTTGAGGTTAAGGCCATGTTGGCTTTGAACTGCAGCTAGTAATGAACACCTGGATGGAATTATTTATTTGCAGGCAATTGAGGTATTATTAGTAATTATGACATAATTTATTGTAATATTTAAGTATTTATCCCCATTTTGTAATAAGCAAGCGTGGCGTTTATTGCCTGTAACCAAATAACCATCCCCATTTATCATACTAATTGTGGCTTAATGAAGAAGTACCTGGGCCTGGAGGAGTTGTCTATCCTGAACAATTTTGGAATATAGCTTCCTATGGTAATGAATACAGGTTGTAATAATTAGGTCTGCTAGGTGCTATATTTATCATGAAGCTTAAATGCAATAAAAATTCATCATGCAGCAGCAGGCTTACAAAACACAATGAATTGCCGTAGTAAATATGGAAAAATGAAAATAGAGTATTAACAGATACAAGATTACTTCCTCTTGCATGGTTTTACAGTACAAGTGGATAACTCCTTTTCACTCCATTGTACATGAAACTGAAAGAAAATAATGGCAAAGATGCTGGGTTGAATTGCATGTGGCTTTGGGAGGAAGACTGGATTTTGCTTGCTTATGCTTCCCTCCTGTTTTACTCCAGCAATATTTCACTGGAAGCATTTCCACAGAGCCCTTGGATCTGCACTGTACCCTTGATAATCTCTGGTGTTTATTTGAAAGGAGCAAAATACTGGACCTGAGGTCTGATTTATGGATTAAAAGGAAAAATATAGTCTGCTACAAACTAACTGTCTGTCTGCAGATAATTACCTTACAGATAAAGAAATCACACCCCTTTTCTCCTATTTTTATGTTTTGTAATGAAATTACTTCACAGAGATTTTAACACAGTAATGTCTATACAACAGGGAAAACCCACATGAATATTCTTGAGACAATATCCACTTTATACACAGTTTAATGCAACGGATAATCCATTCAAGTGTTTCCTAAATAGTCAGTAAATATACTTGTGACTACAGGTTGGTTTTGAAGTCCTTCTCATGAAAGAAAAGCAATTGATAACCTCTGCAATTAGAAATAGTGAGAAGCTGAAATTTTCTTTTTTTCTCTATGCTTTGTAAATTCTACAATGCCTCTTAAAAATATGCAGTATTAACTATTCAGTATCAATATTGACAAGAGTATTTCTTGGAGGAAAGAAGTAAGAACTGCTTTCATTTTTCAAAGCTGTTTTTATAGCACTTGATTTCTTGTTTGTTTGTTTCAGCTTTAAGAGTAACATGGGCAGAGGAGAGAGAAATAAATGTATTTTATACATTCAAAGCTAGTTTGGAAGATGGAAAAGGGATATTTGGTAAGCAAAGCAACCACGCTACTCAAAAGCAGCAGTAATGTTGGTAATTACAGGCTCCAACCTGGATTGAGAATATAGGCAGTAGTCTGTACATTGCTGCAGGTGAATTCAGTCCAGTGTTGACGTGTTAGGAAGGAAGGGAAAGAAACACCTTTTTCTAGCAGGAAATCTGGAAGGATGATACTGGGGAATTAGAAGGGCACATATAAGACTTTTTTTCTGTTATTCCTCTCATAATGTACCTTCAGTGAGCTTCAATAGACTTTTCATAATCTTTTTCATTTGCAGATGCAGTCACCCATGACTTGGAATAACTAACAGGAATCCCACCTATCCCTGCTAGTCTTGATTGCAGATTTACATTTCCACCTTCTCTTTCAGCTCCTTGCAGTGCTGCTGTGCTTTGGCATGGCACTGATCCAAAACACACCCACAAGCTCTTGAAGAATGCCTGCCTCAGTTTTGATCACAAGGATTCCATGTGATGTAAAACAGGACATTATTCCTGGGGACTGTGCTGTCCTCAGTGCTGGCTGACTGGGAGGAGAAGGGCTTAGTTTAGGGTACACCCACCTATCTCCAGTATGAGAAGTTGCCATTCAATTGTAGTTCTGGTCTGGCCTACAGGTTGTTTAGTTGTTGGTTGTTGTTGGGTTTTTTTGCCTTTTAGTACTTGAAATACAGCATCACTGCAAGGGAGAAGTACAGGAAAAATGAGGCAAGTCTGATTCTTGTGAAAAGGTGACTTCAACGCCTGTATAGGAAAAAATTAACCTTACTTTGGCTCAGGATTTCATGGCCAGTGTGAGAAGCACAGGACTCCTCTGGGTGTTCATGCAGGTGGCCATGTGAAATTCCTTCCCAGGCTGGAGCTGGGTAAAGAGTGGTGTGCTGGTCAGCTCTTTTCCTACTCCCAGCAGAGGAAGTATCTCTTGTTTTGGGACACAAAGACTATTTAGGTGATCTTTTTGAAAGCAAGTGAAGCCTGTTTGTTTTGAAGGAATGCTGAGGGGAACATTGGTGGAGTTGGACTCTCAGCAGCCAGCAAGAATTTTTTGTCTTAATCTCACAATAGATGTATCCTTCAGTGTCCTTGTTCACAACTTCAGCCTCACTGCACTGTTTTGACAATGTGTGTTACGTAGGTGAAGCCATGTGTGTGACAATGGTAAAGGTCCTGTTATGTGCATGACCGTCGATAATGTGAACACTAGACTATGATTCTGAGTACATGAAGAAAGCTTGTTTTCTCCTGCTGCAAGAGTCTGAGTGACTACTTGGCAGGAGTAGGGTCTGGTCTGTCAGCTAAGAATATTTATTTGTTCCATATGATTCCATTTATTTGTTGGCCATATGATTGTGAAAGTGACTCAAAACCTTGAGGACATGAGGAACCCTTTTCTGTTCCTGGACCTTGAAAGAAATAGAGTGATCAGAAATAACTCTTAGCTGAGCAAGAGTCCATACCTGCATACAAATATTTTTGAGTTGGACAGCTGTTTTCTTGCTACTTTGGAGTTTGGCAAATGTATTACTCTGCTTTCATCTGGGTAAATAGGTCTGAGAATATTCTGGTAATTGAAGCTGCATGGTCCTAAAATTTTCAAGGTGGCAATCAGACGGAAGTATGCAGTATCTACTTGTAATGCCTGTCTACCAGGATTCAGCTTTAGACTTTAGATGTGGAGTGTTATCTCTAAATATTTTGTTCAAAGTACCTTGGAGCCATCTTCTAAAAACTGCATTACCGTTGTCAGACATTACTATTCTCCCTCGATCTGGGGAGATGGTAATCAAACAGGGTCCTTAAAATGGTACAGTATAATAATATACTATATGCCTAAGCTTCTATTGATTCAGTAAAGAGACTCAGGTATTTTGCTTGCTTCTTTCTCAGTACATTTTTTGTTTTCTTGACCTTTGCTGGGAACTATCATGGATTCAACACAGTTTCACCTCATGTCCTGCTTATGCTGTAAAACATGTCTTTCATCAGTGCTGATGGAACCCCAAACATTTGATTTTTGCTAGTTTAGTTACATTTGAACATTTTGAAGTACATTGTGTTTTGTTTTCCCTCATCAGCACTGAAGTGTTGTATCATTCTCTCATTCCTTCGCATAGTCAGCAAATGCATAAATTCAAATGTCAGTACCCGGAGGGAAGAGCAAGTGCCTGGAAATGTGGTGGTGTATGTGAGCAGCATTGTTGGTAAGCACCCTCTGCTGAAACAGAACTTCAGTTTTGCAATACAGGCAGCAGTACTGAAAGAACTGGCTGAAGAGCTCTCCAAACCACTCAAGTTCAGCAATTCTAGAAGTGTTACAGAAGATACCGGGGACAAAATAAAAGATAACGTTCTGCCTGTATATTTATAAATTAACCAGTTGTGCTAGGTAGCTTAAAATTGGTTAGGTTTTTATCAGTTCTCAATAAATCAAGAAAAGACTGATAACAATCAAAGTAAGCCATAATCCCTTCATTCTAATGAATGCTATTCCATGTGGTTTCATAATAAACAATTTATTTCTTTGATATCAGTTTTAATTAAATTACAAATCTGTTTGATAAAGGCAACACTGTCGTCATAGACTCCAGTAAAACATCTGACTTTTGACAGAACAACATTCTGATTAGAAAAATAATTACTACCAAGTGAAATCAGTATAGCATATATTAATTAATTAAAATGTAATAATTAAAGTGTTCTAAGGAGCAAGGTCTGATGCTCAGTTTGAAATGGCTATGCTTGTCCTTAGTGAGGATGGGAGGTGAAGACAATAGGATAAGCAAGCCCACATTCTTTAATTTATTTTTGTCAGCATTGAACAAAAGAATTGCTGATGGAGCTTCAGAGAAAAAGAAGTTAATGAAGAGTTAAGCAGAGGCCAAAGACCACCACCAACATACCACCAGCAAGCAGTGCTCATGTGCCTGATTTGGCTGGGCAGACTTAGGGACAATTCCTCAGGACATACAAATTTAAGTCCTGTAAATTTCAGTGAGCTGCATATTGAATTAAAATATAGCAGTGCTATTACTGTTTTGGCAGTAATGAAAGTACTGCCAGAGTACTCAGTGCAATGTATTGTGCACATACTTTAACAAGTATGTTGGTTAGGTGGGAAGAATTCAGAAGAAAAGTACAAGGCTCTTTTCTGCCACTTCATCATAGTTTGTCTTGCAAGGAGAGAGAAAAAAGAAAATCAGTTTCACTGCAGAGGACATATAAAAGTAGACATAATACCTATGTAGCAAGAAGACATCTCACAGTGAAAGTCTGATGAATTTCAGAGCCACACTGGGAATGGAGGTTGGAAGCTGAAGCTTGGGAACTGCAGACTGATGAGCAAATTTCTAGTAGTGAGGGTGTCAGGTAGAGTAACAACCTACTGGTCCTTTCAAAAAAGTATGCTTTTTCATAGTAAAGATTTCTGGACTTCAGCTTTAATTATGGAATCATCCAGCAGTTCTCATCCTGACAATGTTTGCTTTTTTTTCCCCAAGGCTCTAAGAGTATAGCCCACAGTTCCTATTTTCCTGCCCATTACCCTGAAATGATCTAAAAAAGTAATGCACTCTTCTTGATTTGTGATAATTTCACATGATTTTTTTGGAAGTTATGCAAATTATTTCTTCAGGTATCTGTACCAGTGCATAACTTGGTTGTCTAACAACAGAAATAATTTGAAACTAATACAGTTACATCCTTTCTATTTCTCTGTTGATTACAAACCTAAACTTTTCTCATTTGTTTTCAATTTAACGACTCTGTGAAGAAATCATAATAATTAGTTTGTGTTCACCAAGTTGTGTTCACCGAATTGCCATGGTTTTCATTGTAAGTGTTATTGTCGTGGCATTTCTATTTTCAAATTGCTTAGATGCACTGTAACATTCATGTTATTTCTTTGGGGTTTTTTTGTATTCTGCTATGTTTTTTTCCGTGGCATCATTGGGATGTTCTTTTAAAGGTAAATCTTAGGAAAAAGCTCCCATTTGTGCAAGAGCTTCCCTTTTTTACAAATTAAGGGCATATGTTGGTTCAGCATGTTGCCACTTTTTGCTGTATGAACAGAATAGGAAGCAATTCCATGAAGGACTTGTTGGCAGCCACTGCTAGTGGTTGGACACACGTGTTTTCTGTGAGTGATGCTGTACTTGTGTAATCTACAGCTTTGGAGAAGTGGGTCTCACATTCAAGTGTGGAGTGATTCATGCCCAAATGAGAACAGATTTCTCAGGGAACAAAGTTATGCCCTCTTCCATTATTTCATGGCAGTTTTGCAACATTTTTTTTACCTTCTTGAAAACATTTCTGGCACAAAGCTTATCTGCCAGCATTCTTCAGTCTCTGATCCTGTTGTTATCTCTCAGATTTACTGCAAGGTTTTTGTGATTAGTATTCCCAGCTTCTGCTTGCTAATACAATGTCCACAGTTCCACAAGCTCTGGTATTAGCATTTTTTATAAAACTGTGGGACTCTATAATAAACTTGTCCCTTCTGTCTTATCGCAAATATTTATCCCAATTCTCTTAATAAAAATTCTGAGTCATCTCTAGTTCTGTGCTTATAAAAATTCCTGTGGAAAAACACACATACACAAACCAACTAAAAAAAGCCAAACACTTCCCAAGGTTTTATAGGAGAGATGTTTATTCCTAACTAAGAATCAGTTTCTTTATGTATAACACTTATCCCATGAAATTATTAATAATGGCAGGTAAGTACCTGAGGGGAAGAAACAGCTATATAACTTAACAGTTTTGAAATGCTGCTTGTATAGTTCTTTACTGTTGCTACTGGGCTTTGCTAGTATCCCTGTGATATATTGGAAAGAGGCAGTATACTTTTGTGATTGCGGAAGTATGTTAATTACCCTGCTTTTCTAAAAGAAACTGACCTGGCTTCTTGTTAGGCACTTAGGCTTTGTTTAAATTAGGGATATGACCAGGGATTTTTCTCTTGCTTTCCTTTATTTGCAGTGCTTAGAAATCTGCAGTGAGAAGTTGCACAGATCCTGCTGATTCACTCTGGCAGATGCTAATAGTTAACTGCATCCTGTCTGCAAGGGTGTGGGATAGTCACAGCAGGATGCAAGCAAAATTAAATTAGGTATGACCAAACTTGGCTAAAGACACCCTTTTTTTTTGCTTCTGTATTTTAAACACTAGAAAAAGCACCCCAAATATTAAGACTTGTTGAAAGTGTTGAGGGAGGTTCAGTAGGACACGTTTTTGCAGGACACCTCATAGCTCAGTTAAAACAAAAAAAATGTGTAAGGGTATGTGAGGGTATCCAAATCCCACTGAAAACAATACTACTGCATCCATTAAAGCCAGGATTTTAACCTCATGCTCAATAGCAGTACCCGTGCAGTGTTATGCATCTTCTGGTAATGATCATCAGAAAGAACATTATCTGCTAATTCAGCAACTGGTAGTATCAGTGGAGTTGGCAGCTAATGCCATAGTGTTACACAAGATTGGCTATATATAAGAAGCCAAATAAGAACATCAGATCTCTGTGTTCTTTCCCATTGGAGGTGATGGTGGAGCTTTTAAATATTTATTATTCTTAATAGACGCAAAAGTCTGCAGTTGAACTAGGTATTGGCCCAGATACCAGACCCATGCACAGCAGCCCCTGCTCAGCTTCTCTGCATCGTGCTTCTGTTCTGCACAGGCAGGAATTTTTAAGTGTGATATTTGCAATTCAGCATTGAGGCTCTGCCGTGCTGCTAACCTGTTAAAAATTTAATGGCAAGGAAGCAAAATTTCCTGCGACTTCTTCTGAATTCTGGGGTTGAAATTGCTTTACAGTTATGATCGTGAACTCTGATGATGGAGCACCTGACTTTTTTATCAACATGAAAGGAAAAATACATATGTCCCTCAAAATATTCTTTCCACGCACCTGAGTTTAAAATTCAGTGTGTTGTTGCCCAGTGATGATTTCATCTTTATTGCAGGGAAACTAAGTGAAATCGTCTTACCCAGTTTAGCTATGGCCTTTTGTTCCCAGGTGGGTCATGAAAACAGCTCTACAGTAGCAGCTATTTGAAAATATTATCTCTTTTCCCCACCCCAAAATGTTACAGAGGATTTACTGGGTAGTTTTATTTGCTTCAGGAAATACCTGCTGCACTTAAGTCATAAGACATTGAAGAAATACTGCAGTAGAGCCCTTTTTATATCACCAACAATGTAACTGCATTGTCAATTACTCTTGAAACTGTGCTGGGGAGTTTATGGGAGGGTTATACATCTTACTGGAATCACTGTTTTGGGATTAATTTCTCTTTTAAATCCCAACAGTGAAGGATTTTCATACCTCAAAAAAGGATTAAAATATGTTGTGCTCTTTTGTGGTACAAAGAGAAAATAATTCATTTCCAAAGGGGTTACTGGTGTTTTGCTAGAGAATGTCCATGCAAGTGTTGCAAATATATGTGATGTTACACAGCCAACAGTGGATTTTGGAATAGCTTTGATCCTTTTGCTGTATCTCTGGGACTGGAGAGTAGCATTTGCTAGATGATAGCACTCCTGTACTTTGAAATAGCCTGAATTTTTGAAATTCAGAATGTATTTTCTTCCCAGCATGGATCAGAAGAAAGCTGCCAGTAACTCAGCGGTTTGCACACTTGGGAGTGTTTGGACAGATCTGTGTTCCAGTCCCTATTCTGAATCATGTCCCTTTGTGGCTGGCTACTGTGAAGTCCTTTTGTTCCTTCAGATTCACAAGAATAGAATGTATTATTTGGGGAAAAAAAACAACATGATATTGAACCTTATTTCCTTGTTAATAGTGGGGGATTTTAAGCAGTTGTAATTTTTTTCATAGAAGAAATTCCAGCCCAGTCTAGCTAAAACAAATTTAAGACTGTGCAAGTTGTTTTCATAGAGACTGATTTGCTCTGTCCCTTGAAACACTGTTTTCTCCATTCATGTGAATAAAAGCAGAAGGGCAACCACATTCTGAAGCAAAATCCCATAATAAAGATATGTGTGGGAGAAGGCTGATCATTTTCACTGATCTTTTTGTCTCTTTATTTTGTTGTCACCTGCTCTTCTGCTATAGCAACAGTGCTGAGTGTTGATGTCATAGCATATTGAAGAGATGTTCTGGACATTAAATTTGGCTCAATCCATTTTAATTTCCTGTAGAAAATGGATTGTTACATGTGAAAACTTTTGTAAGCTACTCCCAAAGTTATATTTTATCTATGTAGCTACCTGTATGTGGCATGTTTACAATAATAATTTCATTCACGTGCAGCCAGCTCTTATATTCTATTTTCAGATACCTCACCTTAGCATTTCAGGTCCAAAAGGTCCCTTTGGATTGGCATACATCACACTGTCACATTTGGCTGAGGAAACATAGTTTTGTGTCTTTCATAGAAGTCTATCAGCTGTTCTTCTCTTAGATAGTGTCATGATCCGGTATTCAGATACGTGGCAATTTTTATAAAGGTGATCCCAACTGGTGAAATTAAGACGCAAACGAGGTCAGATGTCACGTGCACAACAAACATTTATTAGAGTAACAAAGCAAAGGTCCCTAGAGCGGATAGGACAGGCAGGAAAACAGAGACAGAAAAGAGAGGAGAAAGCAGAGAGATAGAGGACAGCAAGCGAGAGAGCATAGTTACCACCCACGGTGCAGCGATGTCGTCGGTGGGGAAGTGGTTCCTGGTGGAAAAGTACTTCCAATGCACCCATAGAGTCCCAGACTTTTATACAGTTCTTGCCCACTGCCCCCCCACTTTTCTTTCCAGAGTAAGGAAAAACTCCTATCTTCTCCGTGCTCCTCTGAGATAGGAAGCTTCCGAGATAACAAGGGGGGTAGGTATGGCACCAGGTTAAGTCCTGCAGATAGTCTTTGTTTGGATAATTGCTGGGGTCTCTGCATAACGAAGGGGAGGATGAGATGACTGGCACCACAGCTTTAATTTATTGCAGGGGAGTATCCTGCTCCCAGAGCTAGCTGTAGATCTCTTTAGTCCATCAACAAATGTTGTTTCTCAGATGCCACAAGACACACAACAGATATCTTGAGTGTCAGAGTCCATATCTCTTGGATTCTTCGAGACAAACACTGTAAATTCTGAATGCCACAGATAGTCCATCTAGTTAGAAGAGCTGGACCTTGCTGTTTCAATCTATCTTTTATTTTGTTTCCTCATTAAGAAGGCTGTCTTTACCAAATACATTGCAACATACCTGTATTTCCATCATGCATAATGGATCTGATGTGGTCTATGTCATTGAAAGCTGGCAGGGTGAAATATTGTCCTACCCCCAGTTTTGACTCTGTCATCAAGTTTGCATCATATCAGGTCATCCAGGAGGTACTGCAGTAGTTCTTCATTCTTATACTAGCTGTCCACTAGTGGCCTCTTAGGTTTCATCAAGTGAAACATTGAAACAACAAGGTGTGTGTATTTATAGCCTCATTGTTCATTAAGTAGTAGCTGGTTTGTGAAGTAGCTGTTGGGAAATAGGATCTTAAATCAGAGCTCATTTTCCCCCTTCAGCTAGGATGACAAAGGAAATGAGAGATTCCTAGAAGTGTTGTCCACAACTGGATATAATAAGGAACAGAAGATACAGCTATTTGACTGTTTTAATTAGCTTTTCTTCAGAGCTACACATCTGTCAACTGGTAACTGCGGCAGCTTCTCAACTTCATTACTTTAAGAAGATACCTTGAAGTAGCATATTTCTTTTTTTTTGTCAGTTTCATTTTTGTACTGAAACATTTTGCCTTTCACATGGAATAATATGCTACAAAATGACTTCCTATTGTAAGGTAACACCCTACCAAAACAAAACAAACAAAAAGAAAAATCAACAGAAAACCCCTCAGAGCCTTTGCTACCAGTAAAGACAGAGTGCACTGTAAAGGGAAATTTTACAAGGTAGCAGCCAGCAGGCTGGACAAGACATCTCTCTCTTTCATTGGGAGGTATATCTGTATTGTTCACAGAACTGCCCTTTGGCCTTGATTTCTCAGCTCTTTAGCCAAAAGTCCAGCTAAGATCAATGGATGCTGCAGATGTTAAAGAGTCTGTGAATCCTTCAATGGGGCTGTCAACTTACAACTACAGAACGGCATCGACATTCCTCCAGAACAAGAGGCAGTGCTGATACTGTGCCCCTTCTGATATCAGAGTGTGATGCAACTCTAGGGAGGACTTCCTAGTTGCTGCCTCCCAGTGTAGGGTCTGAGGGTGAAACAACTACCATATTCCCTTCTCTTTGGGAAGCTGGTATGACAGTGGCTCTGGAGTTTTTGTTAGGGGGTTTCCTGGACCGTTTCTTTACCATTGCCCAAGGAGAAGGTGCTCAGTTCCATCTGTTTTATTGCTTGCTGACAATAATATTACATCTGCCTGTCTAATGAAAACTCAGGTTTCCAGAGGCTGTTCTTTTTTTGTCTGAAGGCTATTTGCACCTTGCTGAGAAAAGTGCCTCATCATGGAAGGCCATTTCCCAACACAGGCTGCAACAGCAGTCTCTCCAATCACTCTGTAGTCTCATTTCAGGCCTCAGCAGAGCCTTTGTTGTTTTTGTTTATTCTTTTTCCAGTTAGCATTTTCCATCACTGCTTTCTATTATCATGACGTTTGTGGTAACTGCAGGCCTGCAGCAGCAGTGGGTGGCTTTTCATTTTTCATTGCTGAAGGAATGCTCTGCATTGCTGGTGGGTGTTTATATACCCCTCTCCAAGGGTCTCTCTTGGTTTAGCCTTGCCTGCTTCAGATGAGTTTTCTCTCTGTATGTGCCCTCGAGATTTTGAGGGCCCGCATCTGATGTGGCTTTACCTCTTTCTGTTTTCTTTCTTGTTTGTGACGAGAAAGAAGAAATGATCTCCTCATTATAAGAAAACAGGAGGTTCTGATTTAATCTGTTTGGCACATACTGTTCTTTTAATTATTGCGTGATTGCTGTGTGACAGCAGTGTAGGAGTAATACGGCCACACATTACTGCTTCAGGCTCCTTTTTTTATCGTCTCTCAGAAATAGATCACCAGCCCCTTCTCCAGCTGTCCTTTCTGCTAGCAGGTTCAAAATCTGTCCTGCCCCAAAACTTGCATCCTGCCCAGTGTACTGCAGATCTAAGAGTGTTTTCTTCAGTTCCCAGAACTCTAGTAATAAACAGGCAGCTTCTTGATTGAGTTCTTGAAACTTTTTGTTCATTCTGCGGGAAGTTTTATTTAATACTGCTGTTAAATACAAAATGGTGTTTTAAGTATTGGCTTCCCTGGCCTGCCTAATTTATCACTGCAATTGAAACATTTCTACTGTCCTACTGCTCTAGTAACTTGGTGCTATGTTTGTTTACTAATATAGAGGATGTAATGCCACTTGACGTAGCATGAGTAGTTTTCAAGGCCAGGCTTCTCTGTTATTGGGCTTTTTTTTTCTGATCAACAAAGACATTTTATTTCAAGTTGGAGTTCATCAAGCTGAAGATCCAGAAGGCTGGGATGAAGTGAGCAGTCCTGAAAACTGGTTAAGTATTGTAACAAACGTCAGTGACATTTCTGCTATAAAACAGTGCTTAAATTGCAAGTCCTCATTTGATTAACTGCTGTGCTGCAGGTACATACTTTTCTGTAAGTGAACATGTATATTAGCATTTTTGCCTTCTGAGGCTGTTGCTTATAGGTGATATCTGTTTTTTAATGGAAGTAAAATAAGACCATTGTCCCCAGTAATAAATAGGAGACACTGAGGAAAATGCCTCCATGATTGTTCCCATGTTCATAGGAAAGGACTTGCTTAGAAGGTTGTAGGAGAAATCCTATGAATCATAAGCTCGTAAGCATATGCCATGAGAAGAACAAAAAGACATGAGTGCAATCTGAAGGGACAAAAGAAGGTGATAGGATTATATCAGCACTACACGCTGACCTACAAGTAAATGTAAAAGGACTAAAGTGAATGCTTACATCAGCTCAAAGTTGACTGAGACTGAAAGTGAGGCAGTGTTCAATATGGTTTGAGGTCACATGTTCTTATTTCCTTACAGTTAGGCCTAAAATATGGTTATGTTTCTTGTCCCCTCTTCCCAAAATTGGAATGTGCTGATGCTGAAGTCCCTGTAGGACAGATTTTTTAATGTTTTACATCTCAGCAATAACAATTATTCTCCATTTTTGTTTTCAGTGTATACTTTTAGACCGAGTCATGTCAATGGATGTGGACTTTGACTTCTCTTGCCTTCAGTAAAATAGTCTTATTCAACCAAGATCAGACAAATACTGTTTAAGGAAGAGCAGAGAAAACAAAAAAGGAGAAAGAAGAAACACCTCTGTGTTAACAGGATAACTTAAATGGGATCTGGGGAAGCTACTGTCACAAGAATGCAGATCGTGGTTTTGGTACAGAGGACAAAATGTATAGCAGTGATATTTGTTCTTTGACTTGAACCAGTCATAGGCTGATTCACTGCATCTAGGGCAAAAGCAGCAATTGTGAAGTAAAGGTCTATCAACAGCCAAAAGTGTGACACTCAGTTAAGAAAAATGTATCTGGTTTTGTAATGACTCCTTTAATTGTCTTTTGGTTAATCATGGGAAAAAAATGTCTTTCCCTTTTCCTTCATTTTTAGAAGAATAAGTATATATTGATTTTCTATTAAAATGAATTGCCTTTCCTTTTATCTTCTCATCCAGGTTAATAAGATTCTGTGCATATTTCAGAACAGTAACACTCTTGTCTGGTCAAAACCACACTTTACATCTTCTGGGAGGAAATGATCCTTACATAAATATGCTGGTTGCACTATTCTGTCACTGGGAGTTTGCTGGTGTGGTGAAGAATCAAGGTTCCTTGCTGATTGTTTAGAAATAGTTAATGCTTCCAGAATTATTTTTCATACATACACACTAGTGTAGGGATACTAATATACTGTAACTGCAATGTTCCCATTTCAGATTCAGTGGCAAAACTACATTATAAATGAGTATAAAATACCCTTCTCTCTCTTAAAAATAAATAAATAAATAAATAAATAAATACATAGTTTATGTTGTTAAAGGATTGCTTTGTGTAACTATCTCCCAGGTACTTCTACTGCCACAAGACTGGACAGGTGACACATCTTGTCACAGCCTGTCTCACAAAGAAATGTCAGTTGTAGGTCATAGTAGTCATAGTAGTGATTACAGAAAGTTAAAAAATTACTGAGTTAAGAACTTTATGGAGCTCAGCTCCTTCCCATTGAGGCTCTCTATCCAAATGTGGGACAGTGATACTTACAAAGTCTTCTATGCAAAGGGAGGCAGTAAAGAGGAGCCAAAAAGTGGTAAGAGCTTCCAGAAATATCTCCCATTTCAGCCTGAAACTGTCATTCTAGGAGGATCTAGGACCTTAGTACCATTAAGGCAGAAAACGCCAACTTGTAACTCCTTCACACAGGACTTGAGGAATAGTTTGATAGAGCTCCTAAACATCTGCTGGGCACATGGACTGTAATGAACAACTTCAACTGTGAGTATTAAGAGCCATGTTCTGATGTGTAAGGGATATTTGTCCTGCTGACTTTGTGTGGCCCACTACAAGGAATGAGTCTACTTCCAAGAGAACTGGTTCCCCTCTTCGTGCTCCATATTTGCATGTATTAGTCCATCTTAGAAGTGGTTGTAACCCAATTAATGTAATCAGCATTACTTGCTTCATTGTGCCTATTGAGATAAACAAAACTTTAGCTACAGTATAGAACTTACTGTGGCTAAGGAGAAAACCATCTTATATGAAGGTTAGACATTGCTCGGATGCAGGGCCTAAAGAAAGGACCTTGACTTGTGCTCCAGACACGGACTTTTGGGATCACCTTGGATAATGAAATTCTCTGTGTCTGTACTCCCATCTGCTAATCTGCTGTCTTATCTATTCAGATGTTAAGCTTTGGGAACAAGACTGTCACTAATAATAAGTGTGTTCAGGACCCAGTTTGTAGGTGGAGCCTCTAAGCCTCGGGGGCCACAGTCATAGGGGGATTTAAGTGCCTGTTGGCATCTGATTTCAGTGGGAAGTATGTTCGTCTTTGTCCTAGATAACACAAATGCACAGTAAATATCAGAAAAAAAACTTGCAAGAATTTTTAAAGGATTTTGTTGGAAATCAAAAAGGGATGGCAGAAAGAGAGACATCAAAACACCTTGAAAGAATAAAGAATTTTAAAAAACATTTGATACATTTTAAAGTTTTATACAATAAAGATCAAAGACCTCATGCAGTGACTTACAAAGCAGGTGATGCTTACACTTCATTAAAGGTTAAGAAGCTTGTACAGTTGTTTCATTAATTTAGTTGCTTCTTTCTTTTGTGATGAAGAGATGAGAAGATGATCCAGGCCATAGACTATAAGTAGAGCATTGGTATGAGGAGCCTTTCTCCTGCTGCTCTGCTACTTTTGGGGTGAAACTGAAGCCCAGATCTTAATCATGTGCAGTGATTAAGAACTTGCTAACAAATGGATTGATCATGTAGAAAATGTCAGACTTTGAGATTGTCGTGATTTGGGCCCAACAAAACAACAAAGACCCAGCCCCATGGCTGCTCACTCAATTCCCCCCCTCACACACACTCTGGGGTGAAGAGGACAAAGGCCAACTAGAAGCTTATGGGTAGAGACAAAGGACAATGAGGGTTCTTCACTGATTAAGGCCTTCCACAGCTGCACAATCAGAGTCCACTGGCAGCAAATCTGAGTCCACTGGGCACAGAACCCAAGCCTACTGGCCAAATTCAACCCTCTTGGTGCCTTCAGGCAATATTCCACCACATTCCTCCATGAGTGCAGGGGGACACCCTGTCATCTCACCATGGGTTGCAGGGAAACTTCTGCTTGGGCACCTTCTCTGCCTTCTTCCTCACCAATCACCAGCACAGCTCTGCTTCTGCAGCTCAGCTCTTCTTTTTTTTTTTTTTTGTGCTAGACCTGCTCATGTCTTCTCTCAGTTCTTTTGTATGTTAATCACAGAGGTGCATCTGTTATCCCTCTAATGGCTCTTTGGCTGTGTTTGGATAAGAGGGAGCTTCTCAGCTTCTTGCAGGAGCCTCCTGGGGCCCTTCCTCCACTACTGAAAATCCTTCCAAACCAAACCAGAGCAGAGATTGAGCATGATACTGAAAAGGATGGTGCAGAAGATTATAAAAATAATGGAATTTCTTTTTTAAAGGTTTGTGTCAAGGTGTGACTGAACCAGCAATGGGCATATGCACTCTGATAAAGCAGAAATCTTCATAGCCAGAAATGATTGGACTGAACATACTCTGTGTACTGTTCAGAGTTCCTTGGGATCACTATTGCTCTGAATGGGGAGCTAGAGAAGGGCAAATACAAGGGAAATACATCGCCAAACTACTTCTCTCCTGTCTCACTGAGCTGAGGTGAATGACTCAAATCTCTGACAATACCTGTCTCTTATGCCTTGCTTCCACTCTAGTCCTCACCTACTTCCAGTTGAGTGTTGTGGAGGAGACAGCAGGGCAGAGCCTGGATTCATGACCTTCATTTCCTCCACTCCTATAGCCCTATGCAGAGTTCAGCCCTGCAGCTGAAACCCAGTTCCTGTCCAGAAAAGAAGGAAGGGAGCTCTTCCACTCCCGTGGGTATAGTCTCCAGTGAGTACAGACTAACATGTGAGGCCTTTTGAATGTAAAGACAACCATGTTATTTCTTGTGGGTATTGGTCCCTAGTGCTCTGGGGAGGACAGGGAGACCAGTGCAGTCAGCTGCTGCAGGACTTCATGTGCAATATATTGACATAGAGTTTCAACCAGAAACCTCAGGAGAGATGTACAGTTATTTTGCTGTCAGCCAAGATTCTGCAAATCGATTTCTAGCCTTGTTTGTTTGATTCTCTCTAGCAGGATATTGGTGGTTTTTACTTACTGCCACTGCCCTCACCTTTTGATTAAAGGGTAAGAATTTAAAAGGATGTCCTTGATGATGATGAGGCATATATTTAACTTCAAACACTCTCCTGGGGAACTAGGAATACAAATCTGATAATCTTCCATAATAATTTCTATTTCTGTTTGAAACCTAAAAGCCCCTTCTGCTCCCTTCACTGCAAGGCTAGCTCTGAATTTTTGTTTGAAGAAAACTGCTTTACTAGATGTTCAAAACCTGTGTAATGCCAGGCAAAGAAAGAGCTCTTTTGCTGCAGTAGTGGTGGAAACAAGAGCAGTCTTCTCATTTCATTTAACACTGTGAATCAGCAAAGAGGGCATTAAAGGTGTTCTGTTTGTCATTTGATTTTGTATCTCCCAAGACATTTAATTACATTAATGTTTTATTAAATAATATTGAATGAAAAAAACCCAAGAGATTGTTCAACCATTCAAGCCTGGGAATCCTATTGAATCACCTTTGAATTAAAACTGAAGCATTGTAGAAGCAGACCCTACGCAGAAGGTGACAGGGAGCCAGGAAGTTCTCCATTTTCTCAGGTGACAATTCAGGACTGAAAAACAGCATTGTAGTAAAAAGTCAAGTAGTCCATGGTAATCTCTTCAGTATATAATTCCCTTTCCGTGATTATGGTGTAGTTCAACAAATTAATGACTGAAGGTTATAGGGTCTCTTGCTTAATTTTTTCATACAACACATCATGGCTATATAAATCCAACACTGGTGAATAACATTAGAGAAAGGGAACAATCCTTTTTTCAAAATACATAGTAGAAGAAGTCACATTTGCAGATAAAGTGAACACTCCTATCTGTGCAGGCAGAACTGATTTTCTTCCTCCCCATAAATTTCACAGTTTCTTGGGAAACTGTCTTTTGTTGATGCATCCAAAAATAGCCTCCCTAAACCTTTCAATCAGAATGGTCTGATGTCAGATGTACAAAAGTTATGGTGCCTATGTTATAAGCTTGATTTCCTTTTTGTATGTATGAATTCAAATATGTTCTTTGAAAATTCTAGCAATTTTGGTGTAATCAGAAGAGATTACATGCAATTTCCCTGTCACTGAAACTAATATCCACAAGCCTATGAAGCACAGACAAGACAGCTTTCTGCTCTGTAGGAGTAATAGCTCACTATCTGAAATAGATGTAAGACTTCTGTGATATGTTGGGCTGTCCAGTGGTGCCTCAGGTAACATAAGTTTTATGTGTACAACTGAGGTTCAAAATCTTCCTCACTCTATTTCTTTCAATTTCCTCCACTAACTAATCTCTTTCTACCTATTCTTTCATCTTTGCAGGTAACCCAGTCAAGGAATGTGTTCAGATCCCAGTCTTCTGAGTCTTTCTATAAAAGAATAACTTCAGTAATGATGAAATATGATTAAATAATTAAAGTATTTTATTGTAATTATGTGTTTTCATAAACTTGCTTTGCATTTTCTGCATTTTTTAGAAATCCATAGTCTGTTTTTTATCTCAATGTGACAGACTCCAAAGTGCCAAAGAAGGGTGGCAGTAGATTTTTTTACCATCAGATATTTTCTGACCAGGGAAATAGTTTTTGCACAATTGTGCACATTTTTGTCTGTGTGCGTGTTGAATGGTTTGTGAATGTTTGAGCATCTTTACAGTCTTCCTAAATGCTTCTTTTGGAGGACTTACGATTAGCAGATTTGTTTACTAAGGTATATCATACTTGGTGTCTGTTGAAAATAAAGTGCATAAAGCAGGTACAGTGCCTAAGTATTTGTGGTTTAGGTCTTGGTTCATCTGGTCTACGCTGCTGGCAAGAAGGGGAGGATGTTGTGCTAACCAGCTGCAGCACAGGCTTAGAAAGTTCTGAATATTAAATAATGAGTTCATAAAATGATTAAAGAAATCAGTGAGGGTGAGGCAGTGAGCAAAGTAGAATCATGCCAAAGAAGGGTGGCAGTAGATTTTTTTACTATCAGATATTTTCTGACCAGGGAAATAGTTTTTGCACAATTGTGCACATTTTTGTCTGTGTGCGTGTTGAATGGTTTGTGAATGTTTGAGCATCTTTACAGTCTTCCTAAATGCTTCTTTTGGAGGACTTACGATTAGCAGATTTGTTTACTAAGGTATATCATACTTGGTGTCTGTTGAAAATAAAGTGCATAAAGCAGGTACAGTGCCTAAGTATTTGTGGTTTAGGTCTTGGTTCATCTGGTCTACGCTGCTGGCAAGAAGGGGAGGATGTTGTGCTAACCAGCTGCAGCACAGGCTTAGAAAGTTCTGAATATTAAATAATGAGTTCATAAAATGATTAAAGAAATCAGTGAGGGTGAGGCAGTGAGCAAAGTAGAATCATATATCACACACTGTCAGAAAAAAAAAAAAAAAAAAGATTGATTTGTTGGACTGGATAACACTGAGTGCCAAGTTGGGAAACTATTAATAAAGTCATGTTAAACCTTCTGATGCTGCCCTTGGTGGTCTTCTGACCATCAGAAGCTGGTCAGCTAAAGCCTGCCACTGCCCCAAACTTAGGTTGTATTAGAAGAGTCAGGGAAACGTGGGATCCTTGCAAATGTACAGTTTTATCCCAGTCAACCAGCATGGCCCAGAATATGTGAAAAAAGGTTGCTTATTCAATTCAGGTGAAAGGTGGGAGTTCTTGACCTTGAATGCACTTTATGCTTGGAAAATTATACAGAAAAAAGTTGCAGTCTGCTATTTAATTTGAGTATTTCAGTGTCTGTCACCTTTTGCATGTTGTCAGAGACAATGTACAGATGACACATTTGGAATTAAATGAAATAAATGTCTGCAGCGTATCTGCCTCCTAGGGAAAAGCATCTGTTCAAATCATTGCAAGAATGTCAGGAAAATTCCAGTTGACAGTGACTTACCTTGTACAAGCATAAGCACTCTCAGGTCTTCCTTGAATAGAACAGCTGTAGAGTTGGGATGTGGTGGATTATGATTGACCCTGTGTTTCCACTAAAATGGGGAAACATTTTTTGTATTGAGGCAACAATATGTTCTGTATGTACCATATGGCAATTTATGTTCCAAAATAATCTCCGTAGGGAAGACAGTTTAAGTACAAAGTGGAAAAACTGCATAGGAGAAATAAAATTACTTGGAAAATATATAAAAGAAAAACTATGATTCTTCATCTGATCCCGAATGTTTCTAGTCCAGACAGTTAAGAGATGTGATTCTGTCAATGCAAATGAGCTGCTTGTTGAAGAATGCAAGATAAAAAGAGCAATCTGGTGGAGCAGGTGTCTCTTCTGATGACTTCAAAGCAAGTGGTATTGGATTTCTTCAGAGTAGTCAGCCCTGGCCCTGGTATTCTGCCTTATTGGATCACCCCACATGGTGAATGCCGTATCATCACAAGTTCAGTGCATTGCTGCCTGTTCAGATGCAAAGTGTAATTTCCAATGCTCTTTAATCCCCACAAACAGAAAAATAACTATTCCAGCTCTCTTCTTGCAAATATATGGTTGTATGAAATACTGCCATGGTTATAATTGTGTGGGAAAACTGATGTTACTTTCCTTGGAAATCTAAATTAACTTATTTTCTAAAAGTTTCATACTTATATTGTATACGCATATATTTTGCAAGACTTCTGGTGCAAATTCCTAAATTTATGCCACATACACTCAAATCCACGTGAAAAATTCATGGTGCTTGCTGAAAAAGTAGTTGTCTGCAGTGATTTTACGTACCTTACTTTCCTTCAAAATGTTCAAAAGGTACTTTCAACTCAACCCCAGTAGTTTTATCTTTATTCAATTCTGTAGGAATATGCAAGAAGCAGAGTCATTCAACCTATTTTGAATGCGTCTCTATGATAAAACCTATAATAATGTAATTTGAGGTTCACGCAGCTTCTAAATGCTGTGAGCAGTTCCTTTCCCACATTGTGAAACCTGCTGTCAAGATTGAAGATGCTGCAGTGAAGAACTGTGTAAGTGCTTAGGATTGTGAGGATATGAGTTATGAAGACAGATTAGACAGACCTAGCTATGGGCTGTAGTATATCAGACAGCATAGATAAATTGAGGCGAAGAGGGCATCTCACAGTGGGATGAAATATATTGAAGGAATGCTACAGATTGATACCTCTCTGGGATTTAAAACTAGTTGCTTGAAAAATGTGAGGTCACATACCATGAAGTTGACGAGTAGACTTGGGAACTGTTAGACAGGCCATTGTTCAGATAGTTGTATCAGCAATAAATAGGAATTGGTTCAAGAGGAAAATGAATTAAACAAACCAAAAAAGGGTAATAAATACGTGGTTTCAGGTGAAGAATGGTGAAAGGACTGGGATAAAATAACAGATATAAACTGAACCTCTCTTTATGAAAATACATTTTCCTTCCCAATAATTGAGATCTGCCTCCTACCCTGCCTTGCTGACCTTGTAGGTTTCTGTTAATGTTTCAATCTATTTGGATGTGCTTTCTGCTACTAAAGCTCCCCCAAGGTATGTAAAATAAGTCAAAAGAATTGTAGGTTAGAAAGGTTTCTGAAGTATTTTTATTTTTAATTTACTACTATGTAGTAGTAGCACATACACACATCTTAGACCCAAATTAAGCTGTGCCCTTTTGTCTATTTAATAAGGTTAGCTTACATAGCTGCAAACAGAAGGCTTCATCTTCCTCATTTGGTGCTTTTACAAAATTTCAATGCATAATTATTTGTAAAAAGAACTGCTTCTATTATATGACAATAATTTTTTCCTGTATCCCACTAACTTTGTTAAAACGAGCATTGACTCTTAACCTTCTGCTGTTTTGATCTCTGTGTGGTTTCAGGAAGTACATCTCATCAGTAGTACTCACAGTGCAGAACTAAAAAGCTGCTGGTTCTTGATAATAAAGTGAAGCTTTCTTTTCTCAGAGGTGTCCTCTGTAGGAATGGCTTATGTGGTCTGCTGCAACCTTGACTTGCATTAGCAGGGTAGGAGAGACCTGTGGTGTGAGGATGGAAGCTGGGAGGTGGCAACAAGAGGTGTTCTTTGGTTCCTCCACTCCAAGTCTGGTGGGTTGTAATGCCTTGGGCAGCAGCCGTGCACCCACCCAGCCACCTGCTCCCTCCTCTTGCTCAACAAGGTGGGGGAGATAATTAGATGAAAATACTCATGGGTGGACATGAAGACAGGGAGATTGCTTACCAGTTACTGTCACAGCCAAACCAGACTTGATTTGAGGGAAATTAATTTGATTTCTTGGCAATTAAAATAGATTTGGGTAGTGAGAAACAAGTAAAAAAAAATTAAAACACCTCCATGCCCTTTTTGAGTCTCAGTTTCACTCCTTCACTCCTGACTCCTCTGCACAACTCCCCAGCCTGCCCCGGGTGGTGCAGGGACGTGGAGAATGTGACTTGGGGTCAATCCTTGGTGTCTGCAGGGCTATTTCTCAGTTTTTCCTCGCTCCTCACACTGCAGTGTTGTGTTTCACCCCTTTAACACTTTTCCCCAGAGGTGCCACCATCTTGGCTGGAAGGCTCCACTGTGACCTGTGGGATCTTTTGGATCCCCCTGGAACTGGCTAGGTCTGGCATGGGGCAGCCCCAGACACTCCTCACAGAGGCCCCTGCAGCCCCTGGGCACCTGCATCCTGTACCCTGGGATACATTAGATATTAGTCTTTCTGTAGGATCACTCGGGGAAGAAAATGGCCTGTCTCTTCCCAGCCTGTTGTGATCCAAAGGTTCAAAAGCTTTTCAGTCTCCTAGAAGTGCCACACACTAATGTATGAATGGATGTTTTCCCATTGGCTTTGTTTTTGTAGAGAAAGCTTCAAAATTATTTTGGACAATTTTAGCTTTTTCTTTTATGTAGTCTATTTTATGAGACATTCCTATTTAAAGGAATTCTTTAGACTTCAACCATAGTTGAAATTTTCATGTAAATTAACCTAAAAAGAAATCTTTTTCCCTGTCAAAACATAATTTTTAAAGTTAAATGATTCTTAAAGACTGTAGTTTTGAATAGTTATTAAAGAAAACCTTGCTACTACTTTTCTGATTTCATTGGAGAGGTGACCCTAGTCAATCTGGCTTTAAAAAAAAAAGTTGCTTAAGCAACTTAATTTCTAATTAAGTTCCTAGTTATTATAAACATTCTATCCTCAGATGGCTTCTTATATTAGTAAATAGTTCTCACAAGGCCATTTATTCCATCGAGTATATAAAAACTTTCATAGAATCATAGAATCATATAATATGCTGAGTTAGAAAGAATCCATCAGGATCATCAAGTCTAACTCTTGTCCCTGTGTAGGACAGCCCAAGAATCACATCATGTGCCTGAGAGCATCATCCAAATGCTTCTTGAACTCAGGCAGGCTTGGTGATGTGACCACCTTCTTTGGGAGCTTGTTCCAGTGCTCAACTGCCCTCTGGGTGAAAAACCTTTTCTTGATATCCAACCTAAACCTCTCCTGATTCAGCTTCCTGCCATTTTCCTGAGTCCTGTCATTGATCACAGGAGTGAAGAGATGAGTACCTGCCCCATCTCTTGCCCTCATGAGGAAGGCATAGGAGGTCAGCCCTGAGCCTCCTCTTCTTCAAGCTGAATAATCCAAGTGACCTTTGCTGCTCCTCATAAGTCATCCCATCCAGACCCTTCACCATCCTTGTGGCTCTCCTTTGGGCACTCACCAACAGTTTGATGTCATTTTTATATTGTGGTGCCCAAAACTGCACTCAGTACTCAAGGTGAGGCAACACCAGTGCAGAGTAGAGCAGGACAATCACCTCCCTTGACTGGCTGGTGCTTGATGCACCCCAGGACACGGTTGTCCCTCCTGGCTGCCAGGGCACCCTGCTGGCTCATATTCAGCTTGTCACCAGCCAGGACCCCCAGGCAATGATAGTAGGAAATCAAAGTATTATACTGTGTTCTTGCACTGGAATTAAAACAAAAAATCTAGTTAAGTATCCTGAATAAAACCATAGTGATCAGCTGAAAAATA
This sequence comes from Chaetura pelagica, assembly GCF_000747805.2. Taxonomy (NCBI): domain Eukaryota; kingdom Metazoa; phylum Chordata; class Aves; order Apodiformes; family Apodidae; genus Chaetura; species Chaetura pelagica. The sequence continues at coordinate 310,730 of NW_009953449.1, read as the reverse complement.
TTGTTCTGGAGAAGAATCTCACTGACTATTCACGTGTGACAGATTTTACAGCTGGCCCAAAATCATGTGCAGAAGTGAAACTATATGTTTCCATCTTTAAAGAATACAAACCTCAGAATACAGTAAAAAAAAAAGTGGATTTTTTCATATTGAAATTGTAAAGCCAAAGTTTGGCACCAGTCTTGTAACACAACCTTCTTATCCTATTGTATCCTGTTAAGACGGTGTACCTGCCCTTTTCCCAGGAAGAAACATTTAATTCCTTTTCTTTTTGGCTAAGCCTGGAGTGCAAAGCACAGCAGCTGCAGTGCAAAGATAGTTGAATTATAGGTGCGTATTTTGTAAATATGGAAAAAGAAGTTCAGACAAAGATGTTTCTTTCCATTCCTTTAGAACTTGCTACTCTACTAACAGGAAGGGTGTTGTGGTTTGGGCCTAACACAACAGAAGAGAACGAGCCCCATGGCTGCTCACTCAACTCACCCCCTCACACACACTGTGGGATGAGAAGTGCCAAGGCCAACTAGAAGCTCATGGGTTGAGACAAAGGACAAGGAGGGATCTTCACGCATTAAGGTCCCGGGCAAAACAGACTCAACTTGGGGAAAAAACAATAATTTAATTTCACACTAATCAAACTCACACAGGACACAGACACACACAGAGCAGGGCTTGCAGATGTTCCCCCAGCCCTCCCTTCTTCCCGGGCCCAAATCCCTTTGTTCCCGGTTTCTCTCCCTCCTTCCCCCCAGCAGCACAGGGGGACAGGGGATGGGGTTTGGAGTCACTTCACAGGCTGGTGGTTCCTGCTGCTCCTTCCTCCTCAGGAAGTAGGATTCCTTACAGTCCTGCCCTGCTTCCCCATGGGGTCCCTCCCATGGCCGAGAGTCCTCCACGAACCTCTCCTTCCTGAGTCTTTCCCACGAGGTCCAAAGCTGCTCCAGCCTCGGCTTCCCACAGAGTCGTGGGGGCTTCAGGAACAGCCACCTCCCCTGGTGCTGGGGTCTTCCAAAGCTGCATAATCAGAGTCCACTGGCAGCAAATCCACTGGCCACAACATCCAAGTCCAGTGGCCAAGCTCACCCCTCCTGGTGCCTTCAGGGAATGTTCCACCACGTTCCTCCATGAGTGCAGGGGGACAGCCCTTTCCAAAAAAATGAATATGTAAGGAACATAGGGCTAGAAACAAATCATGAAAGCATTTGAGCAAATATGGAAAATACAGCTCAAAGATATCTCTTTTGAACTATCGTAATGCTTTTTAACGGGGATTTGAGAGATACTCTGAGTTGGTTTAGGAAAGATACTGCAAAGACAGCTTTCCAAGTTCTTTTTATATGACTGTGACAAATTATAGGCTTTTTGCTGTAATTTGATGTGTAAATTTGCAACTTCATCAACGTTGTAACTAGGAAAAGTACATACCCCTTCATACAGGCCCACTAACAGTTCCCCAGATTGGTAGGTATTTAGACTTTTAAGTGAAGTCTGAATTTTTGAAGAAAGTGTAACTCAAACATACAGGTTATGTATGAAGTAGAATTCTCAAATTGTTTTTTGTCAAATGTGTAAATTTAGTATAAAAGTCAGGGGCCAAAATTTTCCACCTTGGCTGCCTAACAACATCTCCTTCTTTTCAAAACTGTCTAATTTCAGTCCAGCTTCCAGTGTTTCTTCCTGAGACTGAAGCCCTGGGATTTCACCATTGCCTTTCCACCACAGTGTTTTTCAAATTTAATATAATTTGTGTGGGGTGGAAGAAAGTGAGGACTGGTAAATCCCCAGGTGGCATTGCCTCCTATGTGTAGAAA
>NW_009953449.1:292305-308904 GCF_000747805.2 Chaetura pelagica | reverse complement strand
GTGGCATTGAAGCAAAGAGTGAGGCCCATCAGGGATACTGTTGTGCCAGGAGGGCTTGAGAGTGCCTCCTCCCTTGGGCAGCACTAGTGTGGGAGAAGATGAGGAAGATCTATTTGATTGCTGCAGCTCAGATAAACTCTTTCTCCCTAGCTGGGATGTGAAAGCTCCTTCCGTTCTGTAATACAACAGCTTTCTCTATACTAGATATTTATTTACAGTCAGGCAAACCCTACTGTCCCTAGGCTCTTGACAAGACTATCAAGAGATAAAAGTCACTTCAGACTTTCCAGTAATTGAGAGTGAGTGAGTCTTGTCTATGGCTTGACGAGCAATTCAAGGTGCTTAATGACTAAGAAGACAGCTTGTGGTGATGGAGCCCAAACTAGGGGTACATTTTTTTAGCTGAGTACTGTCTGTGAGATGAAAGCAAGATTCAATGTGATATCCGATGAGTTTTCCCCAAAGTGAAAGACCCAGGCGGAGCATTGACAAGATCTGTGATGGATAATGTTGTTCAGCACCATATATGTCTTCCATTCAACCAGCTACTTGTTGCATGTATTTTTTTTTCTTCTATGAATTATGCAGTTAAATGCATATCAGACCTCTTGTTTTCTTTTCTGTAATTCAAAGTTGGTTTGGTTTTTTTTGTTTGTTTGTTTGTTTGTTTTCCCCAGTTAGTAGCCCAAGTCTCCTCTGAGACAAAATAACTTGTAAAAATGGAAGAAAGACTCCATGATTTTGATTGCTCCCTGGTAAAATACTGTGGTTAAAAAAAGCAACCCAAACCACTACAACGACCAAAACAGCAAAGCACCTACCTTGTAGTTTCCTTTGCAAACCCTAAAGCCCCTGACAGAAAGGCAGAATTTAAGGTCCTAGTTTATAAATTGCTATAGCTAAGACAATAATACTTAATTCTCTGCTATCACATACCAGAGGCAAATCAGATAATGCTGCTAAAATCTCCTTTCTGCAGTTTAAAGTGAGTGAAAAGCAGAGATAAATTGGAATTCCAAAATCATTCTTAGTGGCAATACAAACTAGATAGGAACCTCCTACTAAGACAAATATAATTGCATCTTGATTTCAAAGGCTCCTAAACTTGTAATTCCTAGAAAAATAACTCAACGGATTTCACTTAAAGCTATTTTTAGTGTCTACAGGTGTATTTTGGTGGTGGTGGTAGCAACTGTTGAACTGTTGTTCAAAGGTAATTTTTTGATGGTGAGATATTGAAGGAAAGCACCAAAATGTATATATTATCACATTTCATGATGAGCAGCTGTAAGCACAAACTAACATAAATTAAATGTGCATCACATTTTTCTGCACCCTGGGGAAGTGCAGAACAAAGTCATGCAGTGATTACACTTCCACCAGCATGCCATTAACAACTCCAGATGGCAGCACTTTAACTGCAAACATTTCCAGGTGTAATGAGAAGGCTAAAAATAACTAAGCAGCAAGGCATGACCTACTGACAGTCTAATTTGCAAAAGGAATGAAGAGCCAACAGGACTGTTTATCTCTAGGCACGTAAGAGAAATGGCTTGAGCCATGAACAAATTAATGTAAAAACTATCTTTTCTTCAGGAAGGACATTTGCTCAACCTGTCTTTTCTTTCTATATAATATATACTGAAGATGAAAAGTGTCTTCATTAATCTGTTAGCTTATATGCATAACCTGGTAGTAAAAAGCACAAAGTTCCTCTCAAGAAAGATGAACCTTCTTCATTTAAGACTTACTGTCAACCTGATGGGATAGGAAAAGAATTTGTGTGTGCCTTTCAGCAGACCTGTTCTCTGGTGAGTTGGTTAGTTTATTTGTTTTAAAGCAAGATACTGAAATTACAACATATGCATTAAAAATAAAGGATATTTTCCTTTTTTCCTTATTGTCCACAATGTGCCTTGCGAATTCTCAGTTATCACCCATTTAAGACTGAATTTTCCAAGATAATTTTATTTACTCTATCTCTTAGAAGCTAACAGTCCTTTATCTATAGTAATGAAGTGAATGGACTGCTGTTGGCTTTAAACAAAAGTAGTGATTTCTATCATACACGCTTTGCCTCATGTTCATAAAAGTTACCAAGCAGAGGTGAGGGTGCAGAGTGCTACCAGTGAAGAAGTGAGTGACAGATGTAAAGCTCTTTCAGTGAGAAACTGTTATCATTTATATAAAGTTCAGATCAATCAGAAGTAACTGGTTCCCAGTTTTGCTTCACCACTGGAAGTGGCTGTATGGTGAAGAACTCCTTCTGAGAAAGAAGAAATATCTTGAAAACAATCCTCTTTTCTGTAACAGTCTGTAACTTTCCAGTCTATTTTAGCACTAACATAAACCCCTACAGACTGAGAGGGACTGATTATTTTTTATTGCAGCTGATAAACACTGGGTGCCTGTTAACTGTGAATGTTGACTTTATTAGTGTATTTCAGTGCAGAACTGTTCACTATCTACAGGGATCATACTTGCACGTTCTAATGGACACAGTGTTCAACGTCATAGCATCATGGAAGGGACCTTAAAGATCATCTAAATCCAACCCCTCTGCATGGGCACCCCTAGAAGACCAGGCAGTTCAAAGCCCCAACCTGTTCTGGTGTCTCACCACCTTCACACAAAATAATTTTTTCTTCCTAAATCTCCCCTCCTCCAGTTTTAATCCCTTAACCCTTGTCTTCCCACTACAAGTCCCTTTAAAAGGAGTCCCTCTTAAGCTTTCTTGTAGGCCCCTTTCAGGTTATAGCAGGAAGGCTGCTATAAGGTCTCCCCAGAGCCTTCTCTTCTCCAGGCCGAACAATCTCAACTTTCTCATCCTGTCTTCATAGCAGAGATACTCCAGCCCTCTGATCATCTTCATGGCCTTCCTCTGGACTTGCTCCCAACAGCTGAATGACTTGTTTTGGGAGCTCCAGAACTGGACACAGTTCTCCAGATAGGGTCTCATGAGTGTGTAGTAGAGGGGGAGAACCACCTCCCTCAGCCTGCTGGCCACACTTCTTTTGATTCAGCCCGGGACACAGTTGGTTTTCTGGGCTGGATCATGTTGAACTTCTCATCAACCAACAGTCCCAAGTCCTTGTCCTCAAAGCTGTTCTCAATCCATTCTCCACCCAACCTGTATTTATGTTTGGGATTGCCCTGGTCCAGGCGTAGAACCGTGCACTTGGCTTTATTGAACTTCATGAGGTTGGCATGGGCCCACCTCTCAAGCCTGTCTGTATCATCTCCCTTCCTTCCAGCTTGTTGATCAGAGCACACAGTTTGATGTCGTCAACAGACTGTCCATGTTGCTGACAAAGATGTCTCTGGGAACAAACATGGAGAAAAATTATTGCAGGAACACTGAGGATGGTTCAGACAAGTCGGGTTAAACCAGAACCTGAAACTACACCCAGCTCCTGAACTGTGTGTTGTAACTTGCCCCTGGTATGCTGTAGCTGTGCTGCAGTCCCATCACCTGTGAATTTTGCCTTCATCATTTTGCTTACACTGCTTCCTGCTGTTGCCGTCATCCCTCCTCCTATCATGTGTCCTAGAAGGAGGATCTCCCTTCTCTCTCTCTGGACCAGACCTAAGGTCGTCCTCTCCTCAAGCTAAAGTGATCATCAGTTCCTGCTCTGCCTTGCCTAACCCTCTTAGGACTCCCCAAACTACATGACAGCAAGGACTCCATGCTCATTAAAAAACTACCAGCACGTGTCGTGGTCATCATACCTATGTTGGTTGAGAGAAGGAAGGGAAACTTACATCTATCAATAACCTGAGAAGTGTGATATTAACTTTTTGGGACAATGGGGAGCAGCCACTGTACAACACTCAAAATATGAGGTTAGCAGTTCATCTTTCTTGTGCAAATAATTTTTTGATTGGGATTTGTTTGTCATAAAGAACTTGTGTCTTTACTGGGTGTTGAATATCTTCATCTTTGCAGGGGTATTTCTATTGGAGTTCCAGCCACGCTTGCCTTCCCTTTTTTTGTGTTTATCATTTTTCATTTATAAATTAGTATTCCAGTCCCTCTGCAGTGCATATAAAATGCTTGTTATGCTAAAGTTTTACTAAAGTAGAAATTATTGTACCAAGGGAAAAATTTCTCTCAATCAGATTTGAAGTACATGCCTCAGGGGGAGGGGCATCATCTTCCTTCCTCGCACACAGTTACTCTTCTTATATCAACACCAATTATGAGGTAAAGTTCAAAGCCTGTCTGTGAGTTTTTTCATATTCAAGCCTGCTGAGAACAACTTGTCCCTTCCTCTCAGCAGACTCTCTTCTCACACTACAACTCCCTCTCCTTTTCAAATCTATGTAAATGATACTGAAACTCTCTCTTCTGGCCAAGGACTTTGAAAAGACACAAATTCTGGTTAGTTCTGAATATACTTTTGAAATATTCCTCTGCAAATAACCTCTGTGTCTTTTCAATCACGCTGTAGACTCTTTGGAGTTTGTGCATCACCACTCAAAATTTTGGATAGGGAACACTGGCTTACTTAACATGCATAGGTATCAGGGGAAAAGCTCCTATATGAGATAACCTATCTCTCTCTAGGAAAAGTGGGAGGGGATAAAAAATTTCCTCTGAGTATCTGAGTGAGAACTAACATTGCTTCAACTATCTTAACCTTTAATCTCCTGTCCTCACTGCTAAAAGTGTTTAGTAGGATGCCTGCGTTTAGTGCCTCTTTGTTTCAGGTAATATTACTTTACAAATGATAATGTGCAGCACGTTTCACTGAAGAGACATAAGACATTGTCAACACAGGCTTGTGCCTTCTGGCAGGACAAAGGTGATCTTCTATTTCTGCAGGAAACTAAGTTTGTCTCTGTTGCAGCAGAAAGAGCCTCGATTAGCAGGTTGGTTTCTTGATGCCTTCAGTTACCTCAGTTGCTTTTCTGCACTGCTTCAGCTTCAGTGCATTCTGCTAGGGAATTCCTGGTAACCTTCTGGGATAAAGGCAATGCAACTTTAATTAACAGTTGCCCAATTTTGTGCAGGGATTGCACATTGTTGTGAAACTGTGTGTCTGTGAACCCTGCTGTTAGGTATCAGTAGGAGAGCAAATGTGGTGGGTACTATAAAGCTGAAAGGGAGAGAAAACTGAATGCAGGTCAGCTGTTTCCAAAAGTTGGCTAGACTTCTTGAACTTTGAACACCAGATAAAAAATTTCACTAAGGAATGGGAGGATATCTTCCATTAAACTGGCTGTAAACTATCTTACCACACATGAGGAGACACTGCCGCTGTACACCTTACTGTATTGGATTTTAGTGCTTACAAATGTGATTTCAAATGATATGAGGGTAGAGGATATGTTCAGGACCCAGTGGCACTCTTGCTGAAACAGGAATGCAAAATGAGCATGAAAGTTCCTTAAGATGTCAATGTTTCTTTCACTTTCCTGTCTGTTTTCTTCTTACTACTATGGAAGTCTAAACTCAGTAGTTTCTTCAGAATCTACCCAGCTGGATAATTTCCTGTCTTGGATTCAACCTGCTCCATATTTGGACTTCTTAAGTAATGGACCACAGACTAGGAAATAGTTATTATATTCAAGCTGCAAACATTGTGAAAATCTTGTGTTACCTAGGATTTCACTATCATATAGTCAAATGATAACAATATTTTATAAAAACAAATTGAGGAATATCTGTTAGGATATAGACACTAGAAACAGTACAAAGGTACTAGTTCAATGTGATAAAAAGCAAAACTGTTCAATGAAAACACATCTTAACCATTACATAATATACTTCAAGATATTATTTCTCTGAGGAAAACTGCAGCTGTCCTATAATTAGGATAAAAGTAGCATTTTTTTAATGTCTATGAAATATTTGACATACAATTTCTTTCTAATGCTCTTCATTGCAATAGTTTATGATTGAGCTATTTGGTTTAATTTTTCTCCCTTTCACAATGACTTTATAAATGTACCAGTGAATGTATTGATTCAAGACAATAAAATGCTTTACAATTCTTTAAAAATAATATTATAACTCTATTTTTGACACATTTTTTACCTTAACTGCTAAGATGCAAAATAATTTACGCAATTGTCTGGTTCCACTTGGCATAGAAAATCCTTTTCTTTTCTCATTAAATTTTAAAGCCGTGTAAGAATTCTCATTCTACTCTGCCTCTTACTTGACTATTAATTCATTTTACATGGGGCATGGGAAGGTAACGGAAGGATAATACAAGGCTGGATTTCAGACAAAAGTGATTGCTAAGTTTACACTGCCACTGAACAACAGGTAATCTCAACATTACACATATATAAATGAAAAAAGGTAAAAATAAATGCAGGGTATTGATTTTACTTTTTTTTTTTTCATATACACAGTAAACAGAGCCATTTATCTGAAAAAGTGGATTTTCATAGTTTCAGTAAAATGCCGCCACCTTATAAGCAAGAATAGTACTGTTTTGTCTTTGGCCTGTACAACAAAATCCTACAGGGTAAAAACTCTCTGAGAGTTTAAACACTCCAGTGTTTGAAGTTTAAGGTAATAGAGAGTTTTTATAAACTACTGATTAAGAGAAGAGTAACATTACCCTACTGCAGTAAGCATTTAGGCTGGCAGAATGCAATTGCTTAGCATGGATTTTCAGCACATATTTTCATGCTTTAAATTTCCCTTTATTCTCCAGGTGAAAATCAGAAAACTAGAAATTATATCTGTTGTGGAGAGCATTTTCTCTGCAAAAATAATTTTGGTGACTAATGTTGAGCTGTCCTTGTTTGGGGAGAATTGCACCTTGTAAATTACCACCTTGGGTATGACTAATTCTCAGACTTTAGTCCATCCCTTTGCCAAGTGCACTCAATTTAATGCAGTGCAACACCACATTTGAAATAGGGAGATTTGGACTAGAATTGAATAAGGACAGGAGGAAGGTGTCAGAAAATTTTCTTTTTGGTCTGCTACTGTAATATTGTTGGGTTTTATTCTTGCAAAAAAAAAAAAAAATTAAAAAAAAATAATTTTAAAAAATAATTTAATATATATATAAATAGTGCCAATGGATTACCCTCAGGGGTGCATCTCTGTTGGCATCTTTCTTTGGATCAAAGGTGGCCTTTGGAAGCATGTTGCCACTTACTAGTCACTGGTTCATATTACTGCCCCATGTTACAGCCCCTGTACAGACTGGCTTCCCTTCAGATAAAACTCACTAAAACGTGGGCTCCATCAGCACCCTTAACGTGTGTCAGCCACAAATGCACATTTAGTCTGTGTATAACCTGGGCATAAGGCCCTCAGCAGCATCTCTTTCTGTAGATCCACTGGTCTTCCATGGTACTACCTACTAAGGTGGATATTTTAATAATCTGTAGGAGAACTTGAGTCTGCAGCCATTCCAACACCTTCACAATTCACCAGGAAACTGAGTTGAAAAGTACACTTTGCAGTTCTGAAGAGACCACGCCAGAGCCAGAACAGAATCTGTGCCAGGCAGCACCTGCTGTCTATAAGGACTCATCACTGTGAGTGCTCAAGGCCAGGTTAGATTGGGCTTTGAGCAATCTGGTCTAGTGGAAGGTGTGCCTGCCCATGCAGGAGGGTTGGAGCTAAGTGATCTTTAAGGTCCCTTCCAACCCAAACCATTCTGTGATTCTGATTCCATGATCTTGGTTGGGGAGCAAAGAGGGAAAGCCCTGAAAAGCTGGGCTGTGTTGCCTTGCTGTCAGGCAAGGATATCCCCAGAGGTTTTAGGAGTGCTGCTCTTAGGAGGATCTCCTCTGCCTTTCTGCCGACCCTTCCCCAGCAACACCTGCCATCCTATGTGTATCTTCCTCAGACTCAACAGCCAGCCTACAAGGCCATGTGTTTTGCTGGCAGAAGCAATCTGCTGCCTCAGACACATTAGACACTAGAAAAACTGATCTCATGCCTAGAGCTGGCCCTTTCGTCAGTGCAATAGTTGAAGTCAGCGCAAAAGAGAAAACATTAAATCAGTCTTACTCAGTACCAGCACTCTTCAAAACAGCACAAATGTTCACCAGCAAATCGTATTTGGAGATACAGCTTCAGATCCGTTTGCATCAAAGCAGCAAATGCTCAAATGTGGAGAAAGCCAGATTATGCTTTACTGTCTAATCCTTAGCCTAAAACTACATAAATAATCTTCTGTGCTGTCTGGGCCCTGAGGGCACCACCACAATAGATTTCTGATTTAACGTTCCTCTGGCTTTAGAAAGACCTGGTTGATTAAACATGTACAGAAAAGTTCATGTTTGATCTGAAACATCATTTCACTGATATGTTTAAGCTCCTTGTTTGGTCACTGGCAATATTTTCTCCATTGCACATGAGAATCTGTGTGTGCCTAGAGATCACCTTGAATAATTCAAATTCTGGCAGAGAACAACCTCTGCATAAGTGATAATGCACGGTTTTTCAAAGCTCTTAAGAACTACAGGGCTATAGATCAATAAATTCAATACAATGAAAGTCTCAGCCCTGTCTCCTTCAAGTAATGGAATCACCACTCAGCTTCCCAAGTTTGACACTTCTAGTTATTCAACACTTTGTGAATTCTGCACATTCTGCGACAAGTATCTCATAGGAGGAATCTCTCTCCTATGACTGCTCCCAGACCCTAACGGGCCATACGTAAGGCGTGACCAGCACCAGGCAGCAGGGTGGCTTTAAGGAATATTATAGGGAGAATAGGAACTGAGGAGAAGTAACAATGCCAAAAGATCAGAAGCTCCTGGTAAAATGCACTTGGATGCATATATGTAGTTCAGCTTATTGTTGTGTGCCCAGCCTTACTCACCCCTGTAGGATAAAAACAGCCCTAGATGACAAAATAATTTTGAAATCAGAAGTGGGAGGAGATTAAGTCTGTGGTGTTCAGTGAGTAGCCTGAAGTGCATATTCTAAGGAGTATAAAATTTTCATTAAAATAGTTTTAAAAAAATAATAAAAAATGTTGCTACTGATTTATTTACTCCTGAGACTTCTATTTACTTTGTGATCACTCCCCTACCACTTACACAAATAGCCTGAAGGTTTGCTTTTGGTTCTTTGTAGTCATTTTTAGAAGCTGCTCCATCAAAACAAGTTTTTGTTATTTTCAGAAGTTTACAAAGCAAAGAATTGGGATAGCTTGAAACACACAAAATATTCTAATGTCGTTCAGTAGTTCAGTTAGAAACCTGAAATATGTAAAGTAATAATAGGACGTTGACATTTACCACTCAAAAGAGTATCTACTATGCAAATCAGGTTCTATACCAGAAAGAAAAGGTTTAAACAAATGAAACTGGCACCTCCTCAGGCAAAACTCAAATAGCCTCCAAAAATATCCTTGTTGGTGAAGGAACTCAACACCAATCAATAGAAGATAATCATTGGCAATCTTAAAAATGCATCATTTGCAGCAAACAACTGAGCAAACAGCAGAATATAACCTTTCTGCTTTGTTCTTATATGTGTATAACTAATTGTGTTGCTACTGTTTATTTGCTGTTGCTGATTGAAAGAATTCCTGGAGTCAAATGCCAATTTATTTTGCTGTTAGAGTTTAAGAAGATCCCAATTAGGAGTGATATATGTCCAGCTAAAGTCTATTTTATATTTTCTCAATGGTATAAAGATTGTTCAACTAGAAATGAATTTAAATTATTCTTAATATGTTTATTGATCTGAAAGCAATTTTCTTAGAGAGGAGCTTCATACGCACAATCATGTAATTTTATCTATATCTTTATCTTAATATATAGTATTTTAAGTATGTAGCATTCATACTCGCTCAGTGTTTTGTCCTATTTTGGTGAGATTTGATACTAAATTTGGGTTTGATTGTGTTGTAATATAACTGCAGTAATATGCTGCTGGACACAGCAGAATGAAGACATATGCATGTAGCCTGAGTGTTGATCACAACAGGTTTCCTATTGGGTGGTGGGGCAGGATGCTTTTTTGCCCCTCAAGCCTATATTTAAGGGATGGGTCCCTCAGCAAGGCTGAATTGCAGCTCAGGATGTGGTGCTGACTGGTACCAACTGGCCCTCTGGGTTAGCCCCCAGGGCATTACAGGGCAGTTATTCAGTTCCCATGCTGTGCAAAATATGCAGCTGTTTTGCTCCCTGCCCTTCTGCAGCACTCCAGGATCTATCTCTAAGTCCCTTGAACTCCTCCACACAAGTGTTGATGGTTTGTCATACGTGTTGCTTTTGCTGGGAGCCAAACGGAGACTGTCTCCCCTATTTAACAGGTTTGGATGAATCACTCTTTCAGAGAAGCAGCTGCAGGGTATTCAGGAATACACAAAAATGGCAAGTCAATGACAAATATTGTGGTGGTGACAGCAGTTGCTAAATATGGTGCAGCACCTGATAGGTGAATAGAGGCAGTGAGCCAAGAGCATTAAAATACTGGGGAACCTTCCCAGAATTCCTACTATTCCTGACAAAAGAGATCTGTCCCTAGATCTTAACAGATAAGTAATTACCTGATTGAGTTTGGAACATGAGTTTAAATGTGTGTTATCTAAAGCATTTCAATCTATAATTTTGAGTTTGGCATCCTTAAAGGTGAAGTATTCTCTTGGGGTGGCACTCTGGACTTCAGTCGAAATGTGCCAGACACTAAAGTGGCCTTTCAATGCATAAATTGCTGAAAGAAAAGGCCTTTGCTATTTCTTTAGGATGTGAACTAGTTTTGCCAGCCTATCTATGTGCCACCCTGCCATTTCGGCAAGCTCTAGCTGTGCTGCTGTTATTCAAAGGAAGAAAACAGAAAGAAAAGACAGGCACTGAACTTTCCCAGCCAGATTTACAAAAGAAAACTAATAAGATCTATTTTTCTCATGTTAAGATTCTGCTGTCCTGAGAGACCACCTTCTTAGGGGTTGATTCTATCTGTGGTGTAATGTGATTTCCCTGTGAAGATTTCTACTTTGGTATGTGAGAAGATATTAAACCTTCCACTCAGCCAGTGACATCAAGTTATGCAAGCTCCTCTGAAATAAATTCAGAGACTTGTTGCCTCTTTGCCATGTTTAGTGAATAGCCCCCAAGCTCCCAGTGGAGTATCTTCTTCCAGTAATCTTTGTTGTTGAGTTTCCTTTTCTTGCCATACCTATGTTTCAGATATGCAAAGTCAGCTCTTCTTGAGAGATAAGGTCTTGTTTTGGGTATGATGTGTTGCAATAGAGGTTCCAACTGGGAAGTTAGGGCAAACAGTGTAAGGCTGTTTTACACAGATTTTAAATAACACAGATATCGGTGTATAAGCATTGGTGTCCAGGTAAGTACACACAGAGAAGAGAGGACAATTTTTCCAATCAGATAAGAAAATCACTGTGATTTGAAGCCCCTTGAGACAGTGATTTGATCTCCTTTAATCCTGTCCTCCCTCTTCTCCTTTCTCTCATAATGGCTTCTCATGAGTCTAGAGCAAGGGGATACCCAGTAAAAGCTGCTTTAAATAAACCATAGCAAGCATTCATCCATAAACTGAAGCCTGAGTTTGTCAGTGCACAAAATGTATCTGGATTAAAAAGCAGGTAAAGAGATTTATGGGAAGAAGGTGGCTGACAACCAAATAAACATGATGCGGATTTAAGCTCCTAGTTTGGTGGCCCCAAACTGCCAGACGTGAGGAGGGCATACGAGAGGTGAGCGTGGTTGTGTGCCTTTCTCTGTCCTTACCCTCCCATACAGTATCTGCTAACAGCTGTCCTCAAAAACAAGACATGGGTTTGGAAAGTCCTACTGATGCGATCCAGTATGTGTGAGCCTTTTGGCAATGTTATGCAGAGGGCTAAGGAGTGGAAGCAGCACTGAAAGTAAATATTATTTTCTCCCTTAGAAACTATCTCTACCTTTGAGGCTGGTGGAAATACGTTTGCTTTCCTTTGCTGTATTGTTTCCCTTTCATAGACATTATCCTACCTCTTAGGTACCAGCCCAGATCCTTTCCTGGATACAAATGGAATTTTTCTTTGATGTAGTACACACTGCATGACACAAAGGACTGCAATTAATCCAAAGCAGGTAGCAAGAACATCTATTCAGGATTCCTATATATCGGGAAGACAGAGTAACAACAGCATATGGATTGAGACATACTGGTAAAGAGAGAATAATTTGTGTGAGCCTGTTTGGAAAGAAGTAGTTATATTGGTTTTGTTATCTAATTTGAACATAAACTCAATGTTCTGCTAAACTATATATCTAAATATTTATAGAGTTTTCAAAGATAGAACCTTATACATTCTGTGTGAATTTCCTTTTTTATAACTGGGTTGAATCCCTTGGTTTTAGACTCTTTTCCTTTGTCAGTCCTTACTGCATAACATCATCTCTTAAAATGGTGGCTTAAACAAAAGGCAGACTTTAAAGCAATGAGGGCTTTTCCCCCACACCCACACTCATATCTAAAAATGCACTTAAAATTATTCAGTAGTGAAGCTCTTTATGGTGAAGTTCTTCAGATACATTGTGTTTTGCTTTTAGAGCAATGAGTCAGTTTTTCATATGCTGTACCACATTCAGCTTGCAAATATTGCTATCATTTTTACATTGGTGGAACACTGCAAAAAGCTGCCTGCTTATGATTTGATCAAAATAATTTAGCTTTAATGCTGTACTTTGGGGAGGAGTATGTTTGATTGTAAGAACTGAAAGGCATGCCAGCCTCTACAATACATGGAAAGTAAAAAAAAAAGGTTATAGTTAAATTCCTGCTAATTAAGTAGGTTCAGCCACGGTAATCTGTGATGGTACTATGAAAAATGCATTGTAATCAATTAGCACTGCTTGAATAAGAATCATCAGTATTCAAAGATGTATGCCTCTTTGTTGCTTCCAAGTATCAAAAAGATTTTCACTGAAATGGAAAATAAAGTAGTAGCTAAACAAAACAAAAAAATGACACACTGCTCCAATATTTCACTATTTAAGAAATAAACATTTTTATTTATTATTCCAACCTTCTTTTAAGAAAGATTGCTTGAGGGCAGGGAGGCTCTGCAGAAGGATCTGCACAGGCTTGATTGATGGGCCAAGGCCAATGGCATGAGGTTCAGTGAGGCCAAATGTCGGGTCCTGCACTTGGGCCACAACAACCCCTGGCAGAGCTACAGGCTTGGGGAAGGGTGGCTGGAGAGCTGCCCAGCAGAGAGGGTGCTCGTTGACAGCTGGCTGAACATGGGCCAGCAGTGTGCCCAGGTGGCCAAGAAGGCCAACACCATCCTGGCTTGTATCAGGAATAGTGTGACCAGCAAGACCAGAGAGGTGATCCTGCCCCTCTACTTGGCCTTGGTGAGGCTGCACCTTGAGCACTGTGTGCAGTTTGGGGTGCCACGGTATAGGAAGGACATCGAGGGGCTGGAGAGGCTGCAAGAAGGGCAACTAGGCTGATTAGGGGTCTGGAGAACAGGTCTGATGAAGAGAGGCTGAGGGAGCTGGGGCTGTTCAGCCTGGAGGAGGCTGATGAGAGACTTCATCGCCCTCTACAACTACCTGAAGGGAAGTTGTAGTGAGGTGGATGTTGGCCTCTTCTCCCTAGTGACCAGTGATAGGACAAGACGAAATGGGGTCAAGTTGTGCTAGGGGAGGTTCAGATTGGATACTAGGGAAAAGTGGTGAGGCATTGGAACAGGCTGCCCAGGGAGGTGGTAGAGGTACCATCCCTGGAGGTGTTAAAAAAATGGGTGGACATGGTGTTTTGGGAGATGGTTTAGTGGTCAGGCGTTGTAGGGCGGACGATTGGACTTGATGATCTTGAAAATCTTTTTCCACCTTGATCATTCTATTAATATACTTGTTTTTAGGAAAGAACATTTAACACAAAGATTTTTCCTGCAAAGCTTCCTGCCTTTTTGTCTCTTTTGTAAGAGGCAATCTATGGAAATATCTGAGTGCACATGAAACTAATTCACCTCCAACCCACAGCCTTCCTGAAAACGTAACCTGTCATGATGCTACAGAAAACTGGACAAGAATTACAGAGCTAGTATGCAGAGACTAGTGTTTATGATAATGACCAAGAGCAATTTATGGGTAGAGTATGATCACACAGTCTGTCTGTATGTCCCATAGGCACTTTTATATTTCTTGTCCCAGTTACATAGCTATAAATTGTACAGAGAGGTAATATTGGAAATTCTACAAACATTCATTTGTTCAAATGTCCACCGCAATTAAAGCAATTCCCATTTCAAAAGTTTGGTTTCTGTCACCATTGTATCCAATAACTAGGTGATAGATGCTGTTACTCCCCCACTACTCTCCCAGGGGAAGTTACTAAGAAGAATAAGGGGGAGACAAACTTTAAGAAACTAGAATAAGCTTAATGAAAAGTAATACTGATGGTGAATTACAAATATATATATAAACATGTAAACATGAAACCCACACTCCTCAGGTGGTAATTACTGTCCAACCAGAAAAGCCCCAAACTGGACTCAGCAGCAGATGAGAGTGCCCAAGCCCAAGTTCTAGTAACAGTTGACCACAGCCTTGGAGCAGCTGAGCCGGACCTACCTGGGAAGGCAGGATCAGGTGACCTGTCTTGGTGAACAGTGTTCTTTGGTGAGGAAACAAGATGCAGGAGGAGCAGCAAAGGGAACCATGACAGCCCCCAACCCAACCAGCACCCCAGCCATAGGATGGCTCCCTGAGGAGCCATTTTACCCTGAGCCCCAGGGGCAGGAGCCCTGTGACTGGCCCATGTGGGTCCCCTGACCCACCCTCTCCTCCCCACAGGCACAGCTGCTCCCCCCACTGTCACTGACACACACACGGCCCCACAGGACATGGGGGGATGGGCAGGCTCAGGGCTGGATGGACCTGGGCAAGTTTTATACTGGTTCTCTCAAACAGGGACACCAACTTACTGGTTGTGGCGTATAGGTTGGTTGACCATGAGCAGATGGAGATCACCCAGTGCACCTCAATTTAATTTCATCTCAGATGAACACAGACTGGGTGCTCTGAGGTTGCCCTGCAGTGGAAAGCAAAATGAAGTAAAGGGGACTGCTTAGGAGAATCTCTTCAGAGGGCACTCCTGACTCAAGCTACACTTGTAGTGGAGATGCATTTTCAAACTGAGTTAAAGAGAATTAGTTGCCTCAAGGGTTGTATTGAGGCACTTGTAAGACAGTATTTCTGAACAGTGATAGACTATTGCATCATTGATTTGCTTGAACAGGTACAGAAGGTCTGTATTTTGAATTCTACAGTAGAGTGCAAAGTTTTGGTTAAAATGCTTTTAGGTCTTAATACCCTATTGAAGTGTAAAACCCAGCAAAGTTTCATTAAACAAAATCTCAGCAGCTTCAGCTTCCCGACTTATCCTGCCATTTTTAATAGGAGAGCTAATTATTCTACCCTGCAGTAGAGGCTTGAAGCCCTAGAGATAGTGCTGCCCAAAGCTAGAATAAATATGTTTTCTGCACATTGCTCCAGTCCAGACATGGTGCTGGGAGAGGGCTTGTATCTCTCTCACTGTGTGACTTTGTATAGGGCAAGGTGGGCTATATGTTCTGCTTTCTGGCTTTCACTGGGCATGAGAAGCCTGGTTCTCTCATGTCCCTCAAGTTGAAATGCTCATTTTCATTTCATTACTATAGCTGTCTAGCCTCCTGCTGACTCAAGTCTTTCCTCCTGCAGTAAGAAATGTGGTGTGGACACAGTAATTTTATACATATCCATGTTCAGTTTTCATTATTAGCTGTATTAAGTCTCTCACACATCAGCAGCTTACCTACCAGTAGCATGTCAGAGTGAGCAGCTGGAAAAATGTCAGTAAATTTTTATCTCATTAACATAAAATATTAAAATTATTGCAATTAATTAATGGCACACACATTTTTTCATTAGCCACATAATTTCTACACCTCTTTTCTTGGTGAAATATTCTTACTACCTAATTTAATCAAAGAAATTAGTAGCTGATCACTTACCATTGCATTGTAGTAGAAATGAGTAAAATTATCAGTTTGTGAAGTCTTATGCATGCATTTAAGTGATTGTCACGATCCGTAGACCTATTATATCTCCTTATTGGAGTGTATTAACTTATCAGGATTTGCTGAGAGATCCACACGTGGATATCGCCTCACACAGAGGATACAGGAACTTATGTCCTGACTTTTTTGAGTGAATAACTCGCTCAGTGCTTACTAAATTTCTAACAACAGCAAGGTTTATTGTGGGGAAAACGAAGCAATTTGGGGCAGGAGGTTCAAAAGGAGTGATTACAACACATTAAACATATATGGGTACACCTTAGTTACACATCTTATTCACGTGAGGGAAGCAGAGGGGAGGGATTTGCCCGAATGGCTGGATTATATTTTCCCCTATAAGCTGGGGTAGCCGGAATTGTCTCACCACGGCAGTGCAGGTTCGATGAGCTGGGTAGCAAAGAGGCTGCAGGCACTCCAAGCGCAGGTCGCCCCCCCCCACCACAAAGCGGCGGCAGTCGGCGCGCGGCTCCGGGACCGTAGGTGTGCAGAGCGGCTCCGGGACCTGGGGACCGGGGCTTTGGCAGCTGCAGCTGCGGCGAATGGCTCCGGGACTCTGGGACTGCGGCTTTAGCAGCGGCGGCTGCGGCGA
>NW_009953449.1:290104-292078 GCF_000747805.2 Chaetura pelagica | reverse complement strand
CCCCCCCACACACACACAGAGGGGGTTCAGCGCCGTGTGGAGACACCGTTTTAAGTCAGTTTTGTCGGCTGACTCAAAGGACATTTCATGTTCGTGTAAGGAAATACCTGGTCCTTCACAGTGATGCATAACATTATAATTATACTGCTAGAAATAAGACATTCCCAGACAAAAAATACACTCGTGATTACTCTGAATAAACTAAAATACAACTATTTTGTCACAACCACGTCATAAAGTTACCTTTATTGTATCAATATTTTATTTTTTAATCTTTAAATCTTTTGTAAGTGAAACAGTTTTAAACACATGCTTGATTTTAAAAAGAATTTTAGATTTTTCTTCCTTTTACTATTATGCAAAATTTGTGCATGTATTTTTTATTTTAAACCGTTTTATTGCTCAAAGGGGATCCCAGCTCAAGGTCTTCAGAACAGGCTCTTCAATACCTGCACTCACAATATAAGAGGCAGTCTACAGGACCTTCCTGTTGCTTGGCAAGGTTATCTCTTACCAAGTTATAAGCAAAAAGCTTCAGTGTCTTCCAGGTACCCACCAATCTGAAAATAATGCTTGAGATAAAAGACTTAACTAAGTTATGCTGAAGTTAAAATTGTACTGCTTTTTAGACTGAGCTCCTATGAGCTTTTACAGTTGGTGGACTTAGAGTTTAATATTCACCAATTAGGTATTCCATGTAGAAAAGATGTCAGCCTGTGGTGCTCTGAAGCTGGGATCCCCATTGAGCAATAAACTGTTTTAAAAGAAATGCATATCAAAGATGTTGAAGGGTGTCATGAGTCCTTGCATGCAGGGGAGAGGTGGTGTGCTATTGACAATACTTTCTTACACAAGCAAATTCCAGTCATTTTGTATAAAGCTGGAACAGAAATAAAAATAACCCTTCATTAAATGCAGTCTTTTCTGCTGTTCCTATGGCATATTAGACTTATTTAAATAACATTGTGAATTCTTGGGGTAAAAAGAACACAGCTCAGCTATCATTTCAGTTGTAGTGTGGGAAGGACTTTGCTGATGTGAATAACAGTCATGTTGATGGATAAACCATACTAGACAGTGATTCTGAAGGAGAGAAATGAGCTAACAGTGCAGGAAACTTCAGGTAATGTACAACAGGAAAAACATGTAAAATTTTCTATAAATTCAGGTTAAAAACTTGGTCCAGAGTGCTGTGAACATAATGGATTTCATGCAGGGTTAGAAGTCAAGGATCCAATGAGGGCACTGCCATGTTGTGTTAATTAGGTAAAACATTTCTCTTTCCTTTCCTTCATCTCAAACCAACGTTTCTTAGAGGCCTCTGGTGCCTAAAGTTGGTATGTGAGTCACTTCACAGGCTGGTGGTTCTTGCTGCATCATCCTCCTCAGGAAGAAGGATTCCTCACAGTCCTGCCCTGCTTCCCCACGGGGTCCCTTCCCATGGGAGAGAGTCCTCCAGGAACCTCTCCTTCCTGAGTCCTTCCCACGGGGTCCGGAGCTGCTCCAGCCTGGGCTTCCCACAGAGTCATGGGACCTTTCGGGTCTAAGTTGCCTGCAGCCAGGGTCTTCCAAAGCTGCGTAATCAGAGCCCACTGGCACAAAAATCCAAGTTCACCCCTCCTGGCACCTTCAGGGAATGTTCCACCACGTTCCTCCATGAGTGCAGGGTCACAGCTGCCATCTCGCCATGGGTTGCAGGGAAACTTCTGCTTGGGCACCTTCTTCCCCTTCTTCCTCACCAACCACCAGCACTGCTCACCTTCCCCAGCACAGCTCTTCTCCTCCAGCACAGCTCTTGTCCCCCCAAAGTGCTCCTCTGCTCTGGTGTTACATCAGTTCTTTCGTATGTTAATCGCAGATGTGCATCTATTGTCCCTCTAATGGCTTTTTGGCTGGGTTTGGAGCAGGGAGATCTTCTCAGCTTCTTGCAGAAGCCACTCCTGTGGCGCTTCCCCTACTACCAAAAAAACCACC
>NW_009953449.1:106125-290046 GCF_000747805.2 Chaetura pelagica | reverse complement strand
CTGTAGCAAAAAGTGTCTGAACTGCAAGGAGAAAAGCAGGGTGATGAGATCCTCCGGTGACTTCACATGGGTGAAGACAGCTTGAACCTGAATGTGCCAGGGAAAATCTGTAAGCAGGATAGCAGCAGTGGGTACATGTCATGGAACACAACTACAAGTAAAAAGAATATATTTTTGCAATTTTGCCATCTGTTCTGTTTTACTGTCCTATATAATTCCCTTCTCTGTATACTTTACATGAGTCCAGGACTTGTTAGCTGCCCACACTGACAGGGTATTTCCTTTATTGAGTCACAGCCATTCTAACAGCACATCTGAGGATGAACCTTGGCTGCTACTTGGTAATATGAACAGAAGGGAAGTTTTGGGTTTTTCTGAATCAAATGAATTTCCAACAAGTTGATATGAATCAACTTGTGTTGTGTTGGGAAGATGGAGCCAGGCTTTTTACAGTGATGTCTAGTGAGGACTAGGGACAATGGGAAAAAACTGGAACACAGGAGGTTCCACGTAAACATCAGAAAAAAACTTCTTTACTGTGAGGGTGCCAGAGCACTGGAACAGGCTGCCCAGAAGGGTTGTGGAGTCTCCTTCACTGGAGACATTCAAAACCCACCTGGACACCTTCCTGTGTGATGTGCTCTAGGTGACCCTGCCTGGCAGGGGGGCTGGACTAGATGATCTTTCGAGGTCCCTTCCAACCCCTAAGATTCTGTGATTCTGTGAATGCATTTCTACCTACCTTATAGATATTAATTTCACCATTTCTATTTTTGAAATATTGACAGTGAATATTTGCTAGTGAATGATCTGTGAATGTACTTTGATATTCTATGACTGTGTCATAACTATTATTCAGTAAAAGGCTTGTATATAAGCCTGGTAATCACTCAAACACTAAAGACCACAATTATTTCTTCTGTAATTCAGTACTGATTGACTAGATAAATCATGTTATACTGTTTCTACTCCAGGAGTAGATGTCTTCCAAATCGACAGAGAGTTTTATCAATTGGTACATCAATATTTCTGTGATAAAGAGTCATAAAATAGTGATGGCATAAGGGATATATGAAATATTTTTTCTTCTCATAGCCATTTCTGGAATAAAATCTTGTTTGCAGATTAAACTGTAGAGTTGTTTGGAAGTTATAATTTATAGGCAAGCAGTCCCAGTAACTTTAAAAAGGCTGAAAGGGATAAAAAAACCAAGTCATTGATTCACCTTTAAGTGATTACATAGAAACCTGTGTTTCTGTAACTAAAGGTGATTATTACTCTGATGTGTGAACTTTAACTGACAAATGGGGTGCATGCATGTGAATGCCTACACAGCCATAGATCATGACAACATTGCAGAGACAAAATAATCCAGTCACAGTTAGGCAACTGGAAAAAAGAGTCAGAAAGATGAGGCTTTGATACCAATGACAGGAGGATGTCAATGGTTTCTAAGTAGTCCCACAAGACAAGTCAGACACGCCACATTAAAATTAAGATTTAGTGAATAAGGATAAAACTTTAATGTAGCTTCAGTGCCCTGACCTAGATAAAGTTTTTAATTTTTGATTTATAACTGGGTACATAATTTTAATCTGCAGTAAGAAGAAATTTTTCCATTTCAGTGAAAATAAGGGTTTTCTTTAAATATTGAGACTCTTAGACCAAACTCTTGTGACATGACATAGTAACACCAAAGCTACTTTACCTCAGCACTGAGTTCAAAATTTGACATATCCTCTGGACTCTGCCCAGTGCAAAGTGCAAAACTGCCAAGCGCAAAATGTGGTTGCTCTTGCTCTGGACAAAACTGACTGCATATGCCATTTCAGATGTGTAATGACCACTATGGTTTCTAGTCTTAAATAGGATTCTTGCTTGCTTATATGAAAACTCAGTTTTTCCTCAAGTTCTTACTTCTCTTCTGTTACTGCCTGCTTCTTCTTCCACCTTGCCAGGAGGTCCAGTTTTATACAGATGTCCCTTGACCTACTAAGCAATCTTCCAATTACATGCCAAACATTATATGTGTTTTGCAAAATCCTGCATCTCTCCTTTTAATTAACTGGATTATTTTTAAGCAGTGTCTTACCCTAGATTGAGAACGAGGTTGGTCTCACGCTGCAGAGTAGAGCCTCTCCTGGTTTGCCCACAGTGAGCAAAGCCACAGGCATCCTGCCTAGAGGCTGGTGTTGCTAGTTCATGCCATAGGCTGCTGGCAGGGGTGAGGTGCTGCCCAGAGCAGCTGGAGCACAGCTGGAAACACGAGGCTTATAGAGACACAAGCTAGGTAGGAGGAAGGAGGTGGCAGGAATGGGACACCTACAGTGTTGCATTGCCCTCTAGTGACAGTCCACCTAATTAGGTTGGTTTCTCACCATACCTTTTCAAGTTGTGCCATATGTTTCCATCATTGGATTTCTAGACATCCAGGCAGGTGTAGCATGGAATTATGGAGTAACGATATGGACTGAAAAATGGACTCCAGGAGTCCCTAAGCTGAGGTTTGTCTCTGTAAAACCACTGAAAAAACTCAGACCCAACAAAAATCTCACACTGTTGGTTTCCAGACCAAAGAAATCTCCATTCTCTATCCGCCAACATCACATACTTGGTCTGCCAGGAAGAAGGGGATTTGCCTCCTCTGTGATCATCCCACTGTTAACACTTATTTTGAAAGCAAAAATAAGCTTCCAGTTAAAGCCTGTCCAACAGAAGTTGCAGGTCTTTTCTTACCTACAGAATAATAATTAATGAAAACATCACATTTTAGTATGGCCAATAACAACTTTTTTTGCTAATTAAAAATGAGGAAGTTGGATCTGACATCACTACTGATTCACAAGCATGGAAGAGCAAGAAGGGATTCGTAGTTTACATAGAGAGGAAAATGGCAATTTAAAGTGGCCATCAAGCCAAGGTTTTTACAAACTCAGTCAGGTTACACTAAAACAAATTACCTTGTTTTTTGCTTACTTTCTTTGTGTCTGTGAGCTGTGGACATTTCTTGACAGCTTCTTAAGCTATATGATATAATTTCAGACAATTAGATAGATAGTCAAAGGAAAAAGATTGATTTTATTATGAGTTTTTGAAGGTTATACATCTATTTTTGTTCTGTACTGGGGCAAAATCACAACCTTGTAATTCTGTTATGTGAAAACGTTTGAATCAAAATGTCAGTTTTCAAGTTGAGAAATGAAATATTTTGATTTCTTTTTCTCTTCCTTGTTTTCTTTCTGAAATTGATAAGGAACCTCTTTAAAACATCATTGAAATGAATGTGTCACTGCAAAACATTTTAGATTGCACCAAAAATAGTCTAACCTCTTTTAATCTACATGGCTGTTTTGCTGTTCAAAAATCCTGCTGAGGAAAAGGCTCATGGTATAATTACTGTTTACATTTTCCAATTTGTGACTAGTTTTTTTCTCTGACTCCTTCCAGATTTGTACCTGAAGTTTCAAAACTGTGTCCTCCACACTTTGCAAGTAACACCAACACACAATGAAGTTACAGTCCCATTGCAATCAGTGGCAAATCCATACTTCATTGGATCACAAATATCAGCAATAATGATATCCTGAAGGGCATTAAATATTTGGCCCATTTTATGTATTTGGTTTATATTGTCCTGAACTCATCATACAGATTATTTTACCTTCTCTTACAGCACACCAGCCCAATGAGACATTGTTTCTTTCTTAGCAATGAACTACTGCTCAGTGGGCCAAGGTAAAACTTCTTGCTTTGAGACAAACTAGATGGGGGAAGAACCTCTACATCAGAGTTAAAATTTTGATTTATCTATCCTTGCAATATCATGACTGGAACAGGGACATTTTCAGATACTTTGCTTATTGCTGAGATGGAAAGGAGTGAGCATGGCAAGAGCCTTAAGCAGCAAGTAAGCAAACTCAGGATCTGGAGCAATTCAATTGCACAAAAAAGCAAGAAAAGAATAATATTAATGCACAAACTCTGCCTTTCACCTCTGGCTTTGCCTGTGCTTTCTAGTTCCACTGACTGCAGAAAATATGTAGAGGTGAACCCATTCAGCAAGATTTGGACAGACTGGAGAGCTAGGCAAAGAGGAACCTAATGAAGTCCAACAAGAGTAAGTGAGGAGCCCTGCACCTGGGAAGGAATAACACCAGGCACTAGTACACGCTAGGAGGTGATCTGCTAGAAAGCAGCTCTATGAAGCAGGATCTTGGAGTTCTGTGGACAACAAGTTATCCATGGGGCAGCAGTGCGCCCTTGTGACCAAGAGAGCCAGTAGTATCCTGGGGTGCATTAGCAGCAGGTTGAGAGAGGTTCTCCTCCCCCTCTGCTCTGCCCTACCGAGTATTGTGTCCAGTTCTGGGCTCCCCTCTTCAAGAGGGACACAGATTTACTTGAGAGAATCCAAAAGAGGGCTATGAGCATGATTAAGGGGCTGGAACATCTGCCTTACGAGGAAAGTTTGAGAAACCTGGGACTGTTTAGTCTACAGAAGAAGAGACTGAGAGGGGACAATGGATGCAAACTTGAGCACGGGAAGTTCCACCTCAACATGAGGAAGAGCTTCTTTACTGTGAGGGTTACAGAGCCCTGGAACAGGTTCCTCAGAGAGGCTGTGGAGTCTCTTTCTTTGAAGACTTTCAAGACCCATCTGGATACTTTTCTGAGTGACCTGCCCTACATTCTGTGGTGGTCCTGCTCTGGCAGGGGAGTTGGACTCAATGATCTCCAGAGGTCCCTTCCAACCTCTAACATTCTGTGATTCTGTGCAATCTAAAGAGAAACAGGAAAGTACATGAGGTTGGGAAAATTCTCCTGGCTAGACTATTTTCAGCAGGCTTCAGTTTTTCCTTAGAAGACCGTTGGGACACTGAGGACATTTTGCATATTTTCACATTAAATGGCTCAATCTGAAATGCTGTTTTAAAGGTCTGGCATTGTCTTTGCAGTAATTTCTTCACTCTGGCTCTTTACCTGCATGCTATGGCCTTTTATTGGCAGTACTGAAATATAGTCAACCTCTTATCCTAATATTAGCTCCAAATATTCAGAGAGACTAGTGGTTAATTTTTTTTGTGGTTAAATTCTTCTTTTAATATGTAAGGGTTAAGCTTTGCAAAGTCAATATCAGAGTGAGGAGCAGGTTGCCACGTGTATGATAACTGTGCGTATTGTCATGTTACTGATGGGCATGTGTCATCCATTTGAATCAGAACACCCCCTTTGCAACACTCAGAGCAAAGAGGCCAGTGTCTGGAAACCAGGGAGGTCCAGCCAGCAACAACACAGTTCATAAAGTCTGCCCAGCCTGTGCTGATGGGTATTGAACCCATTATGCTGGGACTACATGACTTGCTTTTCATTGTAAGTGGCAGCAGGTAGTTTAAAGCTACTTTAGACTCAATCATGAAGCAGCCAAAAACCTAGTGACTGCAAAGTAGCCACACCTATAGTGGGGATTCTGGGTAGAATGGTGGAAAAATGTGTGAGGAACTGCAGTCCTAATGCCTGTACAACATAGGTTAATAAACTGTAAGGTAACACCAATCAGACACAAGTTATTAGTGCTTATACCTATTTTACCTCTTCTGTGGGAAGCAAATTGTAAAGTCCTTATTCTGTTATCGTTTGGTCCTTTCTGAAGCCTTTAAATCTTTGCTTGACTCTAAGTATGGGGTAAGGGATTTCTCAACTCTCCCTGCGTCCAGCCAAGCACTTCTTTTTTTTCTCTGTCAGTGCAAAATCTCATCTTATTAGGAAGGTCTCTCTTGCAGCAGTGTATGAATGTACAAATTTGCTCACAATCACAGCTGGAGTGACTTACAGTAGAGACAGGTCATGCTGGGATTTTTCACTTTGGCACCAATTAAATTCTTCTATGCAGCAGAGGAGGAAATACGAGTTTGTGGTTTAAAGTCAATAGAAGCTGCAGAGTGCAGGGCAGCTTGTCTTTTTGTATGCTGTTCTTTGTAGATACAATATTGTTAAGAAGTCAAACTCATGCCTAGCCCTAGGGCTTACTTGCCTATCTGTACTGTCAAATCTGTCCAACTAAGAGAAAATAGTCTGAAAACAAAGCCCAAGAATATTTTGAAGAAAGTGCTATTAGGGTAAGCTGTGGCAAGTCTTTGCATGATCAAACTGGAGCCTCTAAATATGTGATGTTTTCAAACAATTACATAAATTGTGCTTCATCGGCTTTTTAAACCTTGTGGCTTAAAGTAATTCAGAGAACATTCAGCGAGCTTTGGTATAGTGACCCTTGAAACTTCAAAAAAATAATAGAAATGCAATTATACAGAAATATGAATGAGCTGATGGTGAACCTGCTTGAGAATTTGGCTATTCAGAACATATGCTTTGCTAGGGCTTTCATAGTGTGCCCTAAAAGTTTAATTATAGAATATGACATTGGAATCAGTATGGACTCAGAGCAGCTGATCTGTTAACATTTTTGCCCAGAGTTAATAGATGCTGAAACCTGATTTCCCATTTTCTTTTCCATTTCCAGGTAATATTTGACTGCTTTGACTGTGCTTTTGCTTTAAATTATTAGGCTCATTCTAAACCACAAGAAAAGCTGGAATTTTACTTGAAGCTCAAACAAGAATCCTATTAAGTCGGACCTAAAATAAAAGCTGATTTTTAAAAAATGATTGACAAGTTGTGTTATTGTGCTAGATTATTGTCATTACCACTTGATTTTCTGCAGTGACATGGAAAACTGATTTTTAAAAAAAAGTTTTGCTACCAAATTAGTCACTAATTGCAGATCAGGAGAAGGAATCTGACTATTCTTCTGAATGTTTCACAGAAAATGGCCTTTTTGGTTTTTACTGATAGCAAATGTAGCTTCAAGAGAAAGTGCAGGCAGTGCCATACATAGTCGAGTGGCATTTTGGCTGGATTAGATTTTGGTTAGTTCAGACTTTTTCTGTCAAAGAGTATGAATGTAAAGTGTGAACTCACATGCGTGGTATTTACACCCCTTGAAGCTGGAATTAGTGAATATTTGCTCTAGAAGTAGTTCCCAATGGAGAACTGACAGAACAACGTATGACTCGTGATCAACCACAGCTAGCTAATACATCTGAAACAATAAGTATTGAACACTTCATAGAATAGCTTGTGGTGCATCTGGAGATATTCTTGCTCCTAGATAATTGTTTTGGATAATTGTGTTGTGTAATTGTTTTGGATAATTATCGAAGTAATGATCATACTTAGAGAAACTGCAGCCTTCTCTTACTGTATACTGAACATAAAAGTTACCAATTAATATGATAATCTATTGGCTTTGGTCAGTGAGTCATTTATTTTAAATTGCAGTGAAGGAAAAGAATGCTAATCCTCTTTTTTGAATTAAACTGCTGTAGCAAATTCGGTGCACAAGCACTCACATTTGAACCCCTGCTGCCCTGTTTTTCTTGTTCTTTAATTTTCCGTGAAGGAGTTTAAGGCAAATGGGCAGTTGTGCTTTATGGTTAAATGGCAGTACTATCTCTGCAGTAACGTCAGCTTTATAGAGGCATGTGCTCAGCAGAGGTCCAGACTTGGTGCTTCGTCTCTCCTTTGTGCGAGGATTTTGATTTTGCTGTAATTGTTTTGGAATTAGATTGTGCTGTGGAATGAGTCATCTCCACACACCATAGACCATGGGCATCTTTGTGATGTCTTTTCTCAAATAATAGCCTTACCGTTTGCCTTTTTCAGTTTGTACTGATCATTCCCAGGGGGTGACAAGAGGTAAAGGGTCTGTGTGGTGTTGCTGAGAGCTACCCTGGAGGAGAAGAGGAGGAAAAACTATTCTGAGACAAATACCATGCAAGATCCCTGTTCTGAGGCATTTACAAAGGCCCCCCTCCCAACCTCTGCTTAGTCCAGTTTTCTGGTTAAAAATCCAAGTCAATGGAAGCTCAGTTAAGTCAAAATAAACACAGGAAAAAGTCATGGGGTTGACTTTCAAAAAACCTTCATAGTTCAGTCTAAAATCTCTCTGACATATATAAAAAGAAATGTATAAAAAGTATGAAGGAAAGCAGCTGGGCACCTGTCCTATGTTTGCACAGCTTGATAGACATGACATCTATCTAATTTTCCAGTTTACTAGCAGTGGGGAAACTCCTCAGCAGTAGTTCAGGTGAAGAGGATTCATTTTCTGGCAATTTGAAGCCTACTAATGCATGGTTGGTGTGGTCCACACTAATCAACATCACTTGGTTCATTTGAAATAAAAAAGCACTGTTCATCAGCAACCAAGAATACAATCCCAATTGCTTGTTCATAGGGATCTTTTCTGTAGCTCTTCAAGCTATGTGCTTGTACAGGGGCAAGTGGGTAGTGAGGAGATGAGTGCAAGAGAGGGAGATGTGCTCCTCTTGGTGCTGACTCAGCAGCTGCAGATGTAAAACCAGCCAGGTGGGAGTCATGTCTGCACCCTCCTGCCCCCATGGTCTCTCCTTGCCTCTGTGCAACACGGAGTGGAAAGCCCTGCCCAACTCTTGCAAGCTGCCTGGGGTTGACATCCCTTTGCTGTGCGTGGCTTTCCATCAGCAGAAGCTCCTGGTGCTGCAACAGTTGCCAGCTCCTGAAAATCTCTGTCTGGGACTGCAAGGAGCAGGATGCCTTCCACCTTGGCTCCAGAGGACAAGAACTGGGAGCAAATCTGCTGCTTTCCCCTTTGCTCTGTGCCAGGGATGGGACCTCCCTGGCACAAATGTGACTTAAGATGAAAGAGGGATATACCCTCTGGCTGCTACCTGCTGCATAAAACATGCAGTGCTGTCTCATGAGCACAGTGCTGGGTTTTGTCACCCAACAGTGTCACTGAGGTCCCCTTTTGACGGTGTGGCACAGTGGTACATCACCTTGCACTGCAAATTCTCAACATGAGTTAGGTGGGAGAGTTCTGTCACATTTGGATGGTAAACTGCTTCCTGGCTTAGTTAAAAAAAATAAGAAAAAGCAATCTTATGGCACCATGCATGCTGAAGCATTAAATACAACCATTTTTCCAGTAATATGAATAACTAAATTGCTACTGCCACCTATTTATTTACTGTTCTTTACGCTCTCTGAGCAGCTAATTTTTTTCCAGAAGAAAAGGTTTTAACAGAGAAGGTAATCTAAGCACTGTAAGAAATAATTATATTCTTCTGTGTTACTGATAAGCTTAGCAGGTTTTAATTGTGTTTGGTTTTGTAAACTTGCAATGTATTGAAAGTATTGATTACCTCTTTTTCTAGGTATATATTTGTGTGTGGGTATTGT
The DNA here is from genome assembly GCF_000747805.2 of Chaetura pelagica. Lineage (NCBI taxonomy): Eukaryota > Metazoa > Chordata > Aves > Apodiformes > Apodidae > Chaetura > Chaetura pelagica. The sequence goes on along the minus strand of NW_009953449.1, from coordinate 280,773 downwards.
TCTACCCACCCAGCAGAAGTTTAGTTGCTATACACACTAAAATCAACCTGTGAATTTGTGGAAGTTTAAGACATTTAGGATTTAATTCAGCTAATATGCACTCAGAGTCCCTTGTGCTTTGATCTCTGCTGACATCACCCATTTCTAATAGCAGGGCAGTTGCCTGAGCTATTGATGAATGATGGGCACAGTGGGACATCTGAAGAATTATGTATAAAAATCCCTGCTTTGGTTGCTGGCTCACTTCTTAGCAGGGTTGTTAGACATCTCAGAAACTGAATATATTTTTGAACCAATAGAGGCCTGTTAATGCTTCAGCCTCAGAAAAGTAGGAAAAAACACTACTGGCATGGAAATCAAGAAGGTAAAGTACCAAAACTCTTTCTAGTGCATATTTTGGAGGGGAGCGTGAGTATGCAGGAATGTGAACAAGGAATACTGAGACAAAGGAGGTATGTGCATGTAATGCGTATTTAAAAATGCCTAGTGTTCACATAATTTAACTATGGAACTAAAACTGAAGTACACTACTCTCTGTAATACTGCTCTGGACATTGCTCCACGGTGCTGTGGAAAACATGGAAAATTATTGGACAGAAGGATTAGGTACCAGTGTTCTGGTCTTTCTCCTGAAAGTGGATGGCTTCCTGTGGGCAACCACAGTTCTACACCCAGGTATGTCACCTCTGCAAGGGTTTTATAGCCCAATGGAAGGAGGGTGCCAGGTGTGCTTTTCCAGAGCTTCTTCCAAGGAGACATTGGAGAAGAGTTGTTTTTATGTGAGGCACAGGCTAAACTAATTTGTTTGAATTCCAGCTCAATGTTGAGGAGTATCCTGTGTGGCTGTGTCCACTCAATAGGTGTTTCAGAGGGAGCCTGTGCCTCTGAAAATGGTATAGGGACTCCTAAAAGCTTGTGGTTACTGAAAGAGCTGAGAAGCTTTAACAAAAGTGTCTTTCTTCAAGTTCCAGAGAACTGCTACTGAATTCCCAAATATGACAGTTTCCTCCTTCTTCCCCTGTAGAAGACAAATCATGTGCTTGACCCTTCCCCTCCTTGCAAAAAGTACACAAAAAATAATTGGATTGACAGTTTGGTATCCCTTTCTTCCTGTGCTGATAAGATAATATGAAACTCTCCAAAACTTTCTGATAACATTCTGTAAACCAATTTAATAGTCATTGAATTCTTGAAAGTTCTCATTAGGATGCTAAAAGCAAGCATCTGTGTAATCTGAGTATGGTCAGCTTCACAGTGGAGCATGGGGAACTGGTGTTGAAGCTGACTGTTCTTCATACAAACAGGAGTGTATTTATTTAACTTCTTAGTTACTTACTGCAAATGTATTTGGAAGGATTGCACTGAGGGAAAGAAGAGGAAGGAGAAAAAATGATCATATTGTTTTCTTTGCTGGAAATCCAATGGTGTATATGCAACTCTATATATTCTTAGTCACATACTAAGCCTGATCAAAAGGTATTGTACTCCCTCTGGTTTAAATTCAGCTGCTTTATGTTGTGCTACTGGTATTGTTCCAGTCCATCATATGCTTAGATGACTCATAGTGCACCCATTGTGGTATTTAACATAATGTTTTCCTCTTTTTAAATTAGTCTGCAGTGTATAATGTGAAGTACAATTCACAATTAGCATTTCAGCACTATTAAATCCAGCTTGAAGTGTTTTGATGGAAACAGCAATCTGTTTTATTCTTCTGATTTACCTAAACAAAGCAAATGTATTGATAGCTAATAGTGTATATTATACAGTATTAACTGGTGTCTTTCTAACACAATAATATTTAAGAATTGCTGTTTCATAAGCCACTAGCAGTCAAAGAACCCATTCTCACCTCTTTCAACAGCACTGAGTTATATCAGGTTTGCTTTGCTTTTGATTTATCCCTATCACTTCTGTCAAGAGCCAAGAAGTGAGGCCACCTCTTTGTTTAAAGTTCCTTGGTCACAACCAACCACAATCAGGTGAGAGAAAACTAAGTGGGCAGCTGATGTGGTGCTGGATTGTTTCTGTAAACAAAATAGCCAGAGTTGTTGGCATGTCTGTGTTGATTATGAGGCACTTCCAGGTTTGGCATTTAAAGTGACAATCTCTGACAAGGCCTCACAGGCAGAAGAAACTACAGCTGCAAGAGCTGGAGAGAAAGCTAATAGCACATGTACACATTTAAAACAGATGCAAACTGCATTGAAAAAAGAGGCATGACTCTGAAAAATGCTAGAAATAGAAAGAATGGAGGTGGTGCATGGAAGAGAAAAACAAAATAATAATTAAGCAAAGGCAGGTACAGGTGAAACAGTGAGGAAGAGGAAAAGAACAATGATGTGATCGATCATTCCTCTAAAGCAACATAAAGGTTGGATGGATGGGCCATTGGAGAGGTCATCAAATGAAGGACAGAGTTTATCAGGACATTGCTCTCACTCGTTAGCACCACCATGTGCAGTGATGTTAGTGCAGCAATGTGTCTGAGCAGAAGTGCTGACAGGGCTGTCTGATGATCACACGTTTGATTTAGAAAGTCCCTCTTCCATCTAAGATTGACTGTGCATACACAGTTGGTGTGATGCCTTGTGGAAGTTTTGGACTAACCCAGCCTGTATGGATGTTCTGGTAGAATTTGCAAATCCTAGTATATCTTTGTCATCTGCTGAACAAAAATATGGGGCATAACAGCCAAGATCCCTTCACCTATGACATTTCTGATGGTTTCAATCAAACAGTGCTTTGAAATGGAGCTGATGGAATTTTCATCAACCTCCAGAAAGATTTTTTCTACTGACTTAACCGTTACTGAAAACTTCTCAAAGCTGTAGGCTGCAATTTAAACTCTCAGTATTTCATCTGGTTCATAGAGAACATATTTTGGTTTGTGCCTTGCAAGCATTCTTCTCCAGACAAAACAATTCCAGTCCTTTCCGTTTTTCTTCAGAGATCAAATCTCTTCAACTTTGCTCAGCATTCTCACCTGGGTTCTCTTTTGTCTGTCTACATCTTTCTTGAAAGGTGATGCCCAACAGGTGACACATCAGACCAGCTGAGACTTCATGGCTGGTGCAAAAAGTGGGAAAGAGAATTCTTTCAGACCTTTTAGAGGTTTTATTCCCATTTGTATATCCCAGTGTAAGGAGCACTAATTTCCACAGCAGTAGCCCACTGCTGAGACATTTTTTGTTTACATCTGCAGGATCTTTTCCAACATGACTGGTGCCATGATTCGTTGCTTCCCACGTTGTATTTGTGTACACTAATCTAGAACTAGAATTTACACTTACTGAATTGCATTTTTCCAAACTGTTTTTCCAGTTTTTCAAGAATACCTTGCATTCTAACATCTATCAGTGTTTGCAGTTCTGCACATCTCGTTGTCATCTAATAAAGCATGACCTCTGTTACAACACTTGGGTTACCAAGAAAACATTGAATGCACAAGGCGCCCATAGAACTAACCAGTGAAATGAACTTGGAATCTAATTCACACGCTCTAAGATCTCTCTGAGATGTGAATGAGAGCAAACCAAAGGGGAGAGGGAGAAGATTCACTTTTGGTCCTAACTATAGCATTAATGTAATTGCATGCAAATAAAATTGTAAGAAGGGAAGGAGATAAGAAGAAAGTGGAAAGTATTGTCTAAATGTGAGGATGTAGTTTTGCCTTCTGGTAGTTTTAGCTGCAAGGAGAGCTTGTGACTCTGTTCTCTGTGTTATATTAATTTGTTTTTATTTCTTTCCTTATAATTCCCTTTGACGATAATGTTCCAAGTCTCCCACCAAGAAGTTCAGTCAGAAGGAATTGGCAGATTTAGAAATTCCACAACAAAATCTGTTTCTAAACTCTAACTTTCAACTAATAATTGATAAGCCCTGAATAGGATCTGCAGATCTTCAAATTATCATGAAGGTCTTTGCATATTAGGAACTTGAGTTTCTGCAAAGTATTTTTTGATATCCTGCAACCAGGTAAATGAAATAGGAGAACTCATTTAATCCATTTATGAGATTGATTCGGAGCCAGAATTCAGCAATAAGACAATATGAGACATGAGTTGCTACAATTAGTATGACAATGAAAACCCTATGATGACTGACACATAGAGTATCAAAAGCAGCTACAACAGTGTTGAAGCAAAGATCAAATTGCTCAGAAAGCAAATAATAAATAAAAACCTATGTAATTGCCTTGATAAGCTGGGTATACTAAGTTGTACAAGAACAAAAGGCAGATATTCTTTATCTGCATTGTATCAGTTACAGATAAAAATTTACTGCAGTTCAGAACATCTTTGAGGTATACAGGCTACCTACTCTTCCCTGACATGATTCTGCTTTAAGTTCAATGGCTTTAGAGGTTTCTTGCTGTGATTATGGATGCTTTCCTCTTAATGGCTAAAGCCTGTCGCTAGTTCCCTGTGGACTAAGGAACCTCCAATGATCTGGCTAAGGAAAGAATTTGCCCTTCTTGTTCATTGCTGGTACTGTCTGATACAATGACAGACATATGAAAACTGTCAGTTTAAAAATAGTTGGTTGCTAATTAGTACTACAGAATGTTGTTTTACTGATAACATAAATAGGATGAAGCAGTTCTATGTCTCAAAAATAGAAATGTGTCCACAAATCGAAAACCACCCAACTTGCCATAATGTTTCTGTCACCTTGTTCTTTCCACCCTTATTCTTCTAGTAATGTCATGTGAAGCTTTTCTTCCTTGTCTCTCTCTTGCAGTATCAGGTAGTCTTTTGGGTAGGATCTGCCTGAAGTACTCTAAGCCTTCAAAAACTCAGGTGCTTTAGTCTGTGCTAAAGATTTGGCCTCCATCTATCACTGCAGAGAGGCACCTCTGCAGAGCAATTGAAAGGCACATAAATGAATGAATTGCTGCCTGGAGGAGCATGTGGTTTTCCCATCTCCTTCTTTAGGTTAGGAGAGACTGAGTCTCTCCTTGCTGCCTGCCTCTGATTTCCACCTCACCTTGTGAGCTGCTCACTTTCCTCTGTTTCCTCTGTAGGTCTCAGCATTCATGCTAGCTGATTCTGAGATCCAGAGCTTGAGATCTAAAACCTTTTTTGCTTTTAAAGGCTGCCAAATGATTGCACTAAACTCATGGTGAGAAGCAGGGGTAGGAAAACTCAAAGGAATTATACCCCTCACACTGCAAGTGTCTTGCACGTCTGACAATTTGTGCATGTACGGTAACAACATACCAAACTATATATATATAAAATAAGAACAAAAATACTAAGGTATAAAATGTATTCTCTCAGCTCTGAGGATGCATTTCATTTGGGGCATTGATTGTCTGAACTGATGCTTACACTGTCATTTGCAGAATGGCTTTGCTGTTACAGTAATTTCAGTGGAGAGAGGCATTAGTCTGTCTCATAATCTGCATACTCTGTGTGTGTGAGCATTACAGAGCACGTAGGTGAATAGGAGACCTATTAAATATTCTTTCTGATATAAATCAAATAAAAATTCAAACCTGAGGAATTGTGTTTCTTTGCCTGAGCACTCTGAGTCTCAGGGGCTCAGCACCTCTCGTGTTGTCTCGTGCTGGAAGTTGGCTTGAGAAAACTTTGTCTCCTGCCTTACCATTTCTTTGCCTTTTGAAGAAGGCATCCTGCTTGCCAGTAGGGCCTCGAGCATGTTTTAAATACATCCTCCAAACCAGCGAGGTTGTCAGTGTTTGTCCTATAGCCAATAAAGAAACACTTACTCTCACTGTATCTTTTGGAGCTAACCCCTCTGCCTCCCAGGGTTTGCAGAAGCCTCCAGTCCATTCTCCTAAGCTTCCACACCTGTCATCTCCCTTAACATGATATTAAACAACACATTGTCTGACAGTTCTGACTGCTCCAAGCAGCATTTTGTGACAGCCTGTGGTATGACTTTTCTTATGTTTCTCTGGATTGAGATTTTTAATATTGGGTATGTAAGTGTGTATACTACAGTGCATAATAAATATTCTGATTTTGAGATTTATCAGCTTCATCACTCATTCTTTGTACTCATTCTTGGTGTTTGGAACAATTCTGTATGTATGAATAAAGGCTAAGTGGATGGTCTTTAATTTTTTGAGCCATTGCTTGGTTTAATTACTGAAAGTGATATTATTTTTCCTGTTTAAACTGCTTAATAAAAAACTGAGCCTAACCAGGGACTCTGCAGACTCTTAATTCCCTTTATTTCTTGCAAACAGGACCTGTTTGCAAGATTTAAAATATCTTGAATATTTTTTCTTCCTGTTTGCCTGCTTCCTAATGGTCGTACTTAAAGTCTTGGTGCATACTTTTGACTTTTGCCTTCCTCTAATGTACTGTTACAATGGCCTCTAAGAGCATCTTATTTCTTCATCTTATAAAATATTTTTGTGAATATTATTTTATTGCTTCCACTTCTTGATGACTTCTTAATTATATTCATTGCCTTCCTTTTTCTGTATCTGCTACCCTTGACATTTAACACTCTTCATTCTGTAATATTATTCTACCTGCACACTGGGTTTTCAATGTATCCACAGTTAGCACTTAATTTCTCAATTGTCTCTAGTAGCTACACTTTTAACAATCTGTCACCTTCAGCAAGTTGGTTTTTTTTTTTTGTCTGTGTGGATCTTGGGTTTATTTGGTTCTGATTGCATTCTCAACCGTCTAGAAGTTGTACTATGGACCAATAACACAGTCACATTCTTTTCTCAGTTGTGGAAGTAAGAAATGGAGAATTTTCTGAAATAACGGTTTCTCTTTGAAAAAAGCATTTCTGTTTATAAATAGTAAAACTTTGTGTAAAAAATCAGTTTCAATAACATTCAATTAGGGAAAAATGATGAAAATGTCTTTTTCAGTCTTACCCATAATGAAATGTTGTGGTTTCTAATTTAAAAATACTTATCATTTTCACAATCTATAGTTGAACTGAACATAATATTAAATCAAAATCTGAACAAAAAGATTTGTTTTTTGATAGGTAGCATTTTACTTCATCCAATTATTTTTCTTTTATTAAATTTCCTTATAAAAAAACATTCAGTTTCTCCTTTTGTCTCTATTCATAATGAAAACAAATCTGGTGTTTTCTAGTAGAACAGAAAGTCTGTGTTCAGACCATCATGCACTGACTCTATTTGCTTAGTACTGTAGAATAGTTTTAACTGCCAAGCTACGTGGAATAGATTAAACATAAAAATGGTCATTACTTTTAGCTATGTATGTCAGCATTTGGAAGAAGGGAGAACTTCTGCCCATAGCTGCTGTCTTCTGGGTTAGAATCTCCTACTTTGTGGTTAGCTGAGTGCCTCGAGTGTATTGAAAGTTACCTTGATGATTTTTTGCTGCTCATTGTGCTCAATCAACTACTTCTTTTATTTATATTTTCATAATTTATATAGCTGCACAAAAGACAGTTTTTATTCCACTTTCTGTTATTTTTCTTGTAGCTGGTTATGGAAAGCAATTTGTAAGTGATCATACCAAATTTCCATTTGAAATAAGTATGAGTGATCTCCTTGGTGAAAATTGAATTCACAAGGGAAGGAGATATGTGATGAGAACCACAGAAGTTAATGTGCAGCTTGGCAAAAATCACTCACTTTTGGAGACGTAAAAATTACAGCATTTGGAGGGTCTGAAAGTGGCAGAAAAAAGGGATATGTTTAGTGCAGAAGATGCAAGTGTCTTCCATTCTCAGTAATTGAAGACTTAGCACACTGAAAACAATTTTTTAAGCCTACATATTGCAGAAGGGGGCCAGTCAGCCACGGCATTATGGGAGAGAGCATGACATGTCATAAAAAAACTGGGACTTCCGGTGATGTGTTGCCTCATCTTGCTTGTAATAAATGATTCCAGACTTTTGGTGTAAAGTAAAAATCTAGTTCTGGCCAAAAGACAGCTGACATCAAACCCACCATCTCTCTTTTATGCTTTTGGAGTTTATTTAAAATATTGAAAGTCATATCATAGTCAAATGCAGTGAACACAGATGACCATTAATCAAATAAAGGAAAAATTTTAAGCTCTTCCTTGGAAAGACGTAAACCTAGCTTTGAGAAAGGATTCAGGAAACTGCCCTGGAAAGAAAAGTCTTGTGTGATAAGTTCTGAACCTGAAGACTTGTAATAGCTTTTGTTTTTATTGCTACTTTCTGAAACTATTGTTTTACACATTTAGAGCCTAGTGTTGCTATTCAAATCACAGTGCCAGAGTCTATGCCTTCCTCACCTCCATATTCCTCGTGGAATTATGAATCTCCCATTTTACTTGCTTGTAATGAAAATGTCTTGCCCATTTCCACTAGAAACCACAGTTTGTTGGAATTCAGAATTTAATTGTTTTGGGTTTTGTCATGAGCTAGGCAAACTAAAGGCCCTCATTATAAAACACAGAAGTATCAAAGATTTTGCTAAAGTTAATCTTACAAAGCACCATCTATTAACATGAAGTCACTTAGTCTCTCCAAACTATTTCCCACTGCTTTTAGCATGAAAGTTCTTAGACTGATTCCTGGAAAATGAATGTGCAAACCAAAAAAAGAATATTTATTTTCAGATTTTGCTTTGTCTTTGCATTATATCCCTCTGGTGATGTCTTCATGAAGCCATCAGGGGAGACATTCTTTTCACCCCTAATTTTTTCTTAGTATCTTCAGTTATGAAAATTGCTAATCCCGGAGTGTATGGTTTCTAAAAACATAGTGGCACTGGGAGAACTGGAAGCCATTGGTAATGAATTATCTAGGGAACTCTGGCCACATTGCAATTGCATGGCTGTGCAAAGTGTTGACTGACAGGAGAATAATGCTTGCTAAAGGATAGTCTGGTCTTCAAAGAGAATTATGTTTACTTGGATAAACATGATTTTCAGAAGCAAGAGCAATCAAAAACCTTTCATTTTGAACATTTATTGTGAGAGAGATTCTTTATGGTTATTATTCCATTTTGTATTTTGTTAAACAATTGGTGTCTTTAAAAAATGACATTTTCTGTCTTGCTCTCTTGTTTTCATGCCTAGACATTTAATACAGGCCCTGCATTACAGATTTCAAAAATCTGCCATTGTTCTGACACAAATCATATTTTATGGGATAAAATAGCTATGGCTTAACTGCAAAGAAAAAGGATTGAAGCAGTCTTTTGAAAACACAACACTGCCTTCTTTGTAACCTGCACCATTAAATCCCATTCCAAGAAAGGTATTTTGCAGCTCTTGCTTAGACTCCTTTAGCAATGAGCAAATCAATCAGAATCTCTTTAAAGTTTTGGCCACTCCAGTACTTGTTGACTCAGTGTTTGCATTTGCATATTTTACCATTCAGGAGAACAGGATGGCATTTTCTTCTGATGAAATAGTATAGATTTTCTCTATCATTAATATTATCCTTATCCTATTATTCATCAGGCATTTTCTCTGCGAGGTTCTCCAAATCATCTGGTCATGTCCTCTGCAGTCCCATTGTAGCTTTAGCAACCCATAATTTATCTGAGCCCTCTAATTCAATGCCAGCACAAAATCTCACATGTTACTTCTTGCCTTCCTTGCTCAATGTGTGTCTGCATTCCTTGCCAAATTTGTTCAAAATGAGAGTGTGGAAGTTATGCACTTGAAAGAGACTGTTCTTAACCTTGTCATATTTTTCTCTGATTTTTTAAATTTGGGAAGAGATAAAGAGCTGCAGAGAGTCTTATAAGCAGTGTTGGGATCTAACAAGGAAATAAACAGCATTCTGGGAAAAAAATATAGGAAATTTATTACATTTATACATGCTTTGACTATTTTACTCCTCAGGAACTCCCTGAGTTCAGGTGAAATTGTAAAACCTGTGCCTAGTAAGAGTCACAGCACCATTGTATTTGAATGGTACATGCAAATCAAACAATGTAAAAACAGAAATTAGAGGGTTTTTTTGTGTGCCATTCTTTGTTGAAGAAGCGACAAAGTACTTTTCTAGGGCGCTGGCAAAGAGGCAACAAATGGGAGACCAGCCTAACCCTTTGGTTAGAAGGAAGGTGTGAATTTGTTTGCTTTCACACATAGGTGGATTGTGTAGCAAGCTATAGGGCTTGAAGGAAAAAATGAAGAATCTTTGAAAAATTAAAAAACCCTATTTTTAAACTTCATGGTGGTGTTTGCTTAGCTCTCTACTGGTGCAATCTTCTTGAGAAACTCAACATGAGCTGGCAATGTGCTTTTGCAGCCCAGAAAGCCAGTTGTATCCTAGGCTGCATCAAAAGAAGCGTGGCCAGCAGGTCAAGGGAGGTGATTCTCCCCCTCTGCTCTTGTGAGACCCCACCTGGAGTACTGTGTCCAGTTTTGGGGCCCTCAACACAGAGGGACGTGTGCCCTTTGGAGTGAGTCCAGAGGAAGGCCATATCAGAGGACTGGAGCACCTCTCCTCCAAAGACAGGCTGAGAGAGTTGGAGTTGTTCAGCCTGGAGAAGAGAAGGCTCCAGGGAGACGTCGTAGCGGCCTTCCAGTACCTGAAGGGGCTACAGGAAAGCTGGGGAGGGGCTTTCTTCCAGGGTGTGTAGTGCTAGGGTTGGGGATAAAGACTTTAAAATGGAAGAGGGTAGATTTAGGTTAAACATTAGGAAGAAATTCTTCACTATGAGGGTGGTGAGATAACAGCACAGGTTTCCCAGGGAAGATGCGGATACCCTGTCCATGGAAGTGCTCAAGGCCAGGTTGGATGGGGATTTGAGCAACCTGGTAGGTGTCCCTGGCCATGGGAGGGGATTAGAACTAGATAATCTTTCAGGTCCCTTCCAATTCAAACCATTCTTTGATTCTATGAATCTCTTCTGATGAATCTCTAAGGATGAAGGACAGATGGTACCTGCAATTTGTCTGTCTTTCCCACCATGGATCTCATACTGATAATGCAGAGCACCCTATGATGATTATAAAATTAGTATAGTGGAAACTGCTTGGGAATGTGATTTGAAACAAACTGCAGACACTCTGAGGCTGTCCAATAGGACACTGCACATTAGATACTATTTTTAGTGTGTGTCTGTGTGCCTGCACATACCTATACATACGCTTTCACTGTGTACCAAAGTACTGAATTACGTTTAATCTAGTTATATTTTACTGATGTCTTATATACATACCAAAAAAATGCTTTCCTGAGAGCTGAATCTTAAGGCAATTTAGCTTGTCTTATTTACTGGAGCCTCACTTTGACTAGAATTGTTTATAGATATTTTTTTCTGGAAAATGAGTATATTCCTTATAATTCTGCAGGACTTTTCCAGTAGAAAGTGATCCCTTTCTTGCCTTTTTCCTCTCTTTCATGCATATCATTATTTGTCAGTAATGCATCACACAAATGTCATAGATTTTTCCGTTTCTGATTGTATTGTTCTTTGCTTATTGGTAGTCAGAATTTACTATCAGGAGCAGACAGCAGAAACTTACTTTTGGTGCCATCATTAATATAATACTCAGAGGCTGAAGATCTACTGCTGGTTTCTATCACAACCGCTTATAAATTCTTTTGCTCTTGAAATTCACTTCCTCTCTTTGGTCAGTTTGCAGCCAGCCCACTAAGACAATTTTTCACTTATTTCATGTTTCTGCACTTTAATCTTTGATGATTTGCTTGGCTAAATGCTTTTTGGATATTTAAGTACTTAACTCTATTTTCTCCAAATCTGTAGGACTGAAAAGTCTGCTAAGCAAGTCAGGCTGTTTTTAACCTTTTAATAGTTTTTATTTTTTTATAGACACTTTTGTCAGATGAAAAAAATAAATAATTAAAGATTTACACATCTCTCACTAATAAAGTTGAATTAAATGTCAGGATTAATTATTTGGCCTAGAAAACCTGGTAGAGACAAAAAATGCTCAAACTTCGTATCTCTTCTGTGAAGAACACAGTCAAATGTAGAGGAGGGCCCAAGGTGGGTCTTGCTGGAGAGGCATCATGATGCCCGGTGTTTGCCACATACGAGTCTGGCTCTGCTGCCTGTTTCTGCCTCATCTGGACTTAACAATGTAATCACACAGAGCTAGGAAGAGTGGGAAGGCTGGGGAATTTGAAGGGATGGTGGGCTTGTCCACAAATGGTTAATGAGTTCTGGGTCATGGAGAGCTTAATGGTAGTCACAGCTTTTAAATTACCTCTGATATATTGAAAATCCAGTTAATCTAAAAATGGTGTTGATTAATATCTTTGATCCTAAGCCTACCTGAGGCCAATCTTGTCTGTTTCCCCAGATACCAGACATCAGCCTGGGAGACTAGCGGTGAAGCAGAAGGGAGACCTGGCATATTGCAGCTGAGGAGAAGGATAATATGACAAGGCTGGGGAACACTTCCCAAAGCCTAGATGTGGTAGGACCAGCACTATCATCATTCCAGGTACTGCATTCCAAGCCTAACAACACAAGACTTGCAGTGGGGTAACAAATCACCTCTGTGTTTCATGTTAAGCCCATACTTCCTGCTGCTATTCCAAAATGCCAAAGGTAACTGCCTCCTTGTTTGTATTCATGAACAGCTTCTGGCAGTAAATATGTTGCACACTACTGTCAGGGTATGAGACATCTAAAAATTATTTTGTCCTGGCTCCATCAATTTTGTTCTGAAAGAAGTGCTTTAATACCTAGCCCTCAGTTCCCTGTTTTTAAAGCACCCTAGCTCTCTTTCACAGAATCATAGAATTATCACGGTTGGAGAAGACCTTCAAGATCATCAAGTCCAACTGTCTGCAACCCATATTGGTCCCTTAATACAGTTTCTTTTGCCGTGATAGACCTGGAACTTATTCCCTGACTAACTGCCCACGGAAGTGGTTGAGTCACTATACCTGGAGGTATTTAAAAGATGTATATAGATGTATATAGATTAAGGGCATGGTTTAGGGGGTAACTTGGCAGTGTTAGGTTAACAGTTGGACTTGATTGATCTTAAAGGTCTTTTCCAACCAAAACGATTCTATGATTCTATGATTGTATTCTATGATTTGCTCTTGAAACCAGCGTGACTTGACTTTAGAACATACATTCAAGGTTTTTGGAATTATTCTTCTTTCTTTCGGGAAACAAACTCTGTCCCACCTTCCCTGAAAACATCCTAATTCAAGTCTTCTGGTGAAGGACCATGGACATAGTGGCTATCAAAGCTCATGTCAGAAACATCCCAAGACAGAAGTGGAGGGATGCCAGCAAAGGGAGTGCTGTCGGAAGGGAGGCAGGGAAGGAGGAGAAAGAGAGAAAACTGAGATTGAATAAAAGTACTGGTATTTTAAGGGGATGATTTAAAAGATTTAAATCTTTTTGTGAATCTCATGGAACAACAGGGATCATTAAAAGAAATGATAAATCACTTTATTTTCATTATTTGCTGTAGGTCCCAGTGGCTTCTCTTCAAAGTAAATATTCACAGTTAATTTTGGTACAACCCCAAACCAGTATCTTACAGCAAAGCATTGTTCTTATTACAAGTTTTAGAGTTTTTATGAAAATGAATCAATTAGTCAGCTAGCAGAATTGAATTTCAAATGTGTGATGAGCTACCCACATTAGGTATAGCTATGCACAGAAATTATGTGCACCCTGCCATAAATTACGTGGGCGTTCAGTGCTGAAATGCTGGAACGCAATTCATTGCATTTGGAAGATTTGAAACTCGTTCATTTTCATACTTTGAAAGATGGCTAATAATTCAGGCCTATTCCATGGAAAGTGTGGCTACAAAGAAATGTATAAAAGCCCTAACAAGGCAGCTTTCGTCACTATTTTGCTAGTGATGCACAAACCAAAAGCTTACTATGAGACCTGTGCAGGTGTATCTTCACCCCCATAAGGGTGTGTCTAGAGGGGACAGCAGAACAAGCTAAAACTTTTCACATTACATGGACTAATGATGGCTTTTAGACCTCATTATATCTGAGAGGCCTATTTAATTTTGTTTTCCGTGAAAATAATTCTGTAGTCAGTAATTTTTTGCAGTACTGATTCACCAGTAAGTGACCTTCATTCCCTTGTGTATTTGTTAATTTTCCTTCTTCTTCCTACCTCCCATGTGAAAAGGAAACTCTCAATAAAATAAAAAATCAGTTTCCCAAATAAAACTTAATCTCTTCGAGAAAAAACAGGCTCTGGCCCACATCTGCTATAAAAAAAATCTGATATTTTTATTGGGTTGATATAGAAGACCCTCCTATATCACATAGCTTAAAATTAATGTGCTGATATGTGCAGAAGAGGTAGTGCATTTTTGACAGATTGTGGTTCAGTCAAGAGCAGAAAAGTAGGCAGCAGTATATAGAGCGGAAAGCAGTTCACATCAGCATAGGAAACCGTAGTGATCTCGTCGGCTGACATTCCTTGCCATCTTTGCTGTCTCAGCATATGATCTGTCATGGTTCATGAAGCAACATCTTAAAACCAGCAAGGTATCATCCCACCCTAGTTCCTACTGACAGCTCTCTTAGAATTTCCCTAGCTTGACTGTTGGGAACCTTCTTGTAACTTCAGGCTTCAATACATTAAAGAACATAACATAATATAAGGATATAAAAAAGCTCTTTCTAGCCAAGCATTCTATCTTTACTGCAACCAGTGGCAGGTGCCTTATCTGCAGGAACACTAGAGCAAAGCAAAAGCTGATGTTTCCTTGGTGTATTATCCCTGCTCCCAAGAATATAAGAGTTGTTAACCCCTTTTTCTTTTTTGCCTTTGGAGAAAGACACTAACTTGGGCAGAGACATCCCACAGGCTGAATCCTGCCTCTGATCCAACATTTGAACTATACAGTCTTGTGTAATCACTGCAGAAGAAATTGTCCTGCTTAGACTGTACCATATAGCCTTTCCTTTCCCAGATGTCAGGTGGTAATTTTCTTCCTGACACTGACTGCTATCTTATTTCTAGCAGAGTACCACTGAGGTCACTACAAATTATATAGGTAAGGGAACCTTAGATGTGAAATTTGCGCTCTAAGTTGAGGATTTATTTCACTCAGCATGGTGTAGCCTCTTCTTTCTAAACAGGGTCCCACTTTTTATACCTCATGGTGAGGCTAATTATTCTCAATTTACTTGCACAGCCCTGCATTTGCCATCTATTATTGCTGAAATATAAAATGATCTGACTTCTTTTATATCTGGCTGCACTACATAATTACTCCTCATTTGTTTTTATTCTCTTCCAATTTACTATCATCTGCAAAGTTGGAAATCATGTTTTCATATCATAATTAGACCTCTTAGAGCCTAAGAAAACTGCTTGTTGAATAAGCACACAAAAGGCTTGTGTTTTTTCCCCCCCCTCCTATTCTCATTTTAATAGAAATCTACAGTCAGACAATAAATTAGAAATGCATGAAATTATGAACTAAAAAATTAGAGTTGTTTGCCTGTGGGCCATAGTATTGCAGCAACCAGAAGTGATATGAGGAAGTAGTTATCATAGGAAAGTTGGTAAGGAATGGCTGATAAGGATGTAGAAACTGAGCTGATGCAAGCCCAGCTCCTCACCAACAGTGCTGAATTAGAAGATGCGCATATTTAGACAACATGTGTGCATTGCTGCTGTCAGGAGGATAAAAGTTCCCCTTCCTCTTCTGCCCTATCTGCCAACATGCAGAGGGAAGTCAATTAGCAGGTACGACTTTGATGCAGATATAATTTTTTACCTTGAACAAGTCTTTCTCCACCCTGAACATTAAAGGTTGTCCCACATTTAAAGAAGGGTTTATAGCATTTCCTGCACACCTTTAAAATATGACTTACAGTATTTACTGCATCTCAGAGATACACATGTCTCACACCTGAAGAACAGAGAAGTTAATTAGCACACTTCAGTATGACAGAAAATTCTTTAATTATGGTACTTTTCATTCTGCGGCAGAAATTGATAGGTATGACATTTTCTGATACCAGCAGGGCAGAGCAACTCAGGAGCCTTTGCTTCAGTCATCTATATCTGTCAGTGTCTGTCTTAAATGGGATGAGTGCCATATAGTATAAATCTTCTGCCCTTTGGCTCATAGCTTTGCAGTTGGCTGGCTTGCTTCAAGAGGTTACAGAGCTGTGAACAATTCAAACAACTATGTATTTTCTCAAATGTATACAAACAGAATGAGGGAATAACTGTCCCATAAATTATTATTATTATTATTAATTATTATTATTATTATTATTTTTAAAAAATTTCAGGAACACTTTCAAGCATGCTTAGCATTTCTTTAAACATTAAGAATATCTGACAATGAAACTGATACCAAATACCCAATTGCAGAAATGTGGATGTTATTCACATGTTCTTAAAATGCTAAGGTAACTCTTAGAAATTAAGAATTTATGTGCAAAAGAAAAAAATGAAAGGAGATAAAGACACCTGAAAATACCATCTGAATTATAGAATTTGCAAGCTTGGAAGTAGGAAAATTTTATTATGAAGGACCACATCTGAATAAAGTATTGTCAGCAGAGTTCTCTGTTTTCATTTCTGCCATTATTCTAGAGCCTATTGCTTTTCCAGTTTACCACAGCCCCTACTTGCAGGTGTTTGTGAGACAACACTATGTGGATAAGGCAAGGACCGATGTATCCAATGCCATTTTAAAAAAGAATCAAGACACCATTATTTCCCGCACAACTGAAACTGGAATAACATAGATTTTTCCTTAAACAAAAAAATATTCTGGTAAAAATCAACTTTGAAGACAGTAAAAGATTTTGTTCAAAAGGAAAGCTTAAAATGAGATCCCTCCTTCGATCTAGTATGCCTTAATGGTGAAAATCTTCCAATACTGGCTTGGCCAACTGAGTCCTAAACGTCTTCTTCCCTTCCTTCTCATGCCTTATTGAATCTTAGAGCCATGGAATCACAGAACTATTCTGTTTGGAAAAGACCCTCGGGATCACTGAGTCCAACCATCATCCCTACTCTACAAAGTTCTCCCCTAAACCATAATCACCAACAGTACATCCAAATGACCCTTAAACACATCCAGGGATGGTGACTCAACCACCTCCCTGGGCAGCCTATTCCAGTGTCTAACCACTCTTTCTGGGAAAAAAAAATGTTCCTAATGAGCCAATTTTTTTTTTTTCCAGTTTAGCTAAAGCAACCAGCTTTAAGGTGGGACAAGGTGAAGCTGCCAAGTCCCTGTGAATGACATCTCTCTCACCTTGTCCCTAAGGTTGTCACAGTGCTGGCCATGACTCTTCCGAACTCACAGAGGGACTGAACATTGTGGCCTGTTGTACCCCATGCTTTCCTATCATGATCAGTACAGACACCTTGCTGTGCAGTGTCTGATGAGAAGTCAGCACAGAGATATTTTCTGTAGAAATTGTTGGTCAAAAAATTCCAGTCACTTCTTTGCCTGTATTCTCCCAGCTCCCTCTATCCAGCAGCATCAAAAATATAAAGTGCTGCAGACAGCTTTGAATCTCTACCTTTTTTATGCATTTTATGCATCACAACTGGAACTCAATGTAACTAAGTAGGAATTACACCAAATTCCCTCATTACTGCTGGATTCAATGGAGAGGGCTGCAGAATAGTTTTGAAGAAACTGGTGTGTTCTTGGGCTTTTTGTGATGCAAGTTCCTTCAGATTTCATGGTTTTGTTGTGCTTGGGATCATGTGTACTGCACTGATCAGCCAGAAAACTATCCTTTATTTGAAATTAAATGTGCAGAAGTTGAAATTGTTTAGTGTGTATAGAGCCATAAGTAGCTCATCCTTGGCAATGCTCAGATTATTTATATGGCAGCTGCAGTAAGTTTGAATTGCACCAAATGTAGCTCTCTAAATGGCAGCTTGATCTTGATTTTCTCAAAATCTTGCTTTTCACTTGTTACATTACTTGTTGCAGATGCTAAAATTCTTCAAAGGACAACTATCACTTTGTGCAGCCAAGCATTCAGAAAAATATGGATCACGACGGGACATTTACATACTGTTTTTTCTAAAAAAATTATCAAAGTGACCTTTGCATAAATGTAAAGATTTTGGGGTTGTTGGAATTCACCTTCTCTGTGTATAGATACACACAACTTTCCCATAACTTCTGGTGACTGCAGTTAGTGTTAATGCAAAAGTTTGAGGCATATGGATGGAGGCAAGTCCAACAGGACTTTCTTTTCTGCAGCTGAGTTAATGCAATCAAGTCCAGGAAATGTTAATTTAAAAACTGACAATTTATGTAGACTTCTCACTGATGATGTTAATTTTTTATTATCTCCAAAACTTGTCTACGTTCTTTTCAATAACAAAAGCAAGAACATAATTGTTTATCATATAAGACCTTCTGCTAGGCAATTAGGTGATCATAATTCACAGTTTAAAAGTGATAAGGAAATTCCTACATCCTTTTCAGAAACTTGGAAACTGCTGTCAATTAATATTTTTTTTATTGAGACAAATGAAAAGTTCATCACCACATGTAAGAGTTGGATGACAATAATAATTGATTGACATTTTCTTGATTGAAGGAGGGCACAATTTTCTGTTTTTGCGTCAAGTAACAGAACAGAAATAAGGAGAATTTGTGTGAACATGAGGCAAATCACTTGAAAGAAAAATGAAATATCTTAAAAGACAGCTTTTAAGTAGACTGGTAACCTGTAAACCAGAGTGTTCTGTCTCCTGTCATGCAACTATAGTCTCAGATTTTTGTTAGGATCAGGTGAAAAAAAAATCTGTGTTCTTAGCTGTAGAGTTTTGAAGAACCCCATTGTATTACTTGTTACTGTGGATGTCAATGCCATGATGGGGCAGCAGCAGTGTGACAGATCTTGTCCTTCTGCAGCTTTGACTGTCAGATTACGTTGATCCAAGTTACTGCTTGTTGCCGTTTTCTTTTCTGACCAGTCACCTTTAATTCCTCAAAGTTTTAGCTTCACTTAATTGTAAACCAAGAAGCTAAGTTTCTAGAGTGAAAAGAATTCTTTTTCATTGTGTTTTCACTGGTCACCTTGTTCGTGTAAGTCAGCGACTGTTTGAATGGAATGGTATAATGGGAGGAAATGTTGGTTTGGAGAAAGTGCCACAGAAATTGCCTTACCTATATCTAGTTTTTTCAGCTTCACATATTCATTTTCAAAATACTTTCTAACCATTTTCCTTACTATGTTAAGAGTCTAATTTTTATTGTTCTCACAGATCACTCATTGAAATTTTCACCACAGTTACATCAGCTTATTGCCATCATTTTATCATTATTGTAACAAGTTATGCTTCATTACTAAAAAAACAATTCTAGTGAGACAAGAAATATTATAACTTAACAAAATTATTGCCTGTGGAGTTCTTTTAGAAGAATATTAAGAGGAGGAGCATAATGCAGGTGCTCCAGATTTCTGGAGCAACACTTATTTTCCCATTATCTGTAAAAGGAGCCTTGCAACTGTAGTTCCCTTGGGTTTGTGGCTCTCCCTGCTTATCCTCAGACTCCAGAGGAGTTGGTGGTGGCTGCTTCCAGGGCCTTCTGGAGGGGCGATGCAGAGTGATGCTGAACCCATGAAATACCCTCAAGCAATTTCCAGGGGCCAAAATCTGTTCCACAATGTCTGGGTGAATTTGTAGGTATTGAAATAGTCAACAAAGGTACCTATAAAAATAAAGGAAGAAATGGTTCTTTCCTTTTGGCCCAAGCACAGAAACAAGAGAATTATTTTTGTTTTTTAGAAAACATTCTGATTTAATTTGTGAGAGTCTAGGAAACTTGTTCTATACTTAATGGGATCAGTCCTTTTACCTCAGAATAGATGGGCAGAATATATATGGGGTAGAAAGGACAAAGAAAAGGAAAACAATTCAACTAGAATATTTAAAAGAAATTCATGCTTTGCTGGTGGAACAAGTACAAGGTCTTTGAACTTATGGTTTGGCTGGGGAACATAATCTGAATTGGATCCACTTGAAAGGGTGAAAAGTATCACTGCTCTATACATTAATGCCACAAATCTTCAGCTTTTGTGGTTGTTGTTATTAATGTAGCATCTGACATTTGATAGAGAATATTTACACTTCAATTTTAGCTTCCAGCTTGAGTTCGCAATTCACCTTTTTGTAAAAGAGTTAAGTTCCATTGCTTTGAAGCCCAGTTAAATTTTTCATTTTGAGTTTGCCATGTAAACTGGATTTCTTAAGCATATTTTCCAGCTCTGCTCCTCTCTTATTAGACTCAGGATATTATGACATTTTCAAAATGCTTCCTATTTATAACTTAACATTATACAATGTCAAGAATAATCAAAAGCATAAAGACATGACAGAGAAAAATCCCATTTGTGTGATCTTTCTGGGTCACAGTTCTGAGTATCACTCAAAATGCCTGTTTTGGGAGATAAAATTACCTTTTTAGCAAATGAAACACCCGAATAAAAGTTAACAGAAATGGACATGAGGACTCCATAACTGTGTTAGTACAGATTGTCAAAGTTCAGAGCTAGGTGACTTCATCACAGATGTTTCAGGACTGGTGTCCAGCCCTCAATGTGACTGACTTTTTCAAAGTATGAGGAGATAGCCCCAGCTGACAGGTTCTCTTTCTGTTAGGCACCATTTTCTCTCATTATTTTTTCCCTTGGTCTTCACTTTTGCTCCTCTGGGTACAAAGTACAACTGTAATTTTAGTATTTCTTTACTTAAACTGTGTGTTTGAAGGAAGTACGGCCTTCAGAAATCAAAATAATTCATAGAATTTTGAAAAAATTACTTTATGACACGCCAATTTTTATTATATATTTCTGCCATTTGTATATATATGTATCCTCTTAAAACATATACTATTTTTATTTCCATCAGCTGATTGCTGTGTTGTCTTTATTTTTAGGATTAGGGCTTCATTAGTCTTCAGCCTCTCCACTTTTTGCATAAAGGCAGGCTGCTTGTCAGATAAATTCTGAATCAGATGGTGACAGTGCCTGTTTGCGCTCAGAGTTGGTGATCCCACTTGAATATTTAATGATGCTGTTACAAAGAAAGGAAATGATGTGGAGAAACTATTAGGGATTTGGGGTAAAGCTTCTCTGGGGCTTTGAGGGAACATGGAACAGGGAGAGTTACCCAATCATTCTTGCTGATCGTGGAGCTGATGGTGCATCTGGCTAGGGAGAAGAGACCTTTAAATCATTTTGCAAGTTGCAGCAGAAAAATGGCAGGAACCTTGAAAGCTTCTTCTTCTCTCCACTCCCTCTGACATACACTGTACAATATGCTCTTCTTGCAGGATCTTCAACTTCCAGCTGCCCCCTTGCACCCAACAGTTCCTCCTACTCTGCTCTGCTCCTTTCCCCTGCCCCCTGCTAGGCAGTGGGATCACGCAATAGCACTAGTGCAGCTGGGTGGGGGGAGCAGCAGGTGAGATGAAGAGAAAACCAGAGCTATAGCAAGGACACAAAACACAGAACAGGTCAAGGAACAGCTTATGATGTGTCATACATGGGATGGTAAAGCACAAGAGCTGTAAGGTAAGGCACACCTCAGTGGTGTCAGCACCTAGTCAGTTTGGTGCCCTTTGTCAGTTAATGGTTTCAATATATAGGCTGACAATGCTGGCATGCATATACCTGCATGTATGCCATGATCTGTTCCAGATGCTTAAACATATCGTGTCTAGAAAGAGTGCAATGTTATATGTGTTAAAAAAGGGTTATTTATAAGTCATACGTCAACCAGGGGCTTTTATGCTACTTAATATTTGGAGACTCATGACAGAATCCGTAGCCTTAAGTTAGAGTTGTAGGTTTCCTATGCGATGTAAAAGAAAGATCGTGTGATTACTAATGACATGCACAACCCCAAGCAGTGAGACATCTCAGGCAGCAATAGCAAAGCCCTGGGGACTTACTTGTGTTTTAAATCCCCACCCTCTCAGAGGCTTAGGTGCTTAACTGTGCATTTCTCTCCACACATGTTTTACAGCCATGAAACTAGGCACTTAATCCTTTTCTTCACAGAAAAACAGATAAAACAAGAATCAATCTTTTCTTTTAAAAGAGTACCAGAGTAGTAGGTGGTGATTCCTCTCACCTCCTCCTCACCTCCTTTTCAAGAGGACATGTCGTTTCAGTCCTTTTTTCTGCTAGTTACAAGCACAGTCTGTCCTGGAAAGTTCCCCTGTATATAGCTGCCTGGGAGGAGAAATACTTTCAAACTCTGCCCTAGAAGATGTGGTGGATTGTATTAAGGAACTAAAGATTCAGTGAGCTAGGGAGTGGGAGTAAGAGTAACCTTGATTTTTGCAGTGTTTTTAGGCCAATTCCACGGGTATGGAACACTCTAGGCAAGGCTTTTTTAGCCTTTAAGCAATTTAAGTATCTTCTGTTACATAGGTAGAAGGTAAGGTATGGCAACAATTGTTGTAGCAGAGACGAATATTAAGGACTTTGCCTATGGAAATATTTTCCCTAGGCAGCTACACTACAGGGCCAAGCTTGCTTCTTTATCTCCATTCCAATAACTGCAAAAAACCTCAAAAATTACTTAAGCAAAATACTTAAGAAAATTAAAATGCAAACTTATGTAAATCTCTAGAAAATTTTGGAAACTGATCACTATAATTTATTTAAGTACTTAATTTTGAAGATGGTTTAAAGAGCTAATTACATAAAGCAAGTGGGGAGACCTGCAAGCTTGAAAAATTGTAGTAAAAAAGTGAAATACTCTTCTAAGGAAAAAGGTAGGGATGACAGTACATAAAAGGAAAGAGTTATATAGAGAGTTATATAAGAGTTATATAGTTATATAGGGCATGACAGCAGTAAAAGACACAGGAGGGTGACAGCATGAACCAATGGGGACTGCAATAGGATCAGTGCAAATTGGCATAGACTTTCTGAATGGCACTTGTTGGAAAGAACAGACTTGCGTTTCATCAGTCTTAGGGACTCCTACTGCTCAGATTGTGACCTACCTGTGGCAAAATCCATGCAGAGATAGTTATCTTGTATGTATATATACAAGTCTATATTGTTTGGATATATAAAAGTAGATATTGAAATATTTGCCATGTACTGTGATGTGTCATGTTGTAGGACTTCCACAATAGCAATTTCTTCCTTGTGTATTTGAGAAGTACCTAATTATTGTTGGTAGTGTAGTTAGTTTCTCCAGCTCCTGTACACTGCACAGATACATATATACACCCACCTTCTCATTTTCTGCATATGTAGAAAACCTTTATCAGGGAACATTTAGGCAAATGATACAGAACTAATCACACAGAATCTATCCACAGGCTGTAACCTATGTTGGGGAGCACCACACAGGCACTTGGTAGCTGGGTGGTGTGTAAATCTGAATTGAAATGTTGAGTTTTTATCTCGTTTGTAATATCACACACAGAGACACACACACATTTATATAGGCAGTGGCCCTGGCAACCTCTTCAAGCTCTGTCTGCTGTAAAGGGTTGCACAGTTGTCAGTTGTATTACATGAATGAACAGGCTGAGCAGGACAGGTATGTTATGCATCCTCTTATTCCAGCACTCTGCACCATTAGCAGCACTGCTCAAAAGTGCTGCTAGGCCTGCACAATGTAGTCTCCATCTTATAATACCCAAGAGCTCAGGCACAACATTTGTGAAGCAAATTTAGAATTTCCCCTTTCTGTATGTGCCATTATGGATGGCTACAGATGGTTCTGTTCTCTACAACGGTTGGTTGCAGAAGGTAAGAGCTATGAAGTATAAACTTACATATGTGAAAAGTATGTGAATGTCAAGTGTAAGCTAGTTTGGTTGGACAAGATAATTTAGAGTTTACCTCAATTTCAATGAAATTACTTACGGAAGAAGAAAATGTTTCACCTGAAAAACAGAGAGCTCTTGTAGCTGCAATGAAGGCTGAAGATATTGATGATAAGCAAAATGTAGACTTGAATGTTGGTAATAATAATGCTAACTAATGACATTAATATGGTAAAAATACATGGTTTTAAAAGCACATATTATGTACAGAGTTATCTGTCAAACCTAGCTTGTAAGACCATAAAGCAAAAAGAATGAGAGCTATTGTTAGTAAAGAATTTATTTCAGAGAACTCATTGTGTTTTCTCTTCCATACTATAGGCATTTCTGAAAATAAGCTGAAGGCCACATCTGGAAGATGAGAATATATTTTCCCACAGAAGATATTAAAGGCTTTATGGTTATGGCACAGCACACTGTTAAGTATATGGAACTGTTAAAGCTTGACAAGGCACCTGTTCTAGATTAATAACATTCCCAAATTCCAGAGGAATCATTAAGATAAAGTAAGAAAAGGTGCTAGAATGTATTTTTTTCACATCTTGTTAACAGCTAAGGAAATATCAAAAGACAAAAAGAGGGTAGTGCTGTTTCTGTAATTTTTGGAAAAAGGCTGAAGAGAGAAGTCTATGGAATGTGTAATATGGAAAGAATGATTGAAGCTATTTAAAGACCAGGCGATCAAACTTGACAAATAAGCAAGGTTTTTGTGTGGACAGTCCTTAATAGCTAGAGGAAAGTAAAATAAAGGATATATTTTGTCTAGACGTAAGAGCCTCTTGAAACTATGTCATATATAGATATGCACAAAATACATTACTTGAAAAAGTTAGGCTAAGATAAACATGGAGTGCTAGTGAAATTAATTTTAATTTGATTTAGGAGAAAAAGTAAAGCATCCAAATGCTTTATAAGAAGAGATAAAACAAATAAGGCAGAACTAATGTTCAAAACTGCACATTACTGGCATGCAAGAGGGAGATTTACTGGAAAAAGAGCTGATTTTGCAAAAAATGTATGGAACAAATGCAAAAATACGACTGTGTAAACACAAAATCATGGTTTTAATACTATGCTACTAGGAAAGCATGACTGCTTCATTTTATTTAAAGTTGTAGAAGAATACAATTAACCCCATCTCCGGCAAACACTGAATGACAATCAATAAGAGCTGGACGTGAAGGTAATAATCTATTTGTGCAATGCTTGCCAAGACAATAAAATAGATTACTTAATTTCTACATATAAACATATACCATATACCATATACTTACATGTAATACAGTTATTCTCATAAGTGATAATACGTACAAGAGAGATTGATGGCAAAAGATAGACAATACTTTGCTGAGCTCTAAAGCATTTATTGTGCTGTGCAGAATATAAATCTATCTATATATCCATCTTATTTTGCTGGGAATCATTCATCCTCCTAGCACCTCTGTCATGTTCCTATTCTTCGAGCAAATAATCTTCAGGTAGAACTTGACAGTTCTTTAATGTAGCTGTATTTTATTTTGAGGTTAATCTGTGTCAAGCTTGTAATACTCCTTTGGTTTTTGAGTAGTAGTTTTGGATTATGGGCAGAATCAGAAAAAGCATGTTGCACAAACATTGAATGAAGCAGTGAGTAATGCAGGTCGGTCCCAGTGAAGTAACAATAAAACCTTTAGGCCATATTGTATTTTCATCTTCATGCCACACGTAACAGATACATGATTTTAAGAATATACAAGAGAATTTTGCAGAGTATTTTAGCATACATTTTTCTGCTGGTAAAGGCTTGTGTTTCTGTACTGTAAGATCTGTTGTGCTGAGTGAGTTATCCCCTTGAAGAGGGAAAAAGACATAATTTTTAAAAAAATAAGTAGAAGAGCAGCTTCTTTCTCAGGATTTCATCTTCTAGTAGGTCTGCAAGGTCAGAAAAAGATGTGAAGTCCTATATGGGAGCTGGGAATCAACTCCTGTGAATATTGTCATGTGAAGCCATACTTGCTGTCTCTGAAGAACTCTGCATTATTAAACATCACAACTGTCATGGTTTTGGGCATAGGAAGGGTGCTGCAGATGGAAAAAGCTTCTTACAGCCTTTGTGCAGAAGTAATCTCAAGGAAAGAAATGCATCCGTAGTGCTTGCCATTTTAAAAAAGTTTTTAAGGTTGATAAAAGCTGAATCTTTGGCTTGGCTGTTAACTAAATACCAGATAATGAGAAGTGGGCAGAGGAAAATAGTATCTATTTTGAGCAGTAAATCTGGTTGGCAATACCTACCAGTCAAACTGATGGATCCACAGGTTTAAATTATCTTCAGTGAACTTATCCCATAGCTTATATAAGTTTCAAATACACTTTATTAAAATTGTTATCCAGAAAAAAAAGGCCTTCTTTGGTGAAAAATTATCTCAAAATTGCAATTGCTCAGGCAGTATGCTTGCCCACTGCATTGTCTTTACAATTTAAGGTGTTTATTTATAGCAACACAATTTTTCAAAACACCCGCACAAAACAACATCATCCTCTCCTGGAGAATTAATAACATGGGCTAGAATCTCCATTTGTCTGTGCTGTGCATGCTCGTTTAGATTATAGTAAAGGGGGATATAAAACACTACTGGAACACAATGCAAATGATGTATGCCTCTTTGCAATGAGATAAACAATTATATGTGGTATCAGAGCCATAATTTTATGCTTGTTAGTCATCCAATTTTGATTAAGGGATCATTTATTTTAAGAACGGGTTGGCATCCCTGTGCAGGCTTTCTTTTTCTACATCAAACTGTATGTGAAAGAGAAGACAAAAAGCAACTCAAGACTAGGATAGCTGGGACTGGTGTGGTGGAAGTAGCACAGCACGGAGCCAAATACTCCTCATTAGAAGAGGTACAAAATAGAGCTGTTGGTTTCTGGCTTCAAAGGTAATTTGGGTTTAAAGGAACTTGGACCCTCAAGGTAGACACTGGGAATTTCCACATGCTCATAAAATGCTAAAACCAGCACCAGAAATGTCTTTCTTATAAACAGCAAAAACTTTTCAGATTAATTCCACAATTAAACACGGCATGGCCATTTTGATAGTTCCTGAAGTATTTCTGTGGCTACATACAAGACAGATACTCCTGAACCAAGTTTAAATGAAAAGAAAAAGAAGTGCCAGGATCATATTGGAAAGATCTTTACATTTTTACTGCTACCTCCTAAATCTCTCTTGTGCCAGTGTTATGAGTAAAACCAGGACTTTCTTTTTTTTTTTTTGTTTCCCTTTCTAGATAATTGAGTTGAGGTAATACCAAGTAATTATCCCTTCTGACAGACAGGGTGACTCAATGCCAGAAGAAAGTGGTTCTTAGATGTACTTTGGGTAGAAGAATGTGAAGAAAAGTGCCATATTCATTGCCCTTAGGATTCAGGAAAACCCGCCTGATGGAAGATGTATGGGGTGTCTCCTCTGAGGCCTGTATCCAAATATGTGTTCGTTTCATTTGTATTGGGGTAGCTGATTTCTGGTGCTTCTGGCCATAAAATCATACATGCACGGGAAAAAAATAGGTCTTCTTTAAGTACACAGTAATTTAAGGCTTTGGTTCAAACATTTGGGGAATGAAGGGTCTAAAAATACACGCTATCAGCATATCTTTCCTTATATTGCATCTTAAGGAAACCATTTGCTCCTCTTATATACAAGCCAGCCAAGCTGGGTGCAAAATTCATATCCTGGCTCACAAAGGAAATAGTCTGCCACAATTCAGATATTTCAAAACGTTTGTCATTTGAAGTATGACACAACTCTTTCCAGTATACTTACAGTGGCTTTGAATTCCCAGCTCCTGTATCAGTCACCATTGAACTGTGGCAGGGAGTCAGCCCGTGGGCAGGAGATGTGTGCCAAGTCCCCTGCTGCTGTGGCTGCCTTGCCATGGGGACCCTGGCTGGAGAGGGGCAGCTTCTGCAAGCAGGACTCATTTGACAGTGGGATGTCTGCATCCAGCACTGCCTGGAAGATGTTGCTTCTTGCTGAAACGGAGCAGGGTCCCCTGCCACCTGCTTGGTGTGCACAGATTGCTGGGAGATTTATTACACCAGAGTTTTCAGTTCTGGCAGAGTGATTTAACATATATTTAAACCTGCACTGGCTGGGATATATTTCATATCATGGCTTTCTTTGTGTCTAGTTGCCTCCACCATTCCAGTGAGCCTGCAGGGCACATTTTCCTGGAAGACAAATATGCTTTTCCATGTAACATCCCATTAAGTAAAGCCCTTTAGCAAGGACAAAGCCTCTGAAGATCCTCTTCTGGCATAGAATATTTACCGGCTGAACGACAAAATCTGTTGTTTCATTAAAAAAGAAAAAAAAATCCAAAAGTTCCCAGTTAATCTGCTGATTGCCCCATTGATTTTTTTCCATGGCGACACATACCAAAATGTTCTCTTTCTTTCTGTTTGATATTTCCCAAGAAAGCTGCTGCTGCTGTGGCTTCTTTAACCTCTTTGTAATGGCCTTGTCAATAACTTTCAAACATTTGTGGGTTTTTTTTGGTCAAGTTTGCATACTTCAGATCTGTGTCAATAACAAAGATGCTGGAAAAGAAAGGAGGATCCAGTCTACTGTACATGTGCAAGGCTCTGAGAACTGCAAAACTAGTGAGCTGTAGGTGTGCAATAGTTGTACTGTGCTGGATTGTGTCTCCAGCTGTGGAAATTGGGGGAAATATTCACCCAGCTGGAGTATGCACACAATCGTGTGGGATGTCAGGGAAATCTTCGCTACAGAATGGCAATTTGGGATCAAAAGTATGGTCTTGGTGCGGTGGAGTGGTTTCATGAGCCTTGGCTCTCAGCTTGTAGATGTGGATTGGTAAAAAAACTGACTGACAAGTTCAATTTATTGCATGCCTGCAATAAATTCCAAACAAATTGGACATGTAGAGCTGGTGGCCATGGGCTGAGTATCTTCCTGATGGATGTGTTCCATGTTCTTAGCTTCAGATCAACCTTAAACAGCTTATTTTCCTATTTTTTCTCTGCCTAGCAAAGTGTTTCAGTCTGCCATTCACAACTTCAATAGAATTTATTTCTTTCCACCTACCATGCACAGGAAATTTGACTCAGCCAGATGAGATGCAAATAATATGTAGGGTTGACCTTTTCATTTACAAGATAACTAATTAACTTGAAAAGTAAGATGTTTAGTAAAATACGTATATGTCATTAGATAATCCTCCCTAGCTCCTTTTGGTTGCTCCCTAAAATACGTCTTACTTGTGTTGCAATTAACTGCTGGCTTGCTGTTGATGGCCACAGACCTGTAACAAATGCAAAGTAACTTAATGCTCAGTCTCTGATCTGGCAACCTCATAGCTACTTCTTTAGTCATGCTTTGGCACCACAGTGTAGTGCTGACTGTCTTTTCCAGTTCTGCTTCCTTTTTGCTATAGGACAGAATGTGATGTGTGGTTTTGATATGAAAGACAGTAAAATAAAAACATTTTGAAAGTAAACTTTTTGGAAAGGTAGAAATTTCTGAGGTGGCCTAAACTCAAATGGCAGTCTGGACATGGCTTTAAGGTGAAGCTGTGCAATTTGCTGGGTGGCTTCCTTTAGCTAGGCTGTGTGATGGTAATTACACATCGATGACAATGCTGAGGCCTGCTCTGTAGTTTTAATTCATATTGTTACTTCACTGAGCAAGAGCTGAGAAAGAGGTTATCATTGTTATTATTTACTGTGAGGACATCCTGGTATTCAAAAAGTCTGGGAAGAAGTACTTGTGTCCTTCACCAAAGGAAGGGGACAGAAGAGGTGGTTATGTAAACACAAGGGATAGAAAGAGATGGCCAAGAAGTGGCCCAGATAAGAATAACATGGTGTTGTTGGATTGAGTCCAGAGGAGGGCCATGAGGATGATCAGAGGACAGGCTGAAAGAGCTGGGATTGTTCAGCCTGAAGAAGAGAAAGCTCCAGGAAGACCTCATAGTGGCCTTCCAGTAGCTGAAGGGGCTAGAGGGAAGCTGGGGAGGGGCTTTTTACAAGGGCATATAGCCAGAGGACAAGGGCCAATGGCTTTAAACTTGAACAGAGGAGATTTAGGTTAGACATTAGGAAATTCTTCACTATGAGTGTGGTGAGACACTGGAACAGGTTGACCAAGGATACTGGATGCCCCATTCCTGGAAAAGTTCAAGGCCAGGTTGGATGGGGCTCTGAGCAATCTGATCTAGTTGCAGGTCTCCACTCATGCAGGAGAGGTGGGTCTAGATGATCTTTAAGGTCCCTTCCAACCCAAACCATTCTATGATATGATTCTGCTGTTCTGAGAATTTGACCCAGGTCTTCTAGGTCAACACAAAGAAGGTGGCCACTTCAAAAACACAAAGCCCAACACCAGATTTCCTTTTGGTGTCATTTATGGCTATGAATACACATTCTCAACAGCATTTTATCTTCATTCTCACATGATTTTGAATCTGATGTAGGATGATTAGTATTCCTTAGCTCTGGATTGCAGCATCTGGTTTTTGGTGCCACCTCACAGTATGGTGTGGCAACAGACATAAATGGTACCCTGCTGCAAGTGGTGAGCAGAGATACTTTGCAATTCTAATGAGTTCATCCTGTGCTCTTCAGTGTCCTTTAAACTCTGAAAATTAGCAAGAGCAAAGGGGGAAAAGTCTTACTGGGTGGCAGGTTACAGGGAAGTAAAGCCTGCGACTGCCTGCAGCAAAAAGTGTATGATAATTTTGTCCTGTTCCTTCTTCAGATTTGTGTTGAAGGTGCTTATGTTTTTATTACAAAATACATCAGTTAACTGCTTCACTGTTTTATATGTATTTTTTTCTGATCCAGAACTGAGTCTGATATTGCCACTAAATCATCTGCTTTGTGTTTATTATTGTATTGTTCCTTGTCAATTTATTGCCTCTTTGCCTTTAATGAAGCAGAGGTGGCAGCTTTACGGATGGGGAACTAGATCACAGAGAAACTATGTGGCTTTTTGCATGACCTATGCACACAAATTTAATACTCTCTCTTAGTGACAGGTGCAGGCACTGGATGTGAGTGAAGTAAGCAGTTTAGCTACATTGGCAGTGCTGATTTGTGAAAAGTTCTATTTTTATGAGACAATGTTTGAGGTATTAGTGCAAATGGTCTTCTCCTCCTTACAATTTTACTCCTGGTGCACCCATTCAGTTAAGGCTTTTATGTACCTTTAGGCCCTCTCCTGGGTACTGCTGGGTAGAATTTCCCTCCTCTATATCTAAAGTGCTGTTGCTGAAACTGCACCGGTTTTCACATTCAGTGTGGTCCCTCAGCGGAGCTACTTCCTCATGGAGCTCTCTTTAGCCTCCATGATTTTTTTCTTTCCCTTCCTGCTAGCTTTCTTTCCTCCCCTATGGCCTTTTCTCATACTCTTCTTTTCTCCTTTTCTTTTAGCAGTGTCTCTCATTTGCAGTTTAGGGCAATCTTCCTCTCCCTTCTATCATTCACTTTGTTCTTTCCTAGAAGCAGGTGCTAGCTAGTGCTGACATCCTTCCCCTGGCCTCCCAGAAATACTGTAGGTTGCTGTGCTAATTCCTAGAACAGAAATTTCGTGCTTTTGTGTTTGGTTTTTTTGGTGGGGTTTTTTTGTGTTGTTTTTTTTTTCCTTTTTCTTTTTCTTTCAATTTTGACCTTTCTGCATCAAGCTGATCATTGTCTGGTGAGCTCAGCAGTCAATGGAACCACCGGCAGGCTTGTACAGAAGCATATCCTATGTGGTCTACATGAGCCACACCACAAAATCTGTGATGTGTGTTACAAAAACTCAAGATTTTGTAAATACCAGTCCTTCATCTGAAGCCTTGTTATTGTTAATTGTTAGAACTGAAAGGCTGCTTACAACATTTTACCTATGTAACTGTACCAGGGCTTAGGTGCGTACAGAGGTAGTCCTTGGGTAGATCATAATGTTACTTAGCAACATAAGGCTAAGGGGTCAGGCTTGAAAAGGAGCTTGTGGGAGATAGCCTGGCTAAATAAGACAATTTTAATTCAGGTGGACTGTATGGATGTCATTGCTGGATTTTTAACAGTGGGGCCATGATGTCTGAAAGACTTATTAGCAGATATCTTTGAGAAATGAGGAGGATGGTGAGATGCCACTAGGTGATAGAAGGGGAAATATCTTTTAAGATGCAGGAAAAAGAAGAACAAGGACTATAGAGATCTGTCAGCTTCTTCAACACCCACATGAGTGCTAGAGGAAAAATCATAGTGTATCTGCTGTCCAGTGACAAACTCCAGACTCAAGTGCTTCTTGTATAGAAGTTGGGTTCCCTATTGTTTTGGAGAAGAAGCTTCCAGGTGAGGTTGTCACTCTGAATAAAGCTCTGTAGGAGCCTGTCTCTAGCCCTTGACTACACAGGGACCCAGAGGACGTAAATTTTTGAATCTAGGCTATGTTAATACCCTGCAGTGAGACTAAATCATTTTAAAAGTAGTGACTATGTTCTATATGACTTACTATATAAAGCTTTCAATATTAACTGTAGTGATTTGCTTTACTAAACTTTGTTGTCATGATTCCTCAATAATCAGAATTATTTGCCATATCTTGGAGGGTGACTGCAAGGGCAAGCCAACCATAATCTCTTAGTAATCATTATTTTTGAGCAAGTAAGTGATTAATTTAGTATTACTTCTTAAAATATATGTATTTATTTCTATAGCAATACATTAAAGTATAATAAATATTATATTATATATTTCTACTTTAACATTTAGTTATATGTATTTATAATGAAAGCCATCTTATCTGGATGTGGATTAAGCTGGTATTTTATACAGAAATTACGAGTATTAGAATGATTCCTCTGAAACTTGTCTTTCTCCAGTGTAAATTTCATTCATATAAAGGTCCATGAGTCTGTCTGATCTTCATAGGAAAATTGGTAAGAAACAGAAAAAACTTCCAGAAAGCTCCTGAGATGTCTTTAGTACATCCCTTCTTCCCCACTATACTTAAATTATTCCTCAAAAATATTTGTCTGTTCTTAAACCAGTCCCTCTATTATAAATTTATGCCCTAAATAATGTCTTAGGCAATTTACAATTACAGTAGTGCTAATTAGTATTAACTGACAATGCTTATAAAAATGATCTTTTTCTTCTAGTGGCATGGGTCATGTGGTATTTATTTTGTGGGGATGTAAATAGTTTTTCTACCAAGTGTGAATTAGAAGTTAAAAACGTGAAAGTCTGAATGAAATAGACCTCTCACCAAAGATATCCTGTAGCTCAAAAAGATCTTGAAACTGCACGAGGGGGATACGAGTGAGATGGGATGTACAAAACAGACCAGAACTTACACCTGGACACTGAAATACACATACCATTTTTTAATTCCAGAGAAAAAGCCTCCCTTTACTTATATGTTGGTTTCAGTGCCTGGCATTTAGGCTTGCAATGGCAGTGTCTTTTCTGTGTACCAAAGTCCTTAAACTAAAATTTAGCCTAGGTACTTGGAGATGAGAATATCC
This sequence comes from Chaetura pelagica, assembly GCF_000747805.2. Classification (NCBI taxonomy): domain Eukaryota; kingdom Metazoa; phylum Chordata; class Aves; order Apodiformes; family Apodidae; genus Chaetura; species Chaetura pelagica. Next base: position 247,523 of record NW_009953449.1, on the reverse strand, counting down.
ATATCAGCAAATGTACTGTTTGCAGATATGGATAATTTTGTGACACGTGACTAAAGAACCATTTTAAGAGTGTGAATTGATTTAATAGAGCTTCTCTCTTTTTCCCTTATAAAAGCCAGCAATGGAAGACACATCTTAGGGCCTACAACAGCCAGGGAGTAGTCTATCATGTATCATCACCATTGGACAGCTTTACTCTGAGCCCAGCCTGCAAACTCTAAATTGTCTGGTAGGAATCCAAATACTGGCTTCTTTCTTTCTTACATATCCACTGTCAGTAGTCCCCAGCAATGAACCACTCCTACCAGAGGAAACACTCCTGTTAGGATGAGAAGAGCTGTAGTCTTTTACCCCTGCTACAGGTCAAACAAATCACCCTGAATTTTTGGTATAACGAGAGTGACAGCTGAGAAAAGCAATTCATTTAAGACAATTTCATTACATTGAAGAACTGCTGTTTGAAATAAAAGATTCAGTGCAGAAAAAAGATTATCTAAAATAAGGTTGGAATATGTTGTCTGTTTCAGATCAAATGTTAATATTATTTGTAGCACTTCTTTTAGGAAGTCTGCAGTGCTCTGGCTCATCACCCCCATTCTGTGATTACCCATCTCATCCAAGGACCACCTTTACCTTCATCTTTTACCCATGGGGCAGGTGGAGTGCCTGGGGCTTGATACTGCTCCTCTCTCTGGAGTCAATTTCAGTGAGAGAACTGGATAAGTATCCTACCCTACTGACTTTAAATTTTCACATTTTGCACCATCTGCAGAGCAGAAGGAAAGGCAAATTATGAATCCTTCACTTCCAGTCCTTGAATAGGAATTGAAAGGTCGAGCAACAATATATAGACACGGGCAGGTAATAATGGTATAGGTTGACCCTAGTGTCATAAGTATTTTATTTGATGTATTTTTAAGAGTGAGAGGCAGTAGATTTAGTATTCTAAGCTAAATGTATGGTAGTGTACACAATGCATTATGCATCCAGTTGTTTCTGCATACATCAAGCATTTCATAAAGTAATGGCAGATTTGAAAATCTCTGCTGGATTGCAAAATGCTAATATACAGCATTTGGGTACTGGAGGAAATTACACCATGTTTAAGTCCCAGAGTGCCCATTACACAGTCATATAACACCATGACAAATTGTCTATAACAGGTGACAAATTTTGTGCCAATATCTACCAAGTAGACTCTGCTCCACAAAACATACATGAAACCAATATTGGAAAAAAAGGGGTGGCTTTTATATTGTGAATATTTCTTGCTCTTCCTCACTCCTATATGGATCAGAGATCTGGTCATGGTATAATTAACTCACTTTTTCTTGCTTCTTGGCTGAAAGATCTGGATCCCTTTGGATAATCATATGATAAATCTATTAGTAACTTTTCCATTGCCGTTCTAAAATAATTTGCAGAGCTGAACTTCCAGCCAAGTCTGAAAGGCTTTTTTCCAAGTTTAGAAAATGCAACTGTTCCCTATGTGCAGCAATAGTTTTCCCTTAGAAGATGGTAAAATTACTCCATCAGAATAGCCTCTGGTTTTCAGATACCTCTCTTGGGTACTTCAACAGAGAAAACGGCCCCACTAAAGTACTTATGAAAGGGAAACCCTTTTACCTGGTTTGAGACAGTCATGGAGTTCATTAGGTAGGTCTGGATGCCTGTGCTTTGTCTGCCTTCAAAGTGTCCTCCTCTGTAGGACGGCACAGTTGAGCATCATTAGAGGCATACCTGCCTTGTCATTATGGCTGTACTAGCTTTGATCCTCAGCCTCTGAAGATGAAAAACTACTTGGTGTCAACTACTGCAATGACTTTTTGATCATTGCCAGGCTGGATCAAAGAGCAGAGCATTTTTGTGGAGGTTACATCAGGGCATTGCCTCACGCAAGTGGGATGGAAGCAGACTGGGTGTGTAAGGAACATCTTTGCCCAGCCGGCTGTGGCTCTCCATGACAACATGATGGCAGAAGCAGACTGCTAGGACAGCTGTTGGGGCCAAGGCAGTGGCGTTAAGGCAGCAGACAAGAGGCTGCATACAGCAGCCAATTCGAACTGGCCTGTCAGTCTGGTCTGCAAGATGGCCAGGCTTGGTAGCACCAGGCCCAGTGCACATGCAGCTAGCTGCCAAGGGGCAGGGTTGTCTAAGAAACTGCAAGTGCAGGGGTGATTGGAGTATTTTCCCATAAATATCATAGAATCATAGAATCCTAGGGGTTGGAAGGGACCTCGAAAGATCATCTAGTCCAACCCCCCTGCCAGAGCATAAATAATAGTGACAAAATCATAAAAGTAATTGGCTCTTCTAACTCATTTTTTTGGAAACAAATGACACCTAAAATCATGTAGAGACTTCTTTTCCAGAATAGTATTGAAAATTAATAGACCATCTGAATCTGCGGTATCATGAAGTCTGTAACCATTTTTTCACATACCTGCAGATTCATCTCCAGCAGCTCTTCCATCTGTTTGCAGGCTGTTTTCTAAACCAGTAAGATGCCTCAGGTGCAGAAGAGAGAGACAATAATTAACAATGTGGCCTACAGCATCTTGGGGAACAATTAATTTTAGTGAATGGATGGGGGAGGAAGAGGGAAGGTAAGCTTTGCAAATTTGTCTGCTCGTGCATGCATGGCTGTGCATGTTGGATAGATGTACATACAGATATGTGTGTATCTCCCAAAGTTATTTTCAGCATCCAGGGTTTCACTCTTTTGCAATGTCTGTCGTGCACAGAAACTACTTGGAAAAGACAGTGCCATCTGCACTAAGGACATTAAAGGGTGTCAAGGAATATTCTTTTTCACTTCTCACATTCCTCCTTTTCTCCACCCTGTCCCTGGAAAAATCCCAGCTTTTAACCTGTCAAACAGTTTTAAGGCTGGTCTCTGGTGTACAGAAGCCTGTGAGACAGAACTGTGACAGCTACATACTGTCGAAGGAATAAGACTGCATAAAAAAATAACCCCCCAATATTGCTGAATAAAAGAACAGGGAAATGTATGAGGCGACACTAGCATGTGGAGTATTTTTTTTTCATGCATATCTATGTACATACACGGATGAGAAAATGCAGAATTTATATATAGGAAGACGATTTCATGGATTTATGTTAAGAGAGATTACAGTATGTATACAAAGCACTGAAAATTAAAGATCTGCACATATACAGAGAGGTTAAAAATGAAAACCATATGGCTAATTATATTTCCCCCCTCCAAGAAAAAAAAAAAAAAAAAAGATCCTGAAATGAGAAAATCCATTTATAAGCTCTTAAATGCAAGTGGCCTCATTTCAGATGTGCTGAGCAACTACTGCGTCTGCTGGCTTCTATTAAGACTGTCTCCGTTTCTGAAAAGCAGCTGTCAGGAAGGAGATCCTATAGGATCTCCTCTGACGTGTCTAGCTAGCAGATAGCCAAACATGATTGCATTAGCTACATGCTGTATGAGTTCAGCTGGAGATACAGAGGAGGGGTGCTGCTCTATCTGACTGGCTATGTAGTCTTCAGGGAGGAATCCAGCAGAGGCACTGAGGGAGATACCTCACCAGACAATAATTAAGTATTTTTCTGCTTTGGCTTCTGTACTCCTTTTTCATATCCCTCTGTCCCCTCTCCTTCACACACTGTTGCCCATGCTGAATGCAGAGACTATGTGAACCAGCAGCTGTGTTATTTTTAAGAGTGGGATATCACAGATGTCACTGCTTACTTCTGGATGCTGCACAGGCAAACTAGGTATTTCAAAACTGGTTCATCTCACAAGTGGCCAGATCTGGCAAACAGTTGTGTTAATAAAGGGAACCTGAAAGCTTAATCTTAGCCCAAATAAGGTGATTTCTAAGCCTTTGTCTTTATTCTGCAGTTTTGTAATTGCACTAGTGTGAGTGCTGCAGAGAGAAAATAGAGTGCCTCACTGGAAAGCCAGTAGGGCATTCGTGCCTTCAGAGAACAAACTCATTAGCCCTTTTCTTTTTATAGCTGCTTATTCAAACAATTAAATAAATTAAAAACAAGAAAATGTTCTGCTCTGAGTCACTCTCAAATGTTTTCAGGCATTTCAGGCAATATATGAGAATCAGTAATCAAATGCAAAACTGATTTGGGCATGTTACATGTTGTTAGGAAGCTAAAAGGTTTATTCATGCCCTTGGTTCTGAGTTGATGTAAAAATATGTATTATGTCTGTAGAAACAGCTGCATGTAGAGGCTGCTGTTGGCTGCCTGTTCTGTGAGGAAAAAAACCCACAACACAGCAAAACCTGAGCATTTGTCTTTTTCTCCTCTAAACGTCCACACTATGACAGCAGGGAAGACTACAGACTGTCTTTTAGGATGTGAAAGCTGTCATTTGTGCATCCAAGAGAGGACTGTGCTATGAAGGTAGAAGTATTTTTATAGAAGGGAATGACATGCTGGGAAAGAATGTAAACCTCTCTGGAATGTGAGAAGCAGATTATGTTAATATCTGCCTATCAACTTTGCTCTCTTGATTCACTTCATGCTACATCAATTATACTGTAACTTTTCAAACTGCTGTCTGTAAGCAGTTTTCTTAGCTATAGCCAAAGGTTGGGAAAAGATGATCCTTTCAAAATTTGATTGCTTGCTCATCAGGAAAGCAACAAGAAGAGGGGGTGTGGGAAAAGTTTTGCCAGATCCTGCATATCTTGTACAGAAATGGAATTCCATAAACTTTCATTTTTAAATGCAACTAAAAAATCAGAAATACCCATGTAGTATTCTAATCACTACACCTTTAATGTCTTTAAATCCTCCAGTTTTGACAGTATAAAAAAAACTCAATGTGAAATATGATTTTGGTTATCATATATGCATGATATTGCATAGCGGTAAAAACACATATCACACAACAGTGGCTATAAAAGAAAAGAAAACCAGAATGTTTTACTTTGCCAAAATGCAAAATGCAATATTCCACTTCTCTTACTCAAAACCAATTTTATATGGAGAAGTTTTCATCAAAATTGACAGATTCCCATTAATTTTCTCATACCATTCAAGCTCCTAACTCCAGTGAAAGCTGTTCAGTTAAAAAAGTTTCAGCTTGTCAGAGGTTCCCTAGGCTTATCTTGATTTAAAATGTAGTTTTCCATGTCATAGTTTGTATTACTCCTTTTTTTCATTGCGAATGGAAATGAATTTATGACTTGAAGAAGAAAGCAAACAGTAGCATAGGGAGCTCTTCCATAATGTAGAGTGTAGAGCAGATGAAACAACTCCCGGGATGTGAGTTTTGCACATCTGTAACCTCTGTAATTCAGTGATATTTCTTTCATTTCTTCCAGTTCTTGGTTAAATGGCTACTGAATATAAAGGATTAGACTTTCTTAGCTCATACTATTAAAACATTTGTTAGCAAAACTACTCTTTCTCTTTCACATCAATAGGGGTTATTGCTTGAAAGAGTATCAGTCTTTCATGCTCGATGAAAGGTTTTCCCAGTCCTAAGCATTCCCTTGTGTGAGTAAAGCCAGTCTAGGTATTGACCTCCTGATGTTATAGATAACACGGAAGGAGCTATATAAATTATACCAGTGACTAAAGGGTGAGAGGAAAGAAAAATTATAGGGGGAGTGACTGCAAAAAAAACCACACGCTTTTCATAGGAAAGACATGAGTAACCAACAAATAATCTAACAGAAGGAAAACAGTACAAAGGTGGCTGTTGAAAAATTAGCATTTAAAGATAGGGAGATTAATGTGGAAGGAACGCTCCTAGGCGCAGATTCTGTGCTGCCCAAGAGTACAGTTGGAGTCCCTGCTCTTCCTGATTAGCCAAATTCTACCTGAAGAGGGATGTGATGCCAGGAAAAGGCATGTTCTTCCTGAGAGGTGAGACTTGTGTGTGTTTTCAGATCTCTCTGCATGTTACTCGAAGACACAATAAGAAAAGAATCAAAACCATAAACAAAACAACCAACAAAAGGAAGAAATCTCACGTTCAGAAACTGTTATTTTATTTCATTGACATGATAAGAGTCCAAGGAACTCCAAGGCTGTTTGGTTCTGCAATAACAAGGCATAGAAGAAGGAGAAACCTGTAGCAATATTGGAAATGTTCATAAATTATTTTGAGCATGCCCTATTGTAATGTTCTTGGTTTCAGAGAGAGATGGTTCCTTAGCCCTGTGTGATGTTGAGCCTGGCCTAGAGCAATAAGAGAGGAAAGGAAGCAACCTAATGCATTCTAAAACAGAATTCAAAGTTCCCTGGTAGGGAGAAAGCTTTTTTTTCAGTATTTTTCTCTTTCATGCTGCTGGCAGTCCATGATGATATTGTAAAGCCACTATATACCAAGCAAAAATTGAAGAAAAAGAATATTAAAAAGGTGATGCATTCTTCTGCCTCCCTTTTTGCTGTGAATGAAACAGCTCTTTGTTTACACCACTAAGCATGGCTGGCAGTTACTGTATTCCCTCTCTCCTGACCTACAGATGTTCCTTAGGCATGCTATGCATATTTTAGCTCATTTGATCTTTCCTTTGAAGTCGTTGCTTTCAGCTCTTTGTCATTTTTCTTGTCTTTGTCTGAACTCCTCCTAATTCATCATGGCACGGAGGTGGCCAGATGGCAGTATTTAGGGTGTGCTTTCAGATATACGCTATCAGGAAGGACTACCCAACCTTTTCCATCTCCCAGGTCACCATGGTAAGCTCAGGGAACCACCAGTGGCCCTGGTGCCCTCCTGCTCCCAAACTGTATTTTACAGACTAGACACCTGGGAGCATGTGATAAAAGAGCTGCACATTGCAGTGGCTGTTAGTTTTGATTTATTAATTTTTTGTGACTGAATGCCACAATGCCAGTTCTGATCCTTCTTCCTGTGCATACTCCTTAGATCTTTCTCAGCATTGCTACTTTTCTGTTTTGTTTCTCCCAGAGACTATCTATGCTGCAGTGCATGATTCATTAGATACAGTATTCTGCATTATTCTAATATGTATTTTCTTCTGTGTTTCTAGGTAGTATCACCAGGCGCCTTAGTGCATTGCCTTAGGTATTTGTGTTTCTCCTTGGAGGGATACTCCCATGAATCAGAGATTATTGTCTGGACTTTATGAGGTCAAGACACATAATGATCCCCATGCTACAAACACCAGATTTTGGCTCAGTTTGCTGCTCTTTTTCAATTTCCTAAGTCTCTCTCCAGAGCCTTAGTCAAGAAGACAAACTATGTGGTTTCTCAACAGGTTTCGCTGCTATGCTCCTCATTTGGAATGCAAGTTAATTAACAATCTTTCCAGCACTTTTTGACCTTCAACAATGCTTGAACAGTGGGTTCTGCAGCCTTGAAAGTGAAACTGTAAATAATAGAGATCTCAGGACAGTTTTTAAGAGACAAGATTGCTGTCCCATGCCTGAGCAAAAGTAATATCCTTCTTCATAAAACTAACACACATGCCCTTCGTTTTCCCAAATGTGAAGAGAGTGTCAAAGGGAAAGGGTAATGGAAATATCACGTCACGTATCTCAGTGTGATATTACAGGTAGATTAAACATGGTACCCTGCGTATCTCCAAACGAATGAATTCAAGTGTATTTCAAAATGTTCCAAATGTCTTACGAAACCCAGGTCTTGTATTTATATCTTTTTCCATCAGCCATGTAGTTTATAGTTCCACCAAAAAAGCTGTCAAGATGCTCTGCATTATTTATTCATTAATATTTCATGATTCATGCAATGTATTCACCTGGATGTTTTTTTTGCTTAATTCTCCACTGTGCATGCTGCTGTTTTTCTGTACAGTAATGCTTGGATAAACCTGTATTTTGTTCCTTGAAAGGCCTCCCTGCTTGCTACTTTTGTAGTTCCCTGTTTCACCAGACCTTTTGAAAAACAGCAATTAAGTGATTCTCCAAATGTTAATTTTGTAATCCCCCATCAGGTGTACCATCTAAGTCTACTGATACTGAAACATAATGAGAGTGCAGATCAAGAGGAGCAGCCGTCACAGTTAGTGATGTCCATAGCCAGCAGAGTGGCAAAGCTCAGACTGGAAAAATCATTTGCTATAGGGATGCTAAAAGTTGAAAAATATAATGTAGGTGAGAGATAGAGATTTTTCAGAGAAGAAAAATGCACTTTGATAGATACATACCAAAATAATTTTTTTGCAGGTGTTAGTAGATCAATGTGTAGAAAGACTGTGTATGTGTCTATTTGTACACACACATACGTATATACATATTTGTGTGTGGGTGTCTACATCTTTAGACTTGTAAGCAGCAGAGGAGAATCCAGAAGCAAAATGGCATCTTCAAGGCCATTAAGGACAGTCATCAGTTGCAGCCAGGTAGCTCTGAGGGCCCTCTGAGATGTCCAGAGGACCCCAAATGTCTTCCCAGGGCTAGCTGGTGTCAGAGTCAGAGATGCTTAGGAGGCATCCTGCACTGCCTGAAGCATGAGGTAGGGGCTGGGATGGGGGCTCCACAGCATGCAAATAACACAAGCTCCCTGTATTTACACAGCTGAATCTCAGGCTGGTGTCCAGATGAGCTCTTCCTAAGGAGCTCCTTAGTATCCACTAATGAAAAAAAAGTTTAGTCATTTACATCTGAATACCTAAGTGGAAATGTCTTCACATCAATCTGAATTTCTATCCTGATGTCAAACATATAACTCAATATGAATTATCAAGACAAGGTAGGAAAAAATATGACCACATCATATGTAATTCTGTTTATTTTTTTCTTTGTTCAGGTACCTGCAATTAATGGCTTCCAATAAATTAGCTCCAGTATGCCTTTACAGACTTTTAGCAAGCAAAGATAACTAAGCTACTGCTGGATATCCTCTCTTGTTCTGCACCTGGTGGTGTGTGCCACAAGCAAGCAAATCTTGCGGTACATTTTTTGGGTCAGGATGTGACAGTTTTCTGAGGAATGGGGCACAGAACTAAGTGGAATGCATAAATAGAGGAAAAGCTCCAATGCTGTTAGAAAACTAGATATTTTGGTAGTCCCTGATCACACTCTGCTACAGCCATATTCTACATGTCTAGAGTCATACTCTATATATCTATAGAGCTTACATTATTTATAATCGAGATAATGAGGCTGATTAATGTAATGCCAGTCAGTGACCAGTCTATTTCTGTAAAGCTGAGATAATGCTTTTTTAAATAAAATGAGGTCCTGCTTCAGGCTGAATACTGCTAAGCCTCAGGAAATATGAAAGGTTTTATCAACTTCAGGATCCTTCATCCTTTCTCCCTGTCTTCCTATCACTTCTTCCCCATCTGCCCTTTGATTTCACTATGTCTCTGTGCCCTGTCCTTTCCTTCTCTATCTAGCCTGAAGGACGCCATCCTCATCCTGCTGTGACCTGACCTGCTGCCTTAATTTGTGCTGTAATGCCAGTATCTTTGTCCTCTTTGACCAATCAGCTCCTGCATACTGAAACATCCCAAGATTTTAAAAAAGCTGTCACCAGCTGTTAACTGAAGATATACTGGGGCCTGTGATTTTGAAAGAACACTGCAGTAAAAAGGATTAATCAAATTCCTGTTACATATGGAAAAGTCTTTTCCTATCTCACAACAGAGGCAAAATTCACTCAAAAGCAGAGGGTCAGTGCAAGGGGAGTAAATTATCTAATCATAGCTTGAAAAACTAAGAAAGATAAAGATTTGTGGTAGTTTTCTACACAGGGATAAATTTCACAGGGGTAGAGCAAGACTGGGCAGATCTCATCAAGTGCTGTTAGGGGTGATGAGACATGACGCAATGGTGGCCAAAAGGCTGGATCATTCATGTGGTGACAAACCAATGCGCTCAGCTCCAATGTGCAATCTGATGTGCAGCTCTATCTACTATGCAGGTGTGGGGCTTTTTGACAATATATGTAAAGCTCAATGCAGACAGATGGGGTTTTTCTTTCTCTGCATTCACTCAGACAGGTGTACCACAATACCATCAGAGATACCAAAAATCATATCAGAATATCAGAATTTGTGACTTTCTCACTTCTTCCCCCCCCTTATTTTCATATTGCATTTTCTGGAGTTTCTTGAGCAGCGTAACTGAATACCTAACTATTCTGTGTTTGATTGCATTGAAATTCACGTGACTTTTTAAAACACTGTTGTTTGCTTCAAGGTGGATTGTTGCTGCCTCAAAAGCTCCCTTCCTTCTCTTTTTGTAGCTGCTTAAGATGGGAGCTGTGAGATCAAGGACGTGAACAACAGCTGTACTAAGCAAAGAAGGAAATACAATTCTCTGAGCTTTGTTGTTCCTTACTGGCAGGACTAGATAGTGCATTTACATCTGTTGTTATACGAATGCTGCAGGAAGCCATGTGCACCTTGAAATCACGCATTCTCTGTTAATTCTTTTAATGTGCACATGCAGTTTAAATGTGTATCATGGTTTTTTTTTAAAACATGTGTCCTGTCATAATGCCTAAAAGGCATGTCCAGCTGGGTCCCACTCTACTCAGTTATATGTAAAACAACATAATCGATTAACTCCTTAGCCACGAGTCTTGACAGTGATATGTGCATCAAGGCCCTGAGCACATCAGATGTTGCTGCAGCCTCCTCCTCCCTCCCCTGGTACTTGGCGTCTGTGCTTGCGGTGCTTCGGTGGGATGGGGTTGTGGGGGGAGGTCCCTGACCCAGCCTGCTCCAGTGCCCCAATGCTCCCTGCCTTCACCCCACAGCCTGCTCTTGCTGCTGCCTGACAGACATGTCTGGTGCTGAGAATGTGTGCTATTTGTGCAGATACAGCCTTCTCATAGTTCCCAAGTAGGTGTACACTTCTAAAGACATGCATTCCTTGATCGCTTGGAGCTTACCACACAAGGGCACTAAGTGAAACTGTCCTGTGGAGCTTTTTAACTGTAGGACAGAGGAAATTCATCAGTAGAAGAGGTTACTCAAAGGGAACTAAAGAGCAGCTTGACTATTAAATAGGCCCTGAGGCGACTGTGAAACGACTGACAAAGAAACAGTGAAGGATATAGCTATAATGTGAACACAGGCACAGATGCCCCTGTTGGAAAGATGTGCTTCAATTCCATGCTTTGTGAATGACAGTTTAATTGCTGGGTGTCTGTGTTTGTGCTTCATCCACTACAAAGAAGAAAATAAGTGGAAATAGAAATATGGGAATAGACATGCTGGGAGTAACCAAGCTGTATTGAAATGCTATGTACAAGCCAATGGTTTTATAATGGGCACATCTGCCCACCTCACAGAACCTCTGCAAAAATTGGCAGGATTTGTAGCATCTGCTGAGAAAGTTTTAGCTCTAGAATAGCAAAAGGTGTTGAATGTTGAAGTTTTGGAGCTCATCTGCACAGGTGTTGAGATTCTTAGTTTCTTCTTGAGCTCTGTGAATGAGCCCTAATCCTGACCTCAACAGGCAGATTTTTCTCTTGCTTTTCTTCTGGACCTCCACTGAGATGTTAATTTTTTTTTCCCCTACTGGAAGCTGGCTTTGAGCCTGTTACAGTCTCTGTGTGTAAATTAGGCTCTCCTTACACTTTATCCACTTAGCAGCACTAGCAATTTTAACAGATATTTCCATGAACCTCTCATTCTTTTTCTAAAAGTTCTAGTGGTTTTGACACTGCATCTCTCAAAATAAGTAAAATATTCACAGCAAAGATTCTTTGCACAGATTGTATCACATTCTCTTGTAATATAGTGCTAAAGTGGTCTAAGCTTTCCACTCTTGCTGTAGATAATGGTCATCTTGGAACCTTCCATAATCTTGTGAACATTTTCCACTCTTTCAAAAAATTAAAAGTATTCCTCAGTATAAGAGTCTTCTCTGTAACATGAGTATGCCCCGTTCTGCTCATGGGATATAGTTGTCCAACTCCCAGACAGATACTTTTTCATTCCTACTTGCCAACCAGTCCTGATGTTCTTTGGAAACTCCATTTACCTCTTAAAAGCAACTTCTGCTCCTTGTTTCTGCACCACCTGAAATTACTCCTGCTTTGCTACCAGCAGGCTTTTTGCATCAGAAAACCGAAAGTACAGTCAGTTGTCCCAGTCTGCTGCCTTTCAGCGTTAACATATCAGCTATGTTCCAAGTTCTCTGAGAAGTTTCTCAATGCCATCACTGCTTCTGTATGAATAGGTTTCTGATGTCTACATATTGATACACCTGAGTTGCCCGTCAGGCTCTGTTTTAGTTTGTTTTTCATAGTGCTTCTTTCTTTCTGGTTCTGTAATGCCACCTTGCCCTTTATCAAGAAAAGTCTTGTCTGTTCCAGTCACTTGCTCTCTTCCTCGTGAACAAGATTTCTTCTGAAAAAATTGTCTTTTTTCTATTCTTTTTTACTCCAAATACAGAGAGAGCAAACAAAGAAAATGTACAGTGACTCTACAAAGCACTGCAGCTTGGTCTTATGTTGTCAGGGAACAGCTGTAATTCAACTTCAGTGACAGGCAGAAGTCCAGCCTCAGCTTTGCTTTTCTTAGGAACTCCTAGAGGACCTTCAGTGCTCAGGCATACCACTTGCTTCTCACTTTTCTGCAACTTCAGAATGGTAGTCCTGTGTTGCTGGCCAATGAAATATACCTCTTCGATGCAGGCTCTTGTGTCACCAGCTCCCAAGATGGCCCTTCCATTAAAATGCACCCAGCTACTTTACAAGATACCCTGGAGGATTGTACTGCAATGGTGGGCTTTGTAAGAGAACTCTAGGGCCTTCTTTGTAAAGATTACTATGCCAGAAGGAATGGAATGACACAAATAAAAGAAAATTAAGGATACATTTGTGATGTCAAAATGAAATAACACAGTCACAAAAGAGTAGGCAACAGGAACACAGGAAAGCCAAGATTTTATTTGTCTTTGTATCAAATCCAGGAGACCTCATGGAACTCCTTCTTTTGGCAAGGTATGAAAGTGGATCTAAAATGTGTGGGCAAGGGCTCAAAGTCCTGGCTGATTGAAACCTACTGACCCAGATGTGCCAGGCTCTGCTGCTGTTTCCATTCAGAACCAAAATGTTTACCATCCAGCTCATGGATTTCTGAATCCCTCCCAGAATATCACTGGCTTCTACCCACTGCTTTGGAAATTATAAAGTTCCTTGGCAGAGACAGGCGTAATTATTGCCTGCTTAGATGATAAACGGAATCAGATAATGGCAGCTTTGGTGTTTGATTAGACATCCCAGTTTAGTTCCTGTAAAGGCATGGAACCCTTTTCCATAAAGCTTGGTAGTTATATTTTTTGTCTTCTGGATGACATACGTCATGCAAGTGTCATTTGCTACTCAAGCCTTGCAGAATCACATAATTTGCATGTGCTACATACTACTGGCATTTGTTTGAGACTACATTAACAACTAAACTTTGCTGAGGGAGTACTGAGTTAAGGAGTGACATTCACCTGAACTCTGTCCTTGGGAGCACTAATCAGTACTTGGCTGCATGAAAACTATCTGTAACTCCTGTTATTTATATCCATGAACAAAGTAAATGAGGTCACCAAATTGTATAGGTAAGTCTAAGGTGACAGAAACAGGGCTTATACTTGACATAAAATATTCAGTTCAACTTCTATGGTTTGATTTTAAAATTAAAATTAAGAGGAACATTTTCACAGCTCTAGGTAGTTGGCATTGAAGTAATGCCATTATGTATTGTAGGAGGTTAAGTATTACTAAGGCTGACTGTCCTTGTGAGGCACTTCAGTAACAGCGCATAACTTAATTAGAGAAGAAAATCCCTAATTGCCAAATGTGTGGACCAGCACACTTAGCTTTCATGAAATAAATACAAAATTGCTGAATTGATTAGCAGTAACAAATACAAGTCAAAAACTGGATGGGGATTTCCATTTTTCTTGTATCACAAACGTGTGGTCCCTAAACCACTGATCTTACAGTCTAAAATAAAGATGAAAGGTAGATATCTATTTCTGGGGGTTTGCACGTGAGCTGGTGAATATGCTGGTGCATAGGCATTGCTCTCCTAATGACAAACTGCAACCTGATTTGAAATGTCATTGGTGTTTTTGTAGGACTATTTAAGGTTAATTGTTATTTGGGAATGATCAGTTCAAACCTCTTTGTGGTTTAGTAGTTGAATAATTTATGATCTCAGTCACACATCAGAAACTCAAAAGCACTTGTCTGGGAAACCCACAGTTCACTGTGGTTGTGATTTTCTTACCTTGTGAAGAGGATAAAGGAATTTTTTGTTATTACTGTAGGTCTCTGGAAGCCATACCTACACCTGCAGGAAGTTCACTGCTGTAAGAAGAGATCTGGCTGGTGCCGAGGACCTGATCTGGGCAATTCTTCCCCATTTCAGGTGAGCTTTGTTTCAAACTAGCTCTGGTCTGGTCCAAAGGACTAAATGGTCATAGCAGCTGGAGGGCAGTATGTGTGTTCCTCAGTCCCATCTTCCAGTTTTATTTGTTTTGAAAAATAATCTGGTTCATATTCTTCAAGACCTGTCCATCATATGAATCAAAGCATGCAAAGTGGCAACAATTGTGAGACTTGCCTTCAAAAGTTTGTGATCTGAACTAAAGCACAATCATAGGCACACTCTGTACAAAAATAAATACAGCTGCACTTAAAGGATTACTTTTATGTCGGAGTCCCGTATTTTGGGATTTGGCTATAAACTCCTTAGTAACCTGAAAAGTTGCAACTTGCCCCATAGCAACTTCTGTATGAGTGCCTGGACTTATTATTTCATTGTTTTTAATATTTTGCAGGTTGCTGAAAAAGAAGCTTGTAGCAGCCTGATCTAATTTACTAATTGGCTTAAAAATCACCTATAGTAAACAATGTAATTGTACAGGGAAATGGTGATTTCTGTCCAAATGTATTATTCTGTGTGTGTAACTTCTTTTTCTGTGGTGTTCATATTCAGATGTTACTGTGGCTTTATAGCAAGCTGTACATTTACTAAACTGCCTGCTCACTGAGCATTAAGAATGTTAGCGTGTATGCAGCATTTAAGGAAATATGAATTAATTTTGTCTTATTTTTGTTGAATAAGCATATCTAATTCAGCTTGCTCTTCAATGACAGTTTAATATCCTTTTTGACAATGTAACTAGCTTGCTATAAAAAAAGAAACAGTTGAAAACTAACAGATTTTTTTTTCCCAGTCTTTCATTGCATTTTCTATAAATCAGTGTATAAGCAGAGTGATAAAAATTATCATTAGCTAGAAGTTATCTTGACTGAAATTTGAGGCATGAAGCTCAGCTAGAGGTGCAGGAACTAGAGGAGTCAAATGTAGTTCCAATTAAAAATTATAAATTAGAGGTGAAAGAGTGTGGGCCCGCCTGCCTGGTGAATGATCTTGCTTTCATATATATATATAAAAAGGTCACTGAGTTCCTGAACTCCTAGAGATTAAAAGCAAATAGACTCTTAGGGTCTCAAGAGAAAAGCAAAGAGGTGAAAGAGGGTGGGACCGCCTGCCTGGTGAATGATCTTGCTTTCATATATATATATAAAAAGGTCACTGAGTTCCTGAACTCCTAGAGATTAAAAGCAAATAGACTCTTAGGGTCTCAAGAGAAAAGCAAGCACTTTGAAACTACTTTCCTTAGAATGTAATATCGTGGCTGAATTTCCTATCACAGGAAAATTTACCCTCTCTTTTGCAGATATAAGAAGGAAGGAATAGCTAACCCGTTAGGAAAGTGATAGTCTCACAAGAGCCAATTAGTTAAGAAAGTTTGTCAGCCTGAAGGAGTCACAAGTTCAGGCTCCCCTTCTCCTGATACAGGCTGGCTATGTGTGCAGCAGTTTTCTCAGGCAATTATGCTTTTCTAGCTCTTCCACACTCCATCAGCCCAGCCCAGTCCAGGAAATAATTTAAATTCTCATTTTCAAGAGGGGATTTCTCTCTGGTCCCCAGACTACCCTCAAATCTTAGAAACCATCCCTAAAGCTAGTATATTTCTGTGAATGGCAGGGTTGATGGAACAATGTACTCTTCTGAGAACATTTTTTACCAAGCCAACTGTACTTGGGCTTTTAACTTTGACCTCTCAGATTTATTATTGCAAACTGTCTGATGAGTTGACCAGACTTTCCCACATAAGGTCAGATTCCTCAGCAGCAATGGTTTCAGGGTCACTTTTCACTTAAATGAACATTCAGTTTCTGAGATACAGCTAGAAACCTGCCTTAATGAAGAATTTGTTTTTGTGCAGTCAATAACCAAGCTATCTGAGCATTTTATATCTGGAACATAAGGTTACCTGGTGTTTTTATTAGAAGGGACATATGTGATGATGAGAGACTTTTTCAAAGCAAGCAGATTCTCTCAGCTTGAAGCTCATTGTCAGAAACCACTGAACAATCTCTCCCCATGAAACTTTTCCCTTTGTTTCTAGCACTTCACTGTGACCCCATGGATTCCCAGACTTGTCTCAGTTTGCATATGGCTTGTCTGCATCATGACTTGAATGTGTTACGTTCCTAACACAAATGTACTCTAAACTTGTCAAAATACTGTGGCTAGGCACACTTAAAGTAGGAAAGCGATGAGAAAAACTCTTGATTATGGAGAAAGAGCTACTGCTATGAAAGCATCAAATTAAGCATGGTAAACTTGTGTTGAAAACTAATCTGTTCCCCAAGCTGCCCTGGTAGCTGTGGTTGAGGGTTAGCTCTGAGGGCTCTCCCAAGCGTGCGCTCTGGATCACCTCATCCCTGCGACACCTGTGCAGGGTAAGCATTGCCCCTGCATCCAAGTAAATCCTCAAAGCACTTGCTAGGAAGGTCTGCATTCCCCTCCTAGCTAATCAGTTTAGGGAAGCATATTGTAGCACACTTTGCTGTTTGTGCAAATGCAAATGAAGCCTTGTTCGAGCTTGTCTGTGACTGGGACAGACAAAGCCCTTTTGACAGGTTGATTTTCTATACCCTGCTTATCCTCCTGTTTCAGAAGCTGTTTGAGCAGCAATCTTTCTGACTCCTCCCTTCCTGGACACAGAGCTTGTGCTGTGAATCTTTTCATGGTGCCAGAGCAATTTACAAGGGATTAAGTATAGGATGTTCCTGATAGTTCTGCAGAATGTGATGAACAGCTTAGTTTGTACAAAGGTGGCACGAGGCATATGAAGAACGCTGGTATCACTGGGCAGTTTTGCTCACTGCCCATCACCGCCATTTTTTTAACTCCTGCCAATCATAACATAGTCCACCCTTCTAAGCAATGTCTGTGTGTAAGAGCAACTACATATCTAATGCCTTGCTCTCTTTCTGCCTCCTTATAACCAACAGATCCATACGTAAATGCTAGTAAGAATATTTAGACTGTATTAAATAAGAGTTTTGAAAGGTGAGTGAGTATAATAAGAAATAACATATATTGCCTGTAACTAGAAGGTCAGCGGTATAGAATTGGAAGGTTTTTGATAGACAGACAGACAGAGAGATAAATAGGTAGACAGATAATGGGGAATGGAAGCTAAAGTAGATCTCCAGGCATTTTAACTCTCTGCTGCTATTTAGCACCACAATCAATAGCTCTGAAAAGGGAAAAGCATTTGAAATTCTAATTACAATTCACAAGTGGGGGTGTACTGAGTGGGTGGAAGAGTTAGTTATTTGCTTGCTGAGAGACATTTCAAAGCTGCTGAAGTTCTGATACTCATAATTCTTTTTATAAAACAATTATCTGCTGAGCCCTTGGCTGACTACAACACAGAAATAATTTCTAAATCAAAGAAATCCAGGAGGGTGATACTTCCTCAGGTAGTGATTTTCTGGCAGGTTTAGTTTGTTGTATCAGTGCTCCTGCTGCAAGGAGACATGTGATGGAGAGGTGCCCACCATGGAGCTTGCAGGACTGTTGGTGTTTGCTTGTCTTTAGAGGTTTACAGAGACTCTCTCTTAGTCCAAAGTTTTGTCAAATATTTCCTGTCTTTTTTTTTTTTTTTTCTTTCCTATTTTCTGGCATCTGTGCTTTTGATTTCTGAATAATAAATGGATATTTTCACCCATGACATGACCTGAATCTGCCAACCTTGTTTACCCTGGTTAGTGTACTACTCTGAGCAGGTTTGTTGACCCCACTGCAAGTACTTGAAGAATGAAGTGCAAATCAGGGCTATGGAGGGTGACAAAACCAAACTCTTTCCTCCTCTCTCCTTCCTTAAGCTGGGGTGACTGTTCCCCAGACTCCACAAACTAACTCCACAGCATGAAAACATATGTTTGTGTGCAACAGGCCAGAGAGGAGAATCATTTTGGGGAAGACAAGGAAGAAAAATAATGTTCTGATGCTAAATCTTGTTTATGCCAGCCAATTCTCAAAAGTGCCACTGATCTCTTAAGCATGTGGGAGCATGGAATAGCAAAGGCACTTATCTCCTGACACCCTGCAGTCTGCTGCTGGCCTCCCAGTATCCCCCGGGCTGCTCAGGTACAACTTGGGATTGGATGTGGTGAGGAGTGGGTGTTACTTTGTGCACTCAGATACAAGTATTAATTTGGTCTACGTGAAGATTTCTGCTTGACACAGGGTAAAAAAATTCCTTTCCAGTTCAATTCAGAATCAGAGTGAAATGTTTTTTAAAACACATTTGTTCTGAAAAAAATCCAAACAAAACAAAACAAAAGCCCAAACCTCAAACTTCTTGTTAACTTCTGCCAAATTCAACAAATAATTATTGAACAAAAATGGAGAACCTTAAAAAGGCAGTAGATCTTCTGTTTCCATTTCAATACAGTGTTCTGAAGCTACTTTTAGCACATTCAAGTTTTCAATCTGGTGGAAAAAAAAAGGTCATAAAATAAAACAATTAATCTCCAAGCATTTTAATAATCTCCAGTTTACCCTGAAAAATCTGATCCTCTCTTTAGTCACAATAATATGTATTTATTACCGCCAACAGTATGTAAACATTATAACTCAGTGAAGTACAGAAGATATCTGTTACTATGATCTTATAACATCTTCACTGCCTTGTGCCAACATGTTGCAGAGAGGTGGATCCTCTTCTGTAATGTCCAGGTAAAACTGGAATAACTCTGCTGATTCCAACAGGGTTCCTGAGAATATATTCCAGAGTGGCTGCTAGCACAACCCAGCCATAGACTGGTGTCAGAAAGCCTGCTAATTTACAAGGAAACAAGGAACAAGGACTTAGGATGACTGTGTGATAATATGAAGAAGTGTAATGCTATGAGCAGTCTTTCTTTGCTTCTCTTTCACATGGTTTCAAGAGTCTTGTTAATATATTTTATTTGTATTGCAGTATCGTTCAGTATCCATCAGAAACACTGAAACTGGCTCTTCTGGCAATGAAGTGAGAGTGGCAAGAAGAGGGAGCCAGCAAATTGGATCCACAACGACAACCTAGCACAGGGCAGGGCTCAGTACCTGTGCTCCAAAGGGCCATCGGCCCTGCAGGCTCAAGGTGGAGTGGTTAGATTGTGCCTGTTACTTCAAAAAAGATGCCTTTTCCTTGGGTGTTTAATACGGAACTGAGGAGTTTTGAGAACACCAGTCCTGCGTACTGACTCACAGACAATAAATCTCTGGCTATGAACTCTGTGAAACTGTTTGGAGATTTGCTAGGTTGGTTTGTAACAAGATAAATGAACTCCAAGCACTTAATGAACAGGTAGTGGATCATTATATCTTGTGTAAATATTGAAAAAATCAACAAATAAATACAATGGATGGCAGTTTAAAAAAAAATCAACATTGATGAATTGCAACAGGTACAGAAGCAGCAGTAAGATTCCCATTTTAGGAAATGCTCCAAATGAGCTCTAAAAAGGTGTGTCTTACTATCTGTAATATATGGCAATGTGACACCCCTTTAAAAGTCTCATCACTGAGCACTCATCTGCTTTCTCAAGGCAGATCGAGCCAAGACAGGACAGCTTGGGAGGCAGCGGGTTGTGAGGAGCAGGGCTGCCTCGTGCGGGTCTGGGCAGGCTTGCTTGGATCAAAGGTCTCAGTGTCTGTGTTCATGTGATACTGAGCTTGAGTTAATGATCTGATGGGTCTGATTGCTTGGATGTGGTGCAGATGTGGTACTCCCACTCCTGCACATCAATTATCTGGAGTGGAGTGCTTGGGCACCAAATGAATTTTAGGAGTGAAACCCCCTGGGTGCAAAACAATATGTTCTAATGAAAGTTTATTTCCTATGAAATTTTCCAACTAATTATTCCAATCTCCTGTTAGTTTAAGCATGTAAAAATGTTTCTATGAGGACATACTATTCCAGTGGCTAGCCAGCCACCTCAGCCTGAGGTCTGGCATGGTTTCCTCATTTGCATTTAATCATAACTTCATTATTTCTAGCAGATACTCTGAAAGTTATGGTTCATATGAATTGAAAGACCTGTGAAACTAATTACAAGATTATAATGTTAATCTGCACATTGGTACAAAGATTCTCCTTTCTAAAAACTCTGATAATTTCTCATGTCTTTCACAGACGTCCATGCATTACTGAGAGTGTGACTAATTCTGTTCCTGCCTAACCCTATAGGTTGGTAATTTTCCTCAGCTTTCTTTAGCTGTATGTCTATTTTGAATAAAGCAGTTTCATCCTTTTGACAGTCAGATATTAATCTTTGGTTTAAACAACATTAAGGCTGTGATATAAAATCCAGACAGAGTTTAAACAAGGTTGACATCATCTCCTTTAATCACGTGGCTTTGTGTCTTGGCACATGCTGGCATGCATTTTCAGATTAACTATGGTAGGATTTACAGTTTTATGGACTTCCAGTCTCAATCTTTCGCCTTTAACAAACCTGATGATCTCTCCCACCATGGATCTTCTCACCAGGCTAGCGACCTCTTGTGAAAATACAAAAAAAAAAGAATTAATCATATGTTCACCAGGTTGAATAACATGTTAAAAGGAATTTGAGGAGTAAAGGACATGTTAATCTTCTCTTCTGGCTACTTTATGTCATGAACTGGGAAGAATTTGGAAAGACATAAAAATTTATATCTAAATATAAAAAGTAAATAAAAATGTAAGAAGGTGGTTGAGTGAGATATGAAACTTGCAGAATAAAAGCGTACAACAATACTTATAATGTTCAGATACTACAAAGATAAGTAAAATTGTCTGCTTATATGTCATGTTTTAGGAATTAAACCATTACATAACCCCCCCAAAAAAAAAAATATTAAAAAATATCTAAAATAGTTCATATTCAACTTGACAAAACCTGAAAGTTCATCCTGAGAAAGAGAATAAAAAGAGAAATCTGTTTTTGTAAGTAAAGTGACAGCAGGGGATTTTTTATGACTTTAGAGATTAAGAAACTAAAAATGTGTTGCGTTACGTTACAAAAGAAGAAGAGAACTCAAAGTCCTCTGACACAATTTTATTTTGCAGTCATTGGTTAGGAGGTATAGTTAGAATTTGAAAATAAAAAGCACTAAATGTTCTTCATGTGCTTATTTTTTTTTCTAATATATTGCAAATATGCTTAACAGAGTCAAAGCTGTCTGAGCATGAGGGATGTCAGTATTTTTGGGTTTGGAGTGGGGGTTTTACAATATGCTGAGTCATGGCTAACATAACAGGGTCATAATCAGTGGTTCAGATGCTACCCTGTCCATAAATCCAGGAACTGGTACCAACAGCAAACATTTGAGGCTGTCTTTTTTTTTTAACCTTGTAAAAAGCATATTTCTGGGGGACTGTCTGTGGGACACCCTCCCCAGACAGCAGAACTACAACCTGGGGCTAGGTGCACCAGAGATGCTATATTCAACCTTAGGGCTGGCATGACACTTCAAGCTGCTGTCTCACTCTGTTCAATTTGATTTGCTCAGATCATGTTTCCAAATACTTGCTCCTAATCCCTTAATGCCTACCTCTGCATTTTGGCCTCTGTTTTGTAAAGGCTTTAATGGATGAGCTCTCAGATTACTCCGAGCATCCTTGTGTGCCATGCAGAACTTGTGGGCAACCTGGGGTGCTTTGATCTACTTCTGGCATCCAATGTTTGTGTGTCCAACTCAGGCATTGGTGAAAGGAATATTGAACATGTGCAATTCTGGGTCAGCATGTCTCTATTCCACGTCTCCTGACTCACAAATTGAATAGTTCATTCTTGAGTACCATGAGAGGCTCCCTCAGCAGCTGACATACTTGACAGTCACACAGCACTTCAAAGAACTTCACAGGGTTGTTAGCAGTAGTAAGGATTTTCACAAAGTTGTATTTTTAGTGCAGAGTCTGAAAGAATGGTTTGACATACAGTACAGTGATCATAACCTTATTCTGAGCATGATAGGCTGCTTAATTTATTGCTTCTTTTGGAAGTAAAAAAAAAACAGCCTAGAATGCTAAGCACTGTTGAAGTTTCTCTGTAAGAACCACAGAAATGCTGGGTGAGCATTTATTAAAAGTAGCTCTCATTGCATTTTTTATTCCATAGTATGATTGATTCCCTAGCTTTCCCTTCATTGTTTATTTCATGGAGTTTTGGCTGCTACCATTACAGTCAAAGATATAGGGTTATAGTAAAATACAGTAACAGACTGGTTTAAAATAAATATTTTCTGTAACATTTGGACAAAAGGAAGAAGTTTCTGTTCTGGAACATTCATTATCTGAAAGCATTTCCAGGGAAAAATGCTAATATGTTAAGTCTCTGTCTGATGAGTGCCCATGTGTCTCTTTTTTGACTCACTCAGGCATGTGGCCAATGATGAGTATTTTTAAAGGAAGAAAAACACGTTTAAAAAAAAATCTAACAGAAAATATCAAGGTCAGTGAATTGTCAACAGTTGTACAACCTTCTCTTGACTGCCTCCTTTCCCCTTCTTTCCTTATTCTTTCAATTCACCTATTTTTTTTGCCACAAGTTATCATCCATCCTTTTCAACTAATTAAATCTGTGAGGAATAGGAAATCGAAACCAGCAGAACGTGAGCTTGAATTATACTAAGTCATTGGCTGACATGGTATTGCATTACAGACTTCTCAGCTTTTTGTTTCTTGTTCTTTTCTAAAGGATCTTCTTGTGTAGATGTGCCTGACATACTGTGTTATCTAAAAGATGAGAACTGACTCCATGTGATAAAACTGTTATATTCTTTGGCCTTTTGTAGATTTATGTTCATGGCTCTGTTTGTAGTTTGAGCAAACTCACTGTAAATTTACTCAGTTCATGCTGCTGCAAATACTTGTCTAGACACTTGGCAAATGTTTGTGGTATATGTTCAGATTAATCCAAGTATGAGCAGTGAGTATGTGTGTCGTGGAACAAATCTTTCAGGCTACCATTTGTATGGTGGTGGATCATTTAAACCAACACCAATATGAGTTGTCACAGAGATACTCACTCTGCTCTCTGGTTGCCCTCGGCGGGGACACTTTGCCCCTGCTGGACCCGTGCTTTCTGCAGTGGTGTGGCCTCAGGCCTTGGGGAGTTTCACCATCATTGTGGTGATGATACCACCATCAGGGTGTGTCTGATGTTTGCAAAATAGACATTTGGTGGAATTAAAACAGGGGACCATAAAATAAGCCTAAAGAAAAAAAATTCAAAGGCTGCAGCAGACAATTAATGTAAAAAAGCATTTTTTGTAAGTGGAACTTCCTAGGGTTGCTGTATGAGTATTGTAACGTTTCCTTTTTGCTTACACTGTGGATATTTGTCAGGGGCATATGGATACCATTTAGGGAGTATGTAAATGATATTTCTCGTTACCTCATTACCTTAAATTTATTTTTTCTGCACAACTATGAGTGTGACAAAAAAATAAATATCCAGGAACACTTGTTTGTTAATTTCAGTTCCCATACTTAATGGATTTTAATTTTTTTCTGTGGGTTTATCCACCACATTTTATCTTAAACTGGGTGATTAATTTGTGTTGCATATTCTTTCATTATATGAGTCTGTCTACAGGACAGGAAACATCAGAATAAATGTTTTTATTATTTTAAGGAATTATGGTGAAGATTTTTTTCTTTTCCTTTTGCGAAGGATATGAAACTATGAAAATCGACACAGATTAAAAGCTATTAAATAAGAAGAATATAGTCTCTCTAAAATACAGGTAGCATTTTCTTGCATCTAAATCCATATGAAATTAATTTTGATGTGGCATAAAATCATAACTGCAGAGGTGGGGAGTGGTACAGAAAAAACAGAGAGCAGCAGCTGTCAGTTATCTTTCTGAATTTCTATTGTAATACCGATGGAGAGAAACCTCTTTTATTCTTATGTTCTTTATACTCCATTTTCACATGTAAAACCCATAGGCTGACTTAAGACAAAGAATGAGAAGGACCCTGTAAGTGAGCAGTGGTGCAAGTTGCAGGTGTGTAGACATCAGGGAGTATATTCCTTTCCATGGCTGCCTGACTGCTGTAGCCTCCTCAGCATCTCCCCATCTCCTTCCTAGCAGATATGTAGTGGAGGCCTTATTTTCCAATCCTGCCACCTTTAGAAAGATCTGGGTTGCCTGGGTTACAGATTACACTGTGAAAAGATGGTATTTACACCATGACCTTGTGGGATCCCAGATAACTACTGGATACATGTTTTTCTTTAGTTTATCCCATTCTTACAAGCCTTACATGTATTTTCACATGTCATTTGCCTCTCTAGGTGAATCACAGAATCACACAATCACCAAGGCTGGAAAAGACCCTTAAGATCATCAAGTCCAGCCTACGACCAACACCACCACATCAGTTAGACCATGGCACTAAGTGCCACATACAGCCTTTCCTTGAACACATCCAGGGACGGTGCCTCCACCATTCCCTGGGAAGTCCATTCCAATGTCTAATCACCCTCTCTGTGAGGAAGTACTTCCTAATATCCAACATAAACCTGCCCTGGAGCAGCTTGAGGCCATGCTCTCTTGTCTTGCTGCTAGTTGCCTGGAAAAAAGAGCCAAGCCTCCACCTGTCTACAACCTCCTTTCAGCTAGTTGAAGAGAGTGATATGGTCCCCCATGAGTCTTCTCTTCTCCAGGCTCAAAGTAGTCAAAGTAAACCCTGCATTGTAATGTTTTCACTTTAACTTCAATCTTCTTGTATGTATATTTTTAAATACCATGAGTTGTTCATTATCTACTGGTTTAGGAGCCTCAGTGACTGTGATCCTGATTTGTACTGTGCTAATGGAGACTATAGTAAGAAACACAGCATCTCAGTAGAGGTCTGAAGAAGTTTCCTCTGCTACTGAGTACTGGTAACTGAAGGTGCATTGTGAGTCAATAATGTGTTTGGTTACTTAGCCATCTTCCCTAACCAATGAGGCAGACAGGCAGGCAGTGGCTTCAGTTCATACATTGTACTTGACAATTAGGCCAGAGGGATCTATTTTTCAATTTGCAAAAGTAAATTTAATCCATCAGCATAGAGGTCAATAGGAAGCACATTCAGATTATGAACACTGCTTTTCAGGGCCCGTTTTGGGCACCTCAGGACACCTGTGCCTGGGAGGACAGAGCATGCGCCAGCTCAAAATCAGCTAATGTCTGGAGCATGTTATCAGCCTGGGCCACAACCAACCCAGCCTGATCCACACTCTCCAAATGGTCTCTGAAAACAGTATGCTCCTGTTGGTGAGACAGTGTGTGCAAAAGACCAAAGTGCACCAGACTTGGACCTGTGCTGTGTGGGACCAGCTCAAGTCCCTCTCCACTGCTGTCAGAGCAGCTGTGGGTTGAGTTATCCACTCCCATGGGGCGTTCTAGTTCATCCTTTATTTATAACGTGGCACCAGACCTGAAGGATACTGGTATAAAAGCTACTGTTCTAGATGACAAAAGGGCTCTGACTTGTTGTGCCATTGGTTAGTTGGAAGAGGGAAAGTGTTTGAATTTTTTTAAAATTATATTGAAGTGTATTTAGTGAACTTGGATTTGGATTCTTTAGGTGATGAGGAAACCATAGAGATGTTATAATGACGTACACTGGTACTTCAGCATAGTCCCTTACTAGTAATGGGCCTTAATTTATGGGCTTTGACACAGAAAGAGGTTTATGCAATCTCTTAGTATCTGTTCTTAAATATGGCTTTCTGGCTTGAAATTTATTGTTGAGAAACAACCAAAATTTACTGAGCAAATATAGCAAGCAAAATATCTACCTTTGAATCAAGTGAACGAGGCCCATTTAAACCAGCTAATATAGTAATATTTATATTCTCCAGCTTTTCCTGGGTACTATTAAAAATTCTGCCTAAATTCAAAACCAACCAAAAAATCACATAGATTATTATAATGGAGGAAAACATTATTTTTCATGATAGGTGTCATAATTTTGCATCTTGATTGAATAATAATAAGTAAAGAGTATTAACTAGAAACTAAGTAAAAGTTTTAATTAAATCCACAGCATTTTCTATTTTTCAATGTACAGTGGAAGAGGCTGGGTATGATATATTCCCTCAGCTGAAGAATGTTCCAGTTCCAGCTGGACAGCACTTTAATTAAGTTCATTTTCTCCCTTTTCTCAGCTGAGGTCCCACTCCATTATGATTCTGAATCAATCTTAAATGTAATGTTTTGGAAAAGATAGCTTTTTTGGGGTGTGACTGCAAAATATTTTTTTTCAGGAGGCTGAAAACCTGAAGAGTTGGTACTCTGAAAGATGTGGTGGTAAGGGGGTTGTGGGGAAGCCAGAGGGAAGATTACAAATGTGGGAAGTGTGTCCTGTTCAAAGGCTGGTATGCAGCTCATGCTTTTAGTGGAGTTGCTTCTGTTTCTGCTGTTTGCCAGCTGTAGTGTGACACTGGGGATCTGCTCAGTAAAATGATAACACTTGCACAACAGTTTGTCCCTGGCTGGTTGACAAACTGAGCGCAGTGGTATCATTGCTGAACAAGAGCCTAGAGTCTCCTCCTTGTCATCCTCTCACACTGAGCTAATTGCTAACAGTGGAAAACTAGCATCTATTTCACAAGTTGAAGTTGAAGGAACTTGTAGAAGTACCTGAGCCTGGGTCCAGGTTTTCCTCAAGTCTGACTTCATGGGTGTAGGTAAATCTTCACAGGGTCTTTACACAACTCAGGCAAAAGGCTGGCAGAAGGGACCTGCCACTAATGGCAGCCAACACCAATCCTCTCCCTGCCAGTCACTGGAAATGTATTTTATAGCACATTCAGTAGGCAAAAGATGCCAGGTGTTATGCATGTAGCAACAATAATTTATCTTCTCAAACAGTTTGGATTTCAAGAGAATGGTACCAGACAAATGAGGTTGGTCTTTGTAAACTGATCATTTGGGAAGGCTCCATTGAAAAGACAAGTGTAGGTATCTAGACCACCTTTTATAGCCATGACTTTATTTTCACTTAGAAATGGCAGAATTAAGAAACAGGGTGTCAGCAGACTAATAACATCTAAACCAGGGGGCTATCTGGGACTTTGGCATATTAGAGAAGCCAAGACAAAACATGTCATGTGTAATGGTAAGGGACATAATGTTTCAATTATTAAATAGAACTTGAAATGTAAATATTGCATTTTTTTCCCTCTAGATTTTGGTTTAGTGAGCTTCCCTTTTCTTCCCTGTCAATACTGTTTATAGGATAGCTTGGGTGTCAGTGGCTTTTGTGATAGCTTCTGCTGGGTCTTCAAATGATCTAATATATTGAGATTATTACAGTTAGAGTTACTGAGATCTCAGAGGCAATGCTACTGCTAATTTTTTTTTTTTTTAATTCCTTTTACTTAGTGATGCTTGTGGTGTTACCTCTAGGACAAAAGAGCAAGAGGAAGCTTTGAGTGGAGGTGTAGCCCTGTTTAGCTCTCTATCTTCCTTGTTGAGACAGAGTATGGCAATGCTGCAGTGCAGAGATACTCGAGCTGGCATTAAGCTAATTATGTTGGGTACTGGAAGCATATTTGCTACAGCAGAGTGGAGTCCAGTATGTTCTGATTTTCCCTGCCAAAAAGCTTAGCAACTTGGGCACCAGTGAACCAATAACAATAAACAGCAGTGTCTGGATAGGATTTTATGGGGGAGTTTGTTGTTCTGAAATTTTTCATGTTCCCCACTCTTGCTTCCGTAGTCTTTCATTTCTCTTTCCTAACTTCAAAGGAAAAAATGAAGCAAACAAGGATGACAGGATGCAGAAGCTGTGAGCAATACATCATCCAACAGCAGATGCCTGACTGCAGCTATTTCTCAAACGAAGGGTCCATGCAATTATTCCTGAGCTACACAAAACCAAATCCTTACACAGAAAATAGTTAGAAATTGAGCTTAATAAGAAGATAGGACAGATAGTGGTGATGAGATCCCACTTTTGCTACCTCTATATCCAAACTGGGTGTTTCTTATAGGGTTGCCTAGCCAATAATTTACCAGTCCCTGGTGCCCCAGCAAGATTTCACTCCTTGATATGTTCCCAATTCTTCCTTTCATTATTTGTGAGGTTTGGCCATCATCACATCACTCTTAACCATCTGTGAAATCCAGTGGTCCTTCATTACATTACCCCTAACACTTGTTACCTTCTCACTCTGTTTTCTGCCAAGTCCAGTAATTCTCATGGTTGGTTCAGTGAACATATAGCAGAGCACTTGTGCCTGCCCCTACCCCCACCCCCTGTTGTGGGTGCTGGGGGTTATTATATTATCTGTTAAGGTCTTTGGAGATGCTGGGCTGTGGAACTGCCAGCAGACACGTTGGCACTTTGGGGATTGTGAGGGGTGACTCTCTGAAACGTGCTCCCAAAAAGTGTTTTGGCCCAAACAATTGCCCATAACAATTAGGGAGGTTTACAAGACAGCCTGATGAAGGGTTAAGTGAATGGGATTTCAAGTCTGAGTTTAATTTGTCGTAATTTAATTTTCTCGTAATTTCTCGTTTTAATTTTCTTGTAATTTGCCTGTGACTTGGTACCTAGTGCTGGTACCAAAACAGAGCATCAGGATTCAACAATAAAGTGTTTGTAAAGGGGCTACATTTTCTGAATACATTGTAATAGCAGCAAACATAGAGCAGAAAATAAAATGCATAATTTCATTCCAAACTGCTGTTTCTTTCTGTGATTTTCATAACTTTACTTTAAAAAAAATTAATAAAGTTGAGGGTCTGAAGTGTAGAAGGAAAGAAAAATTTTCTTACAAGTTTGAAATTTCAACCTATTTACAAATAAAGACCAAACTTTTGAAATGTGTCATCAAGTCGGAAAAATGAAAGTAAACAACTAACTTTTCCCTCACTGTCTCCTCCTTTATTTCCTCTAAACACCACCAACAGAAAACCTAATGGCCTGCTGTACTCTCCTGAGGTACTGAAGACCTTGCCATAAGTTTTAATTCCTACAGAAAGCAGAACTGACCAGGGTTTTCAATGACTAAACGTGTATTTTAGGCATCCAGCCATTTTAATGTACTCATGATTTTGCTTTCTCCGGAAATTGCATCCAACATCAGAGAAATGTGTTTAGTGAACTATGTTGTTTTTAGGCAGTGGAAGAAGAACTGAGATTTTAATTAAAAAAAAAATAAAAAATAGGTGATTTTGGACAAAAAATGATTCGCAGGATAGCATGCAATACATAGAAACCTCAGAACTACCTACCTCAAAACTGAAATCTTAGACCTGAGTGAAATGAAAATCATCCATATTTATTCCCAAGCTGTGGACTATAAGTCCTGAAAAACATAAAGCATTTTTGAAGCTTAATTAGTATTTTAAAAAGCTCCTAAACACATCTGAGTTTGAAAGAATAAAATGAGGTGAGAGAACTATAAAAAAAATAAAATAAAAACAGAAGCACAGAAATTTAAACCTCATATGTTAAACAGTTTGATTAAAAAATTTAAGATAAGATTTAGAACTTTGGCATTTAAAAGTCCAGCTCCTTCCAGTATCCTTTGCAGAAGAAAGTCCTGGATGTGGGTATAAAATGAGGATAAAATATGACATTAATTTGCACTGAAGTAGCAAATATTTTACAGTAGTTTCAGATCATTAATCTATCTTCCAGCTAAGGGAACTACATTAATAGTTTATGGGATTTACAGGGCAAGTATCAATTTAAGGGTTCACCTTAAGTTTGAGGAAAATAGGAAAGGGCAGGATACTAGAGCATACATTATATCTTGGTGCATTAAAAACAATGACAAAACTTTCTTGGCTTAAAATGGCTCCTAGATAGTTTCTAATTCCAGTGCTGCTGCTGCACCTTAATTTCCTGTCTGCAAAAATGGAAGTGACCATCTTTGCCAAGTGTTAAAATTGACTCTTCCCCTTAGAGCTCTGTCTTGAATAGGAAAATAATCTGAATGAATGTGGAGTTTTACTTGCGTTTTTGGAGACAGGCAGGGTGAGGGTTGCTTTTCTTCACAGTGACCTCAGTCTAGAGAGGAAATATCTCTGCAATGAGGTAACAAAAGTTACCTGCAGGGTCACACAGTTTCTCTTGTGGTATTTTCTAAGCGACTTCCGTCACTGGAGTCCTGCCTGTGATTTGTCACTAATCCCTGTGTTCTTTGCACTGTAATATTTCTCTGTGCTTTGACACTAGGTGAGAAACCTATTTTTTGTTCCTTGCAGTTGGAGATAGGGGATACCTTTGTAAATGATGAGAAGAGTGCATTATGCAGTCTGCAGATTATTCATGAGAAGGATCAGAATAAGAATTGGCAAATTATGTTGTAACTTAATAGCTGAAACACTATCTTCAGAGGGAAGAGTCATGCTAGTAGAGCACCTATAAATCAGTGTTGGCACAGTGCATCATCAGATATGCAACCTTTTTTAAGGTGATAATTCCCATAATTTGGGTATTGACCTTGTTCTATGTTGTACAGACTTGTAATCTGTGTTTTTGAATGATCCCCACAGGTGGGACATTTCTAATGTGAAATCATGCTGTGAAACACCTCTGAGTGTGCTGGGAAGATGGGATTATAAATATTCATTGCTTTTGCAACCTTCAGCTATGAATGTTTCAAATTTTATAAGCTAAGCAGAAGTGGGTCCAGTCAGAGAAGTAAAAAACCAACAACAACAACAAAAAACAACTCACAACTTTGGTAAATCCAGGTGATAAATAAAATGGAATGGATAAGAAAGTGGGAGTTTTTCTGCTAAGTTGATTGTGAACCCACATGCCGATTTGATTAGGAGAGATACGTAAGTGCAATATAAATTCTATTCACTTATGAAAAAACCAAAGCAGGATAGATTTCCCTTCCCCTTGGAAACAAAATGACTGCTTTACAGTCTGGTTTCAACACTGAAGAGCATAAGAGCATGACCTATATATATTTGCTGATCTTGCAGTCTAACTCCCAGGTCTGAGGAACAAGCACGCACAGGCTGTCCTGTCCTTCCCCATGGTGGGGCCCCAACCACTGGCCATGGGAAATATAATCAGCACTGGCCATGGGCTTGGAGAAAAACCTGGCTCAAATTATGTGTAAAGCCACAGTAGTTTCTTTCAACTGTATGTCTGACAAGCAAGGGATGGAGGGCAGTAAGGGCTCATTTTTGTTCCTTTCCTACTTCATTTTTCCAGGTACAGAAGAAGGTCCTACCCCCCTGGCACAAGGGCACCCTTCCTGAGGTGGGATCCTTGGGGTTATCCCTGGGAGACACAGGGCATAGATCTTCTATTTCTGCCACTACACCAATTTTCTATCTGTTCCCAGTGTGCAAATGGAGCTATTTATGAAGCTGCACTGGAAAACAAATCAGTAAAATGTTTCAAATTAGAAAAATTATCCTTTTAGCAATTGTTATTATTGCCTTGAATCTAAAAGGCAGTTGGGCAAGATGATCATTTTAGTTGTCTTCCAACCAAAATATTCTAGGCTAGTTTAGCCTAGCCTAGTCTAAAAGGAGACGAGAAAAGGGGAAATGTTTTAAACTATGTTCCCTGGTGGACAGAAAATGGTGCTGGATTATCTCCTTTTTGATATGACAGGCCCAAAGCACAATATCTCTGTAAGATGCTTTCCCGCTGGTGGTGACTTTTTACCAGGGCTTAAGGACACCTTCTTCCAAAAAAATATAAAATACTGTGTACTTGAACGAAGTACATAACAAGTGGAGAAATGGTTAAAGTCACAGAAATCTTTCCCCCCAGGATCTGGCCTGCAGCTTTGCCCCCTGCTGAGCTTATGGGATGACTCATATGCATTTACAATCCCTTTGTTTCATATGGCATCTGCTGCTAGACATTTATTGCAGAATCATGTCTTAGAACAGCTGGTGACAACCCACTTACTCTTGCTTTCTTCAGCAGAGATTTTTTTCCCCAATTGTTTCTTGTTGTGTTGATGTGAAACCTAGTGTTGGAAAAACAAGCCCATTTACCCTGATTAGAACCAGCCATTTAAGTACTTGCCAATTAACAACCCATTTGTTATTCTTCTAAGGACCAAGTAAATACTTCCCCTTCCTCCCCTTTCACTTTCTCTCCTTTCTCTTTCTTCAGCTGTGGTTTCATATAAGCAGAGCAAAATCAAGCCCTTTTTATGTGACATGGTATTAGTATTTCCTTTGTTCTCCCTCTTCCTTTTGTCCTACGGAGTTGGAGATGAAGGGATCCTTTACTAATCGTAATTAGCTTGACATCGTGATAACCATGCTGTCTCCTTAAACACAGAGAAACTGCCACTAATGATGAGTGTTACAGACATGACCTTTGGAAAAACAAACAGGAGAACATCGTGCTCATGTTAAAAATAATGATACAAAAATGTAATGAATTCTAGTTATTTTGTGCCATTTCTAACAGGCACTAAGAAAAGTAATTTAACAGCAAAATTAGAGACAGTCTGGTTTATCCTTGTCTAGTACATTCAGTGAAACAGAATCCTTCTTCCAGGGATTTGATCTCAACAATCTCTATGAAATCATACACTATGTTTTCATACATTTGAAAAAGTATGCACTAAAAATTTAGCTTAATGTTTAGACAGTTTTTTTTCTTTTTGTCCTCTCATTCAACACAGCTACATTACCTTGCCAGGGACCACTTTTATTACATAAATATTTTAAGGAAGTACTAAATGTTCCAGTGATACCATCTTATTTCCATTTTTGAAAATACAATTATTTGTCTCAGACAACTCCAGTAGCAGTTACTTGAGAAACTGCATATGATCCTGTCAGACTTAAAGGCAATAAAGGTAAGGGCTCCTCTACTTTAAAATACTTGCTGTGTTTGTTGCTGATTTGATGGCTATACCATTCTGTAGGAATTTTCTAAGGATTTTTTTCCCCTTTTCATAATTCCAGTTGGAATTATAAGCTGTGTTGTTTAGACTGTACATTACTGTTTATTCCTATAGATAGTATCTGCTCATATCTTCACTTGTGCTTCATCTGTCCCTTAAAACCTAGGTATACTTAAGGTAGGTGGCTATTATGTGTTCTGCATCTCTCTGCAGAGGTATCTGTGACAACCAGTGCACACTCTGAGTTGAGTCTTCCCTTGTTAATGCCACAGAGCACCTGACTGCAGAGGAAGGGTGGGTTTTTTTGGAGAGTTATTCTTGCTTCTTACCATTGCTGAATATGTTGACTGGCCCTCTGTGAAACACATTTCTTTGGGTCCTGATTTTAAATACCAAATAAGCACCTATATTTACTGAATAGCTGTCAAATTTGGTTGTTATTTCTTTGTTTCCTGTGGCAAACCACTTAATTGAAAATAGGATCTATTTTTGGTTCTCATTTGAGTTCCCATGATGGATCAGTTGAAACCTGTTACAACACTCATTTACTTAAAGATGTATTATGTGCACTTTGCTAAAACGCTGAGACGAAAAAGCTTTGCTTTTGCAGTTGTTTGGCCTGAAGCCACGATTCCCTGTGATGCTGCATGAAGAAGCCAGAAGAGAATTATCCACATATTTTTATGCATACAGCTTTAGTGAACTGATTGGCTTGTGAACCCATGCCCTTCTTAAAATATATTTTAAAAAGACAGGGGGGGATTTTAAATGGGCTGAAGGTGCACCCTTTCACTGTAGCTGTGCGAATCAAGGAGTGATTGTGAAGCATTTGAAGGAATCTGCTCCCTCGACCTGACATCAAAACAAAACATTACTGCCTTATAGTCAGAGATGAAAGGTTTCTCATTTCCTGAAAAGCAGTGCAAGTGCAAAGAGAGCTGCCAAAAGCCATGATGTTCATTTTTTTGCAACAAACCATGAAGGTTAGGTACACATAACTGTTAGATAAGTCTTACTGTATTAGCTGTAATTTCCACTTGAGCACACCTTCGGTCCGTGGTGCTCTGCAGCAGAATGCACAACGTCTCTTGGTCCCTGGGGCACTATTGGTAACAATTCACAGTGCAGCAACCTGTGTTATGCCTGCTCTATGAATAGCAGTGTCATTTGTCATGTAGTTGAAAAGACTGCCTGTTCAACATAGCTGATGACAAATTTTAGGGTGAGATAGATTTGTCCTCTAGTTCACAGACTGGTTCTTTTTCCCCCTGCACTGTTGTTCACCGCAGGCTAACCCTTCCATGCCCTTTCCATTCTCTGAGACAAGACAGATCTGCAGATAGATGGATATTGAATATCTGTGTTTCAATGATCATATTATTTAAAGAATCTGGTGCTTCACTTAAAGTTCCTCAAATAGTTATCTTGATTATTTACTATTGCAGAGCTGGGGTAAACTTGTTCACTTCTCCATTTCTCTCTGCCTGAATTTTATTTTAGAAAGCAATCTCAGATAGAGAGAGATTTCAGAGTCCTGATTACATGCTGCTGTTGTCAGCTTTGTTGTTGCAAGTGACAACACAGAGTATACTTTACCTTACACTATGTGAAATGCCAAGAACAGAATAGATATATTTTTATTGTGATATTTCAGAGTGTTTTTTTGGTGAGTTTTTCCAGAATGGACATATCTGAAAGCCAAGACAACTGTATTCAGCAAGGATTTATCTCTGATAGTTAGTTACAAGAGTTCTGCATGCATTTACATAATATATTAGAGGGTTTTGCTGTGAAAAAACAGCTCAGAGCCCATACAACAGTATCTCACTTTTTCCCCTCTCTCCTGTCAATTAGCCTTGAGTCATGCTACTTGCTTAAGCTTCAGGTCAATAAAAGGAATTTCAAAGCAGAATCCAGTAAGTGCTGAGACACTAACTTCATCGCCTGCCTGTAAAAAGTGCAGATTTTTTCATCATCCTTTTCTCCTAATGAGATAGTTCATCTGATTTTATTCTACAGAGGCATCCTAATGTATGTTCAATGTGGTTTCATTTAAATAATTTCTGCACATCCTTGGTTTCCATCAGCATGCACTTTATTTTTGTGTGCACAATTCTGAGGAGGAATCTTCAGTTTCATTCTCATAATTTGCAAAAAACATCAGGTCGAGAAGGGGCAAATTTTATCACAGAAGTTTGATAAGGTAGGTAGACTCTCATTAAGATGAATAACAGTAAATGTTTTGTCATGTGTTTTGGAAGTTACAGAATACTTTACTTTATTGTTAATTTCTATAATGCTATGGTGTGCTGCGTGTCCTAGGCAGTGTCAGTTATTATGAAACTGAGAATTTCCATGCCTTCTCATATTTGGTTTTGATATAAAATTAGGCAAAATGTTGAAAGTAGAGAGTTCCATTAAACTGGAATTGTTGTTTTACATTTTCAATCAACATAAAATACTCCTGAAATGGAAGAGAATTCCTGTAGAATGAAGAATATGTAGTACTGTTTTTTATTGTAATTCATGGTTCCCAACTGCTACTGCAATTCCCACATGGAACTATGGGATTATTATACTGCACCACATGGAAGTAATACAACCCGAGAGATACAGTACATTACAGCTGGAGTAATTTAGATTTCCTTGCCCCCAAAATAGTAAAGGATGGAATTAAAGAATAAACAGCACAATACAACTACTGGAAATTGCAGGGGGAAATGCAGTCTAAAATACAAGCATTTGGATTTTCTGTGTTTTTCAGTATATTACAGCTGTGTTTCTACTACTCGTTACTCTATTTCCAAGTATATGGAATATATTCTATATGACAATTACACTATTATAGATAAAAATTTCAAGGGATGACTGTTTTACAGAATAGCACACTAGGGAAGTTTAAAGGGGGCATATGATTTTACATTCCATGAGTATGATTTCTGAACGTGGAGAGCAATAGTTTAGTAAAGCTTTCAGGGAGAAACATGCTCCATCACAGTGGCCCACTGCAGAAAAAAAACATGCTGACCCAATACTAGTGAAATTGTTTCATGACAAATTGTCCTGAATGTAGAGGTGGGTTTGCAGGCAGGCAGGGCAATTGTCCAGGTTTTTCACAAGCTAAATCATGTAGTGCTGGACTGGAACTTCTCTTGTGCAGGATGAGAGACGAGAAAGGGCTCAGGTTGAGCCTTAGCTTTTTTAAGGAACCTCCTGGAACACAGGAGGTAGTCAGTAGTCACACAGTTGGTAGTTCCCAAGAGAGTACATACAAAATTCACAGAATCATAGAATAATTTATGTCGGAAAAAACCTATAAGATCATTTAGTCCAACGGTATTTAGACTCTGGATACCGTATAACCTTGTTTTGTACTGGATACCATACCTTCAGTTTTTTTTAAGGAACTGTTTTCAGTTTAACTCCATTTCAAATGTTGGCTGCCAGATATAAAGGAGGAAGGAAAAAAGCAGGAGAACAGGAATAATCGAAGAGAGAGATGGATGTTCTTTGCTGTTTCTCTTTGGGTATCCCAGATAAAATATGGTATGTCCGGTATACTAAAAACTTTAATCTGACACATGAAGAAATAATGCCACGTTTTTTATTGTACTTTTTAAAAATTATTATTTATTTATTCCAAATAATCTTCTTACTTTTCAGCAACATGCTCAACACCTACTTTGCCTCAGTCTTCAGCAATGGAACTAGCTGCTCCATGAGCTAGGGAACAGGGAGGAGGTGCAGAATGAGGTCATCACAATTAAAGAGGAAGTTGTCAGAGACTTGATACTCCACTTAGACACACACAGATCTATGGGACCAGATGGGTTACATCCAAGGGTGCTGAAAGAGTTGGCAGACATGATCACCAGGCCACTTTCCATGATTTACCTGAAGTCCTGACTAACTGCGGAGGTCCCAATGGACTGGAGGGGAGCAAATTTAACACCCATCTATAAGAAAGGCAGAAAGGAGGATCCAGGAAACTATAGACCTGTCAGTCTGACCTGGGTGCCAGGGAAGGTCATGGAGCAGATCATCTTGAGTATCATTGGAAGACATATAGAGGACAATTAAGAGATCAGCATGGGTTTATGAAAGGCAGGTCCTGCCTGACTAACCTGGTTTCCTTCTATGGCCTGATGACCCGATTATTGGACAAGCGAAAGGCTGTGGATATTGTCTATCCAGACCTCCAAAAAAGCATTTGACACAGTTCCCCATAGAACTCTCATAAAAAAACTGGCTGCTGGTGGCCTGGATGAGCACACGATCTGAAACGGACCTGGGGGTTCTAACTGACAAGTGGCTGAATATGAGCCAGCAGTGTGCCCAGGTGGCCAAGAAAGCCAATGGCATCCTGGCTTGTATTAGAAATAGTGTGACCAGCAGAAGCAGAGAGGTGATTGTCCCCCTGTACTCAGCACTGGTGAGGCCACACCTGGAGTGTTGTGTCCAGTGGTTGGAATAGTCATCCCCTGAATCAAGAACAGTTCATAAGGTAAAACTAGGATGTTCTGGAAATTCAGATACATACAAAAAGTTGGAATATAGACTTCATGTTTATTCTTAAACATGTGGCTATTTCTCTGTAGATAAATATGCACACAATTTTATTTTGAGCATTAAAAAGTAATGATCTGATCTTTCACTCCCCACATTGCTATTTGTTCCACATCAGCAGCCTCATAACAGATTCACTGGCCCTTAAGCTACAGCTTTTCACAAGCAAGAGACAAATGCTTAGAGAGCTTTCCCTCTGTTTGATCCTTGTAATCAACTTTATTTCCTCTACAGAATTCCAATTATCTGATTAAACAATGAGTCAGGATGCTTATATTGATACAGGTGCCTTAATTGGTTAATTTATACTCCTGCCAGCCTCAGCTAAGAATCATTTCCCTGAGGCCTCCTTAGATAACCACAGTACCTCCTCAACTGTAATGGTAATTCCTGGCAGGCAGAGTACTTGAGCATGTTTAGACCTATGCACAAGCAGCCCTCACCACAGACTAAGCCAAGTTTAGCCATGTATAAACATGTTGTTGAGCTTTTATTTCCTTTCACCTTATAATTTCTAACTTACTTAGTTTTAATGATAGGGTGACAATTATGCAACACTGACCGTATGCTTTTAAAACAAATTTGCAAGAAAAATCCTAATAATATTGCTTTTTTTAGTAGCACTCCAAAGGAAGTAAACACTTATCAGATGCCAGTGCATTCAACTGCAGTCTATCATACGCACATTTATTTGCCTATGCTGTCTGACGAGTGGCATTGTTTTCATTATTGACTCATGAGGATGGAAATAACGGACAGATTATTTACTGAGCTGTCTTTAATGCTGCATCAACCAAAATAGCTAATTAAATGTGTAACAACTTTCACAGACACATGCTGGGAGATTTTAAAATCAAGGTGAAGAAAAGGACAAGTGTTAGTCTGTGCTCTGTAAGACTTGTTCTCACCGTGGAAAGAAAATAGGATATCTAATCTTGTAACTCATCAGAGAAACTAGACAGAACTACAGGTAGATTTAAAAAAATTATTTAGTAGAAAATCAGTTTTTCAGGACTAGAAAAACCTGCCAGTGAACTGCCAGAATTATTATTTTTCCAAACTTGCATCCTGATAAATGTCATTAGCAGGAGTTTCTTCTATAGACCCTAGAAGGAAGTTTCCAAAAGAACTATCGAAGATTCAAGTGCTGTGCTCAAGAGGCTGTAACAGTTGTTCCTTAACTTCATTTCCAGTTTAGCTTACTTCACCTATTTAATTTTTTCCCTCTGCTGATGTTAATTAAGAAGTCACCTTTTCTTCCTCTTATTCTGCTACAATAGCTGCCAGCTTGTAGGCAGGAATGGCTGTAGAAGAAGGCAGTGTAGTCTCTAGTTCATAGATGTAGTACTGTACTTGCTTCTAGAGAGCAACTTAAACTGCATCTTCTGACTTGCAGACTAACATACAGAATGTGGGACGATTCTGATTTTCTGTTCATTGGAATGTGTCTCTGTTTATCCTTTCAGAGGATGCATTCAGCTCCTATTAAGTAAATTAAACAAGCAGTTCCTGCCAACCATCCTGTAAAATACCGAGTTTACATTCTCTCTGTTGTGGCTCAGTTGTATGACATGGATAACTCCTTGAGATGTGCTAAAAGCTTCACACATGAACAATTTTAAATAATAAAAGTAATGTAGTTTGACTGGAAAACCCCCATTCACCCCAGCAAGATAGCAGTATCTGCAGAAAATACATACCAGCAAAGTATCTTTTTACTCACACGAGCTAACAGGAAAAATTTGTCAGTGGCTTAGTCACTATTCAGCTGAATCACCAATCTCTTAAAAAATAGCATGGTAGTGGGGTGGGGACGGTGTTCATCCCCTCTATAGTAAATTAGATCAAATTCAATACAACACATTCTCTGAGGACATATATTTTGGGATAGAAAAGAAATACTTTTCTCTGTGGGTGTTGGCTAATATTTTATATTGCTCAAGTAGCATCACTGATAGACTGGGGTGCCAATTGCTGCTATGCAGCAGTATGAATAGCGTCATTTCCAAATGTGCCATCTTCAGGGAAAAAAAATCACAAAATCAATGAGGCTTCTCCTCCCAGGTATAAGTGAACTGCATAAACCAAGTTCCTGTTCCCAAAAACATAACCTTCACAAGAGAGTAATACCTACCTTTAGGACACTTGCCTCAGAGAGGAAGCCACTGAAGATGGTGAATTAGTGTCTGGACTAAGGTGCCCTTTTGGCAAGGCTCCCCAAAGACTGCAGCTGGAGCATCCAGACTCTTGAGCACAAAGCAATTCCTAGAGGACGCAAACATATTTTGCAATTCTGCTTCCTAAGAAATTCAGCCAAGATTCATTCCCTTTTTCCAAAAGACCTACTTAGGTGGTAATTTGGTATTTCTGCAGATGTTTGTGGTAGTATCTGGTACTTTGATTCCTTACATACAGTGTGTACATTTAATGTCTTTAATGGAGAGATCTTAGATAACTGTAACCTAATTCTACCCGTTAGTTTTCTTGGGTTTAGGCTGGGTCTATCCCCAGGTACCCATTATAAGCTGATAGAGCAGGTGAACAAACTTGCTGCTGGGACAGCTGGATGGGGAGTACTGGTGAGAGAGAGTTTTACACAAACATGGTTTAAAGAGGCTGGGTTACAATACTAGGGGTGGTAACACTGCTGTGTTTTCTGAACATCACATAGAGCTTAATTTTCAGGGTCTAAATAGTTGTAAACACTTCCATTGTATGGAACAGTACACATTTGTTATTCGTTTAAATGGCTCTATTAGCACTTGCCAAATTCTGTACCTTTTTAGTCTCAAAATTTGCATCCCACCCAAATTAAACTCTTACAGCTGCTGTAATACATGCTGGGTGTGTACCCTTGCCAACTACTCCATTGAAATTACAGGTGGCCACATTGTGTGCATTGTTTGAAATGTATCTTCATCACATGTGGCATAAATTATGAGCTTTGGATGCCTGCTTTAGCAATAGAGGGATTATTGGCAGAATATATTGTGGAATACCAGAAATCACACAATCACAGAATTATTTGGGTTGGAAGGGATCTTAAAGGTCATCTAGCTCTAATTCCCCTGCCATGGGCAGAGACACCTCCCACTAGATCAGGTTGCTCAGGGCCCCAGCTCAGGACCCCATCAAACCTGCCCTTGAACACTTTCAGGAGCAGGGCATCCACAAACTCCCTGGCCAACCTGTGCCAGTGTCTCACCAACTTCATAGTGAAGAATTTAATCGTAATGTCTAATCTAAATCTGCCTTCTTTCCATTTAAAGCCATTGTGCCTTGTTCTATCTCTACAAGCTCTTGTAAAAAGTCCCTCCCTGGCTTTCCTGTAGCCCCTTCAGGTACTGGAAGGCTACTATAAGGACTCCCCAGAGCCTTCTCTTCTCCACGCTGAACAACCCCATCTCTCTCAGTCTGTCTTCATACGAGAGGTGCTCCAGCCCTCTTATCATCTTCATTCATGCAAAGACTGCACATCCTGTGTTCATTAATTGTTTTCAAACTCGAGGACTTGAGTTGTGAAAATTCCTCAGGGATGGGAACTAGACAGAGAACTCCCTGGACAATGAATTATTCATTAATTTTGCATAAGGAAGCAATAATCTTCAGACTGAGTTTGATTGATTGTTCAAAATGGTAAGCTGAGAAAGCCTTTCCTACTGCTGGAGGTGAGCAGGAAATGAAAAGCTTTCTGAAATACTGCACATCCTTTCCACATGTTTGGAGCAGTGTGGGATAAAAAGGGTTTGTATGAGCAAAGGGGGACAGCCACCAGCACAGAGTTCTCAACTCACTGCTCCCTGTGGTTGTTATTCAAAAGTGGCCTCAGTAGAAATGTCACGAATAAAATTTAAATAGGATTGTGACGGTCTGAACAGACTGCCATTTACTTTCTGGGACCAAGAGAAGGAGTGTCACCAAGCTCATGCAGGAAGGAAGCTGTAGTGCTTGTCCGACTGACATGAAGGAAGAGTCTCTTCCACTCTCCAGCTATCCTATAGTGCGATCACTGAGTTGCAGGTGACCCTCAACATTATCAGCTCACGGTCAGTCTTCCCATGGCAGCTCATTATGGGGCTGGCTGCCATGCATTTCAAGGGGAATTAGGCTTAAACCAGCAAAGCAGTCCTGGGCTTCAGCAAGGTTGAGATTTTGCTGCTCTTTTGTCCCAAATTATCTGACGGTGGGCCAAAAGAAGGTAGTAACCAGTGGTCTTGTAAGTGGCCATAAAATACTGAAAATAACTAGTACTGTGCTCAGACTCTTACAGAAGATGCGTGTAAGGAGAGCACTGATGTTTTGAGGCTGAATTAGTAATGGTCGCTGGAACAAAACAATGTATAACCCACAGATTTTTTTCCTATGCTAAAATTAATGAAATGACATAAATAATGGTTTCTAGTGGGTATAATTTCCACTTCAAACGGGACTCTAGGCAGTACAAAAGGCAAAGATAAGGCTATCCATAACGGTTCAAATATCTCTTGAGTCTGAATACCCATATGAGAGATTTATCTGCCACCTATGAATGAAGTTTTGATAGTAGGCTAAGATTTTTACACATTTGTAAGGAACTCTGCACCAAAATAGAGAGGATACAAATCACAGTTTCATCTACCTTCTGCAAATCAGAGCACCAGAGTGGATAAAGCAGAATGTCATTCTAGAGGTCATTTAAGTGTTATTTTGGTCAAGACCAGCTAGTTAAACAGAATTGGTCTAACTAGTCAATTCTAGCTACTAACAGGAAAAAGTTAGAATTTGGGAAATTGTGCAATTTAGCTTCAAAGGTAAAGATGTGCTGAGCTTGCTTGCACTTTCTCTCCATGGTGAAGCATGTTCTGATTGCAGTGAGTCACCTGCATGTTCCTTGGTACAGAAATCAGTGTCTAGAGATAGAAGCTGTTGGCCCAGTGTTGAGGCAGGCAAGACCTAGTAGTAAGAAATGCTCTCAGTCTTCTCTATAAGATATTATTTTTATCTGTTCCTCCAAGATGATCAGCATTACCCACTGGTTTGAGAGCCCATTTGTGCCAGAGCAATGCAAAAGGAACAAGGCATGACTGAGAGAGACTCACAGTAAAGTGCTTTTCAGAGCTTAGTTTTAGACTGGAAATAATGTTGGTTTTGATCTTCCTTGACAGCTGTTTCCAAAGGCACCCAGAATGGACATTGCTATTTTACCTGTCAATTCAACCTTGTTTACAAAATCAAGGAAGCATTTAAATGTACTGAGATTGTAGATTGTAATTTTCTTTCCAGTTCTTTTCTTGACTCAGCTAAAAAAAATTCCAGTAACTTACTGATTTTCACAGAACATTATTTTTTCTTTGCTGTACACAGGGGAAGTGGGTTTCTGGGATAGACCAGATTTTCTGTAATTTACTTGATCTCTGTAGTGGGCTCCTGCAGAAGAAATGGTAACTAGGCGATAGCAATCCCAAGTTGAATCTAGGCAGAGTATGACCACAGGCCTGCATGAATGACTGATGAATAACCTGAGCCCTTCCCATGACTGTCATTAACTCCTTCTTATAGAGATCTCTAGGAGTGATTGTTCTCATGGCTTCTGTGCTGAGCTAACTTTGCATTTTTCCCTTCAGTGTTTTGGGAGTGCATCCAAATCCACGTTTTCTTATGCAGAAAAGCCAGACATTTTGCAACTCCTTGAAATAGGTGTGAGTGCTAATCTGAGCCCAGCTAGTTAGCAGTGACAAAACTTTCAGTCCCTGGTTGGTGAGGAGGAGAGAGGGGAGAGAAGGATGCATACACTCCCAAAATCTGGACTGTCTGTTTCTTCTGCTTAAATTTGTCTAACATGGAGACCACTTTTCATTGAGGTGCATGACACACAGATCCCACAGGTGATTAAAAATCAGCCACAAACAGCCAAGACATTAGGAGCTGCAGCTGCAACCTGTTCCTGGCCTGTATCCATGTTTCTGAGGCTCCATAGGGTGAGCAAAGGTGCAACTGGAGAATCTCTGTGCCAGGTGAAGGTGCATTCAACCAGGAGATGTTCCTTCAAGAGAGACTTCCCTTCAAGCTAGGGCTGCTCTTGTTTGGTTGGCTGGGTCAAAGCAGCTGGACATGGGCCTGGTTTGAATGTGCAGCAGGAGCAAAACAGATAATCAAAGACAGGGAGAGAGGATGCTCCTTGGAGAATCAGGGCTGGCTGATATAGTTGTTGTAACCCTCATCAGTGAAGCTACCAGTGTTGCAGATGCCAAAGGGAAGAAGAAACTTGGACAGAGCGACAGGAAGCCAGAGGACAAATGCATTTTAAACCTTTTCCTGCTATCTCAGTAGTTGGCTTTGATCCTTTCACAGAAACCAATGGGGGAAAGAAATGACACCAGAGAGGCAGAAAATCCATTTCATCCTCCTTTTCCCTCTTTTCTAATGTGTTCTCCAATAAAGAGATGGCAAAGATACATAATAACAGCAGAAAAACATACAGATAGGGATTGAAAGAAAAAGAGAACACAATTAATGCTACCTGCTCTCTGTCTCTCATCAGATAAAAAACTAACGGCTCTCACTGCATGTATTTTAATCTCTGCAATTCAAGTTTTATTTTGAAATCTGTGATTTCTCTGAAATTTTGGGATGAGTTTAAAGAAGGGCATAGGGAGAGAAGAGGAACAGGCAGGGTCTGGTCAAGGACTAATTTCTTTCAAAGGCTGTTCTGTCCAAGTATAACAAAGACATGCCTTAACAAAAGAGAAATTCTATCAAAGGAAAATCA
Organism: Chaetura pelagica; assembly: GCF_000747805.2. NCBI lineage: Eukaryota > Metazoa > Chordata > Aves > Apodiformes > Apodidae > Chaetura > Chaetura pelagica. Next base: position 203,073 of record NW_009953449.1, on the reverse strand, counting down.
ATGTGAGATCATAAAATGAAGGATGAAATGTGTCTTAATAGAAGATTAATAGAAACATAATTATTCTCAAATTTGCTAGAGAAACAAAGGAAAGAACCTCAGATGAGACAATTATGGGGAAAATTGTGCCCAGTAATCTTGAAAGGATTGCAACTATAGTTATGTCAATGTGAGACATCTAACTCCATGTTAAAATTTGCTATCCATTCTTTCTCCCAGGGTTGTTTTTCTCTAGGGTTGTCATCAGCAGAGTCCTGCACTTGGGCCACAACAACCCCATGCAACACTGCAGGCTTGGGGAAGTGTGGCTGGAAAGTGTCTGGCAGAAAAGGACCTGGGGGTTCTAATTGACAAGTGGCTGAATATGAGCCAGCAGTGTGCCCAGGTGGCCAAGAAAGCCAATGGCATCCTGGCTTGTATTAGAAATAGTGTGACCAGCAGAAGCAGAAAGGTGATTGTCCCCCTGTCCTCAGCACTGGTGAGGCCACACCTGGAGTATTGTGTCCAGTTTTGGGCACCTCAATTCAGGAGAGATCTCAAGGTGCTGGAGCAAGTACAGAGGAGGGCAACGAAGCTGGTGAAGGGCCTGGAGAACAAATCTTATGAAGAACGCTTGAAGGAGCTGGGAATGTTTAGTTTGAGGAAGAGGAGGCTGAGGAGAGACCTCATCAGTCTCTACAACTACCTGACAGACCATTGTAGAGAGGTTGGTGCTGGTCTCTTTTCACAGGTAATTAGTGACAGAACAAGAAAGAGTGGCCTAGGGAGGTGGTTGAGTCACTACCCCTGGGTATATTTAAGGGTCGTTTGGATGTGATGTTGTTGGATATGGTTTAGGGGAGAACTTTTTAGAATAGGGATGATGGTTGGACTCGGTGATCCCAAGGGTTGTTTCCAACCTGAATGGTTCTATGATGCTATGATCACACAGTCCCTAGCTACCATTGGTACAGCAGCTGTTCAGAGGTTTGCCAGTACTCATAATATATAGAAACTTCATTTCACAAAGGACAATGTCCACACCATCCAAAACCACTCCTTGAACTCTGAGTTTAGACAACCCTATGTCTTACAGGAATCAAAAGGAGCAGCACAGAGGTTTGAGGAGAAATAGGCATGGTGGAGACAACCAAATGAGTCACATGGCTTAGGTTTGCTATATGTTAACCTATACTTTATCACCAGCTTCCTCAAAAGAAGCTCAGGATCTGCTGGTTAATTTGCAGTATGTTTCTGGCACCTGATGGGTTTTTCTTACATTGCAGTTTAATTGCAAAGTATTTTCCTTCTCTGTACCTGGTTCCATCCATCTCACATTCAAATGAGTGGGCCCTATTTTTAGGTTCTTCCAACATCACAGTTCTGGAGAGTCCCTGAGACAGTAGTGTGCTTCAGCGTTTTAGGGCTTTCCTGTGCTTAACTAAAGGTCCTGATTAATTGAGTTTTAAGTAGAGCTTGGGTGTATTTTCTATCATATAATGTTTAATGGAAAATTGTAAATATACCACACAACCTAGATGTCTCTGAAAACCAAAAAGGAATAGACCTTCTAGTCTCTGAAATTACTATTTTAGCCAGCTCCTAGAATGGGTCACTTAGCCATTAGATTTGTTTTTCCTTGTGTATGTGTACAGATTCATAGTACTTCCATTCTACATATCAATTATGTAGAGGAATGCTACATTTTAGTGTATCTGAAAAGCAGTGGAATATAGAAATGCCTGACAATTTTTATGCAGCTAGGTTCCAATTAAATGAAACTTCATTCTCCTCAGATAACAAGCATCAATACCAAGGCCTAATCCAAAGTCCACTTGAGACCATTAGAAAGACATTTGGGCAACACTCCCATATGCTTTTTGGTTGTTGCTAAAGATCACTCTAGAATATACTGTTTTAAAGAATGACCCCCATCTACGTACTTATCCTTCTCAGTATGAAGTGATACATAAGGATTGCAGGAAGAGAAACCACCAAAGTAGCTCTGTGTAAGCTAAACCCAGGACTGAAAGTACAGGGAATCCAAGCAGGCCTGGAAGCAGCACAGTGATGAGAAGCAAGGTTTACTATCCAGCCAGTGTCACACAAGCAGGGCTCTGTTCTTTCTGACCTCAGCAGATAATTTTACATGGCTTGAGCTGCAGAGGTTGAACTCAGGCCAAAAGCATTCAAATATGGGTGATTTCAGAGACTTCTTGTGATTTAGAAAAAACATCTGCTGAAAGATCTATTGTATTTTTTTAGTTAGTCAGTGTTTCTTACCAAGGTAACAGTGATTGAGCTAGACGTGCCTATATAAAATACAACAAGATGAAATTTACTTCAAATACTGTATGGACACAAATATGTAATGCAAAAATGACGAAGGTGGATTTTCAGCAAGAGGTTGCTTATTGGTTTTTTTGCTGTTTTGCAATGCTGCTTTTTCTCTATTGAATGGTCTCCATAGTCCCTCTCAGTGGTGGTAACTGGTTACATTCATTTACACATGTCAAAAGAAAATATGTGGGGGATCTTTTAGTTATCTGTACAAAGGTACCTGCTGGTGGTCTTGATGTGATAATTGAGAGAATAAACACATTATTGCATAGCTATAGGAAGCCAAAGAAGATACAAAGTTCATTGAAACAAAATACCATGACCTGAGCAGAGGCAGGTTGTTACATAAGTGAGAGAGGCCTTGAGCATGTGTGAATCAATCTTAAGTTGACATGGTCAACAGCTACATGTAGATTTAAATTGTATCAAGCCCTAGCCCCTTGCTGATGATGACAGAATATCTGACATGCCTTTTCTCTAACTAAACCAGAGCCTCAACCCTGACCACTTGCCTAACATCTCATCTTCTTCCCGTCGCCCATTGCAGACATTCAGTGTGCCAAGCCTTTCTCACTCCATCATCCCCAACTCATACACTCCTGGGATCCTGCAGCCTGCACTATTTTGCTCCAATCTTTATCTTCCCTGCTACTCCAGGTTCCTGTGGGACACTCCTGCAGCAGCACCACCACAGCTCAGGGAGAGGGTGAAGCTCCATCATGACCAGCAGCACCACCACAGCTCAGGGAGAGGGTGTAGCTCCATCATAATCGTGACACAAAATGCTGGTCTACTCCTCTCTTTTCCCATAACCCTTCCTGCACCTTCTGTCTCGGATAAAAGACAATGAAGTGCAATGTTTTTCTCATTGCAATGGATAAGTTCAAATAGCACTAAGTTTATGGACTTGGGCTGCCATCTGTACACAGATATCCCTGGTGGTACAAGAATATAAGAAGTATGTTATGCTGAGAATGACTGGGGTGGAATTTGAGCTGCATTTGTCTCTAAAAAAATAAGTTTCCAAGTTAGCAGGCTCCACTTCCTCCCTCTATCCGAATAATCTGTGCTTTTGGAGTGAAACTAGCCTGCAAAGCCTTCCCGAGTACTTTATATGTCAAAAGACCACCTCAGAAACCAGTGAGACTCAATGCCACTTGGTACCACAGCTGATATAATTTACAGATGCTCTCATTTTAGGACCCAAGGCAGGATAACTTCATTATCGAGTTGCCAGAGCCAGGCTCACTAGCAGCTAGCACTTCCCACACCAGTTGTCCCTGGCTCAAGGGCAAAACTAGGCTGTGAGCAATAAGGTATCAGAACAATTGGTGACTCACTGAAAGTCCATGGTCCAAGATATTGACAGTCTGCCAACCATTTTGGCATAGTTGTCACTGAGGGGCAAGATAAGAACAAAACTAAAAAGTCTCTTTGATTTTTAAAGGTGAGGGTAATCATGGCTCAAAGTCACTGTGGGTAGAATCTTCTGGATTTTCACACAGTTTTCACTAAGTAAGGGGTAAATAATACTAATAAAAAAGTGGATTACCTGCTCTTAATATAAAATACCTGTAGATTCGTGTTCTGAGTACAGGTAAACTAGTTTATCAGTGGTCCAAGCTTAGATGCATATTCTTTGAATTTCCAATATTGATTTAGCTTGAAATTATAGGCATTTTTCATCAAAGAAATGTTGAATGTATTGAAGAATTTGCTTGTGCATTTTATTGTCTCCCCCTGCAAAGGTGGTGTCAGGTAAATTTGTGCTATGGGATTGGCAGAAAGCAACCAACGAACGACATATGCTTGTAGCTGATCGTCTCTGTTGAGGAAGGTGGGAGAGCTCCAAGAGTTAACAGTTGTGTCTGAAAAGCTGGCTTGTTTTATATTTCCAGTCTGGGCAGATGATATGTTTCACCTTGCTGTTCTACTGATCTTTTCCAAATTGACAAAATGACATTCAACTGGTTAAAAAATGCTATTCATTGTATACATTAATACAGATAATATCCCTGGGGTTTTCATTTGACACAAAACAGATTTAACAAAAAATCAGATTATCCTCAACATAAATGAGTTACAGTATTTTTGTGGTGCTGCGACTCACAGAAGAAATAGAAGATTACAAGCCAGGTGAAAAAAACGTCTGAGCCCATGGGAGATCTGTAGGTCCCTGAGCTTGAGATGGCTAGATGGAATAACTTATCCTTCAGGTGAGTCCTTCCATCTCTGACAGTGGCTGTCTCATTTGTTATTCTTCTGCCCCTACTATATGTGGCTCACAGCTGTTATCTTCACCACTTTTTTATGAGCTTTCAAACACAATACTAGGATTTTTTCCTTTCTAGGTATTGTTCTCTTGAATTACTCAGTCAAGAACATTTACTAATCAACCATATTTTCTACCTTTTTGCTCCATAGATTTAAACAATAATTTTTGCTTGAAGGGTAACACAGATAATGCAAGGGTGCTCCGTTTTAGATAGGTAGCTCAGCTGATCTCTTAGATATCTCTACAGTGTTCCTTTCTGGCTTTTCTTTTCAGACTTAAAGCAGAAGCATAGCATAATCTTCTAAAATATGGGCAATAATAAGTATTGATACTGAGTCTAAACTGATTCACCCATACTGAGAAATTCCTTACTTTCTAAATAAAGTTTTGCAGCTCTTTTGGCACAAGAGACTTGAGCTTAAAAATCAAGCCTCCCTCATGGTCATTGCATCATGCAGAATAATAGCTCATTGCAGTTATGAAGCTGCTTTCTGTAAAGGTGAGAAAAGCCATTGCTCATCTTCATACTTCTGTATATTGAATAAATCTCTGGCTCTGAGACTGAGATACAGAAAAGTAATGTACAAGTTTCCATTCTGCAGCTGAGAGGACCACTGCAGAACATTCACCAGGTTTCTTTCATTGTGTTTCTTCGAGAACTTTGTGATTTCTCTAGGTCTTCACTGCCTTGCATAAATAATATTTTATCAGCAGAATAACTGATGAAGAGCCCTTCTAAGGTTGTCCTGAATTAATTTAGCAAAAACTGGCTGTATCTATTTTTAAGGAGAAACTCAGCATTCCCTAAAATACATTTTTCTGTAGTCCCCTAATTTATGGCAAACCTAATTTTAAAGTTGCCAGAATAATGCATTCTTACTGGTTCTTACAGTGTGTGGGGTTTTTTTAGTGTTAATTTTTTTAAATTCCTTTTTAATTTTTTCTTGAAAACCTGTAATGCTAAAACTCAAAATGGAAGATCATTTAGCCAGATGGCTGACTGAAATAGTAACAGAGCTTACTACAATAAGCTGCACAAACTCATAGCTTTGCCTTGCCTTTTCTATCTTATTTTATCCTCATAAACTTCTAACACCATCCTGAAGATAAAAAGTGGAACTTTTTAGAAAATAAAAGTATTATTCTGTGTTTTGTTTTTTTTTTTCTTTCAAAGCAACAAAGATTTTAAAAGAAAATGTCCAGTAGTTGAATGTACTATAAAATTTCCCCCAAATCTCTGGTTTTATGTGGCTCTCAAAGAGGACTCCTTCTTGTCCTGCATCACCCCTCATGGCTAAGTAATTGTATGCCACAGAAAGTACTTATCAAATGATCTTAACTCAGTTTCCTGAAGTTTTTATGCCAAAGGTGTTCGTATGTGCATGTGTCCTGTCCATCCTTGGTGATGTTGCAGCCTCCAGTCACTCTCAGTGACATCTGATAGAGCAGCAGAGTTCTCAGAGATGCTAATTCTGACAAGCTTCACAAAGATCCACATGAGAGAGATGCGTTTTGAGGTAGAGAACTTCACATATACACTAAAGCTGGTCAGGCACTCTAGTGTTTGTCTCCTCCTTACGTCTTCCTCTGCCAGTCCCCTCCTCTACTTCTAGATCTTCCTGTGTCTAATAAGTGGAACTAAGTCTGATAATCTCACTCTTCAGCCTTGACTTAACACAACTGAAATCTGTCCACCACTAGATGCAAAGTAATTGCAACCCAGGCTTCCTTAGAGCACTCACGGAGATGCTGGCATCTGACTGGAGACACAGCATCTTCAGAACATCTCAGCAGATTTAGTATTTTTGATGCCCCACTAGCCAAACTCTTTATTTCATGTGTATTAAGTGAAAATTTGAAATATAACCAAACCTTTCATGGGTGTTCAGCTGAAAAGACAGTAATTTATACTCATATTCCATTGTGAAATATCTTAATGGCATCAAGCAACCCAGTAGTAGTTTTTTCAAGACCCTATGATAAAAAAATATTGCCTTGCCTTATATGTTTTGTTTGTTTGTTTGTTTCCTTGCTTGTTTTTGTCTTGACCTTTCTGTGTTTATGGAATTTTCCTCCTTAATATTCCTTAGCTTTCAGAGAATAACTCAATCCCAGCACTAGGTGAAGTCTGCTGAACTAACCCATTTTTGTGTGGATCTCTGAAACAGGCTCTATTTTATTACTGAATTATTATTAATTACTGAATTCTTATGAATTACTGAAACTTCAGTGAAGACCGTTAATGAGAAGCTAGAAGTCCACTGATTAATTAATATGCTATAGTCTCATTTTAAGTTTTAGTTATCTACCACTGCCCGGGGGTATGGATCTCTTAGGCTATCTGGCAGCAGCCTCATTATTCAGAGAAATGGACAGTAGCTTCTTCAAATAAAATCTTTTCATTGATCTTAAAAGAGAAATTTTAACTTTGAGCTCTTTATTTAGTTTCATAACTATCTTTTTGTGCCATCGTTACAACACTGGGACCTGAGGTCTACTTTAAATGGTCATACCACTTTGTGCTACATGTCATTAGGACTCGCAGATCTCATAATTTTGGGTCAGGAACTACACAGCTGTGTAACTAAAACAACTGTGAAGACTGAGGTCTACGTGGATGGCATTCCTCCCTAGAAGTCACTTCAGAATAAAAGCATACAACACCATTTTGATTCTGGCTGAGGCAGCTTTCAGACACCTTTCACAAAAAACACAGTTCAAATTTATAACCTGCAGTCACTAGAGGTCAGATCCATAGACACTTCTAGATGTCCATTTTGCATCCAGAACATCCCCTCAAAATCAGACAAGATAATGGATGCCCTTATAAGACTCAATGGTTAGTTTCATAGAGGCAGTCAGGTTCAAAATTTGTTTGTGGTGTCTGATCTACAAAAATGCACCAAAAACTACCAGCTGGGATTTTCTGGCCTTAGGAATATCTGTGTGGGAGGCTTACTCTGGAGACAAGCCCCAACTTCAGGAGTTGTGTTCTGTCTAACTCAGTGTCCTTGCAGTTTCAGGAATGTAAGGACTCACTCTATATTTTGTGACATTACCCTGGTTTTTAAAAAAATATAAAGTAGTCAATGAAATGTTAATTTATGGCTTTATACTCTCAGGAGGACTTTCTCTGGAGCATAAAACAATCGTTAAAAATTTGTGAATACTGTGTGTAACAATTATGAGTCATGCTATGTAACATTCAGCTGAAACATTTTCACAGCATGCAATGATAATTATGATGTAAGAAGGATAGGATAGGATAGGATAGGATAGGATAGGATAGGATAGGATAGGATAGGATTGTAACAATTATGAGTCATGCTATGTAACATTCAGCTGAAACATTTTCACAGCATGCAATGATAATTATGATGTAAGAAGGATAGGATAGGATAGGATAGGATAGGATAGGATAGGATAGGATAGGATAGGATAGGATAGGATAGGATAGGATAGGATAGGACAAACAGAACAGGTATTCAAAAATGAAAGAACACAGTCTTCATAGGGCTGAAGTGTATAACCATGTATGCTGCATGGCCACATTCATTCAAATTTGCATTTCTGAGGGGTGTAAAAACTGCTGTAGGTTATTCAGCAATCTGGGGTTATTCTATCTGTTTTATCAAATCTTTATTTTCCCCTTGCTTATTACCCCAATAATTTTCACCTCTGGTACTGCACATTAGGAGGTCTTTATGCTCACAGTTATTGACTTTTGGAATTGTTTGCTCCCTGTAGTGTAAATTGTACTTAAGGCAATGTGCCATCATTTTGCTCTTGCTTCCTGTGATCTGGAGAAATCATACCACATATATCAGGATTTTTTTCATATATTGGATATTCTCACTGAGACATTTGAGAAGCAAAGTGAAAACCAAGTTGAAAGACCTTTAGTTGCTTGACCCAGAGGCTTCCAATGTCAGTGCCCTACAGCAGAGTGTGTCTGTCTCTGGTGCATAAACACATAATAGTCAGTGGCATCAAATTCTGCCTTTGACACATTCCTCTAGAAACAAGTATTTCTCACTAGGTTATTGGAAGATCCCTCATGTTATAATTGGGATTTTATATTTCTATGACATAAATATAAATCTGTGTGATCTGCAGAATCATTGGCTATTATAGAGATGTTTAGGAAAGGAAAAATATATCCAAGTTCAGAAAATTGTGAAAAAACCTCCAGTTTCCCATATAGCTCTAAGATTTATTGTTCCCACTGTTCTCTGTGTGAAGGGATTATATATATATATAATTTCTTCAACAGCTTTCCAGATGGTTTGCTGAATTTGACATGAAACTGGAAGACTTTTGACACTGTCTCCCTCAGCATTCTTCTACACAAGCTGGTGGCTCATGGATTAGACAGGCATACCCTTTGCTGGGTAAAAAAAATTGGATGGATGGTCAGGCCCAAAGAGTTGTGGTGAATGGAGTTACATCCAGCTGGCAGCTGGTCACCAGTGCTGTTCCCCAGGGCTGTGTTGGGGCTAGTTCTCTTTTATATCTTTGTCAATGATCTGGATGAGGGCATTGAGTGCACCCTCAAGTAACTTTGCAGATGATACTAAACTGGTAGGGAGTGTTGCTCTGCCTGAGGGCAGGATGGCTCTGCAGCAGGACGTGGACAGGCTGGATCAATGGTCTGAAACCAATTGTATGGAGTTTGACAAGGCCAAGTGTCAGATCCTGCACTTGCGACACAACAACCACATGCAATTCTACAGGCTTGGGGAAGAGTGGCTGGAAAGCTGCCCAGAGGAAAAGGACATGGAGGTGTTGGTCAGCAGCCAGCTGAATATGAGCCAGCGGTGTGCCCAGGTGGCCAAGAAGGCCAACAGCATCCTGGCTTGTGTCAGAAATAGTGTAGCCAGCACAAGTGGGGAAGTGATTGTCCCCATGTACTTGGCACTGATGAGGCAGCACCTAAACTACCTTGCTCAGTTTTGGCCTCCTGACTACAAGAAGGGCACTGAGGTGTTGGAGGGAGTCCAGAGAAGGGCAGAAAAGCTGGTGAAGGGTCTGAAGCAAAAGACTGAAAGAGTGATCAAACATTGGAACAGGTGGCCCAGGAAAGTGGTGGAGTCACCATCCCTGGAGGCATTAAAAAACCCGTAGCACTTCAGGACATGGTTCAGTGGGCACGGTTGTGTTGGGTTGACAGTTGGCCTTGATGATCTTAGAGGTGTTTTCCAACCGTAATGATTCTATAATTGACTTCTATACTTGACTTAGATACACCACTTAGTAACAGGTTTGAAGTTGATAAGTGATTGGGTGTAACAGGGGGACCAGTAAGGGACAGACTGGCAGGGCCTCATCCCCAGTAGAACTAGGCTAGCCGCAGGTGAGACAGGTACTTTGACTGTTTCAATGGAGGGAAAAGAATTGGTCAGATCTTAGTATGTTAGCAAATTCAACCATGATTCTTCCGTAGTAAATCTGACTTTGCTGTTTATACTGTTCCCAGAAATGTTCGCTATATGTTTATTTTAGGGCTCTGTCCCTGCCATAAATTTGGGGCTGTTTTTCAAAAAGTGACAGTGATATATTGGTATGACTATGCTGGCTCCCAGAAGTGGGACTGTAGATATGCTGAACAAACAGAAGTTCATGTTTCCTCTTTAAAAAAAAAAAAAATACAAAAAAATCACCTGTCATGAAATTTATCTGTGGTCAGAGTCCATAAACGTGTTTTACTGTTGACCTTAGGGGCAGTGAAAGAGCTCACTCAAGAACATTTGCTGCAGGGTGAATTTCAATTAGTAGTATTGAGCTGAATTTTTTTTTTTTTTTTATGATCTAACTTAAACAGTATCAGGATTTTCTTAGCAGTATGGGACTGGATAAGATCTTGTAGGCAGGCCATCAGTGCAAAGATGCATGTCTTTAAAAGCAGCCTTTTCTTTCAAGACTTTTTCTCTATCTCAGCTGAAGTGAGAGCTGAGTCCAAGAATAAAATTAAGGAAAACAAAATATTTTGTTTGCCTTTAAAAAGTAGTGTCAAAAGCTCACCCATCATTGCTGGCAACAAGGTAGGGGACAATGAGGACCAGGTCAGAAGCATAGTTAAAAAATGGGAACATCTCAGAGACTGATGCTTCCTATATGGACCAGGGGGAATTTTGGGGTGCAAATCTTAGGGATCAGAAAGCAAAACGAGGGGGAACAGTGCAGGATGGGGACACGAGAGTGGGAGGAACAGGTGGAGACCCAGGAAGTTAACCAGCAGCACCCTGGTGGGACAGGATGACAGCAAAAACACAAGCCAAAGCAGGCTGGGTTTGGGAGCAGAGCAGGGAGGTGTCAAGTGCCAGGGCAGGTGTACAAGGGGAAAGAGAAAAATATATAACCTGGAAGGCAGCGAGAGAGCAAATGGCAGACAAGAGGATTTTGAACACCCCACACTGAGAGGAACAAAGGACCACAATGTATGTGTGTTTCTCTGTTGCCAGCAAATACTTGCAGTACCCACTAGCTGGCCACATTTCTTGTCCCTGGCAGTAGCTGGTCTATATAGAACATAGACACTGATTACTTTTTAGCCATGGAGGTTATAAACTAGGGTGGTTCTGAAAGGTATCACTTCAGTTCTATGCCCATTGATACCAATTTTTGAAGACAACCCAAATTTTGGTGTTCCAGTGCATTTGAGTAGCTGACTTTGCAAACTTAACCTTGAATTCTTCTCGTAATGTGTGTGTGTTAATAGAGATACATGATTGAGGGAAAATGCCAGAAAACCAAGCTGAAGTATAAATAATGCAGCTGGCACAAATCCCAAAATAAGAGTGATACAAGGTTGTTGCTACCTGTTCCTCTTGTCCTTCTCTACCCACAGCCAGACAAAATGGGATGTTTTCCTAAACTGGTACAAATTATGTTAGCTGGCAAGGCTAACTGGGAATAGAAATTCAAGGGTAGCGTTTCTGTTGCACCTGCTACTTAAATGGACCATCAATTCGCTGTTATAAATGTAACCAATGAAAATGACCTTCTAAATGGTGAAATCTGGGTGTAGGGGGGAAAAAAAAAAAAAAAAAAAAGAGAAAAAAAGGAGTGGAAGTGATTGTGAATGATGCTTATATTTTTATGATTTTATGATTTTATGGTGATGTACTGAAGTACTTCCTTGTCTATGATAAGAACATGCTCTCTGATCTCCTTTCAAGCTATATGCACAAAGATTGCTCAAACCATCTTCTTTTCCCTGTTATGACGTCTTGTCCCTGATTACGACATCCCTAGCTTTGAGAAATCATTTATGTTGTCTTCTCCTTTCTGTTCTTTTCTCCTCTGTGCTGTCTCCTTCAAAGACTCACACAATTCTCTTATTCCTTATTTAACCCCTTTGACACGTTTCCAAATGCCCTCACTCTGCTTGCAGGTGCTTTCCCACTCTTTTCTGACAGCCTAGACAAGAATTGACTCCTATACTTCTAATTATTTGCAAGATTTTTGCAGTGTTTGGGGGTCATATCTGGACAAGTAGAGAAAATGTCTTGCATTGCATCATCTTTTTTTTTTTTTTTTTTTTTTTTTTTTTTTTTTTTAGGAAAGTTAGTCTAAGGCATCCTGTGGACCTTTTTCATTCCCAATAAGGAAAATATGTAAACAATATGCAAACATATGGGGTCGGTACTGGAACCAGTACTATTCAATATTTTCATCAACGACCTGGATGAGGGAACAGAGTGTGCCCTCAGCAAGTTTGCTGATGACACTGAACTGGGAGGAGTGACTGACACACCAGAAGGCTGTGCTGCCATTCAGTGAGACCTGGACAGGCTGGAGAGTTGGGTGGAGAGGAACTTAAGGAAATTCAACAAGGGCAAGTGTAGAGTCTTGCATGTGGGGAAGAACAACTCCATGTACCAGTACAGGCTGGGGACTGACCTGCTGGAGAGCAGGGTAGGAGAAAGGGACCTGGGGGTCCTGGTGGACAGGAGGATGACCATGAGCCAGCAATGTGCCCTGGTGGCCAATAAGACCGATGGCATCCTGGAGTGTATTAGAAAGGGTGTGGTTAGTAGGTCAAGGGAGGTTCTCCTCCCCCTCTATTCCGCCTTGGTGAGGCCACATCTGGAGTATTGTGTCCAGTTCTGGGCCTCACAGTTCAAGAAGGACAGGGATCTGCTTGAAAGAGTCCAGCGCAGAGCTACAAAGATGATTAAGGGAGTGGAACATCTCCCTTATGAGGAGAGGCTGAGGGAGCTGGGTCTCTTTAGCTTGGAGAAGAGGAGACTGAGGGGTGACCTTATCAATGTTTACAAATATGTTAAGGGCGAGTATCAGGAGCACAGAGCCAGGCTTTTTCAGTGACGTCCAGTGATAGGACAAGGGGCAACAGGTGCAAACTAGAACATAGGAGGTTCCATGTAAACATCAGAAAAAACTTTTTTGCTGTGAGAGTGACAGAGCACTGGGACAGGCTGCCCAGAGAGGTTGTGGAGTCTCCTTCCCTGAAGACATTCAGAATCCACTTGGACACATTCCTGAGTGATGTGCTTTGGTGATCCTGCTCTGGCAGAAATTAAAAGAGGAAGAAAAGGTTTTGAACTTCCATTGAAGCTTGTCTGTTCATCACCATGACCTTTCCTTTTTCTGCTGGGCAAATATGAAATGAAGTGCTTTGCATTAAGGGACCAGCTTCACAGGCATTCTGCCGGTGGGGTAGAAGGTGTGCACCTAAGCCAGTGGTCTGGATCCCAGCATTTTCCCTGCAGGTCATACCATAGCTGATCGATTCTCTTCAGCTGCATGATTCTGCAGGGAAGACAAATGTTTCTAGAATCACAGCAAGCCACGTTCCCTTGACACAGGTGCACTCAGAGTGTGCCTGCTTCTACAAAGTGGAAAAGCTTTGATTCATAGGAATAACACTAGACTTTAAGGCACACTTCATTTCATTGATGAACTTTGAGGTGTCTCCAGCAGTAATGGTTTTGTAAACTGTAATCGTTAACATCACTTATTCAGGATTTGCAAGCGAGACTAAAGTTACCTATTTTTCCAGGCTGCTACAGGGATAAGTAACTGATGTTGAAGAAGCAGATCAGGATTTCTGTGGGGGGGGGGGGAAAAAAAAAAAAAAAAAGATTAACCAACAAGGCATTTTTCTGAGGTGCCTGTAAATGTGTATGGTATGATGTGACTGTTTTACAAAAGAGGGAAGGGTGATGTGTGGGCTCCGTTTCATAATATTATTGCAGAGCTTAATTGGTAAAGGGGCATAAGGGAAAAAAGATATCATGGAAATCAATTTACATCATATACCACTTAGAAAATATTACTCTATAACAAGATTAACTGCCAAGGAAATTAAAAATTATGTAACAAGAAAACCTAAAGAGATAATCCAGGATGATCCAAAGGATTTTGCTGATATCCCTGTACTGTTAACAATCTTGTCACTAAATCTAGCAATTTAATGAGCTACATTCTCCATTGGTACAATTGGGTGTAGTTCCATTTATATACCTCATGCATTTTCTACTTTAACATAGATCTAACTATGATATGCCGATCATGTTGTGTATTAGTACACATATATTTAGCAGTGCACTCCTGTTGAAGGCAGTATATCTGTGTAAAAAGCCAAGGATGTGATTCATAAACCATTACTTTCAGGAAGTCTGAAGCAAGTGCATGAAATCATGCTTTGTACTCACAGTGATGTACAACACTGCCTTGTATCTGCAGTTTCATCTCTTTGTTGGTGTTTGCTGTTGTCAGACATTTTGACACATTGTACTGCTTTTATTGGCTGAAAACCAATGTAATAGTAAATAAGAATAAAATGAGCCAGTTGTCTTCCCAAGAAAAACACTTTAGAAAGGCGTTGTGATTTTCTTGATGGTTAAGTTGTGAATTTGCATGAAAATCCTTGTGGAGTAATATGACTGTTTTTATGAATGTAGTGAAGACCGTTTGGGACCATCTTCATGTCATGGGTCACAGTAGAAGCAGCAAGTGGCAAGAGCTGATTCCAGACCACTTTTTATTGTGCTTTGATTCAGCTAGTCTGATGTGTTACAAAAGTCAGTGAGTGATTGCTGCCTTCCCTCTCCTGTCTTTTGCTTGCTTTTTATTACCTCCTGCTCCTGGAGATTTCTTGAAGCAAATTCAGCGCCACCCTTATAATCTTTTCCTGAAGTCTGTTGCTCCAATAAGTCTCTTCTTCTCATGAATAATCCCTGCTTTCTTTTTTTAAAATATTAATATGTTCTTCACTGGGGCTTTACTTTCTTCATCCAGTTGTCTTTGCAACACAGCCTGTCTCCTCCTCTGAATGTGAAACATGTACAGATCAACTCAATGTTTTATAATGCCTTAATCACTATACTCACAGGCTACTGCGTTATAACAGTATGCCAGAGGGTCAGTGAACCTTTTAATTAAAATGAGGAGATGTATCTTCATGGGACCTAATTAGAAGGTGAAGTTAATAAAGACAGAAGGGATAAAACAGCCACTAAGAAAGTAATCTATCTTCAAAAACTGTCATGGGAAGTAATCTCCTGGGGTCTTTTTTAGTGCAAGCAGGGCTTTCCCAGTACAGTGTGCAGGTCTTGGTGAGACCTGGAAGTTCCAAAGTGGTAGTTCCCTTTGTAACCCAAGGATCTGCAGATGCGCATCCTTGTGACACCTCCCAAGAGGAGGAACAAGAGAAGCTGGGGAAGCAGCAAGAAGCTTGATTGACTGATGGAATGGTGTTGGTAGGCTAAATAAAGGCAGGAAAAACAGTAGATGTATGTTTGCTGATGTCTTCTCCATTAATGCTATGTGGGAACCATGTTCCAGAGGAAGGGAGCCTATCTATTGACATGCCTATGTTGGAGAGATGGACACAGAGACAACTTCTAGGGCAAATAAGCCCAGAAAGCTTGTTTGAAAGAGCATGGAGGCTCTTATACCGTAGGCTTTTACTGTTGCCATATATAGTGAGACCTCTATATTTTTATGGGGGTTTTCTGTTGGGGTTCTGAAACCCTCTTCTAAAGCCTCCCCAAAAAATGAATTGCTTGAAGTTTGAGTATTTCTGAGTTGCTCAATTGCAATGTTGTTTTTAAGAACTATGTATGGAATGAAAATAGGTGTTGTCCTCCTCCATGCAGCCTTGGGCAGAAAAATTCTTGATGAGTTTTGGAAGTTGTTGACACAACTGAATTGTATTTGGAAAAAAAGAAAAACAAAGAAAAACAAACAAACAAAAGCACTGCACTGATTTTCTTCAGTATTAGTGATTCAGTACTAAGAATAACAATCTATTGTTCCTATTATTCTGTGTTCATGTTCCTCTCTGGAGTTTATATAAGCAGATCCCCATGTATATGTGTAGAAACCTATTGAATTCTGTGGAAACTCAGTATTATCATTTATTTTTCCAGCAAATGTACTTTGCTTAAAAGGGCAAGACTGTGACTTTGACTTTCACACCCGAATTTCATTTTCTATTTAGATATGTTCATTTTATTTGTAGATTCTTCTTTCCTTTTGTCAACAGTGCACAAATCCTGGATCCTCTCTGGAACATAAACACATATAGGATTCCTGTAAATTAAAAAAACCTGCTCCATAGTATTTAGGTGTTTCCTGAGCACAAGTGTAATATTTTATATTCTTTATATTTCTGAAATTATTTTCAAAATATCTGTACTTCCCTGATCTTTTTTGTCTGTGGGGCTTTTTTTTTTTTTTTTAGGGGAGGGGGGATCCTCTCTGGAACATAAACACATATAGGATTCCTGTAAATTAAAAAAACCTGCTCCATAGTATTTAGGTGTTTCCTGAGCACAAGTGTAATATTTTATATTCTTTATATTTCTGAAATTATTTTCAAAATATCTGTACTTCCCTGATCTTTTTTGTCTGTGGGGCTTTTTTTTTTTTTTTTTCAGGGCAGGGTTATGGGGGGACAGGGAGGAGAATGGGAATTAAGAAAACTTCTGTAATTTAATTTTCATGCCTTGTTGGCTGAAAAAAGCCTTCAAAGCAAAGTGTGTATGTTCTTTTGGGGCAATTAATTTCTTAGAACCAATCTCATCTGTTTTATCTTTGTGAACCATGCATCATAAAAGGATATACTGGACAAGTTCATGGCACTGTCTGCCAGGCTAGGCCAACAAAATTGTTGATGCTTTGCCCAGTACAGGACCTGGCTACCTTGATGCTTTGAAAACGTCAGCTCCTTGCATGGGGAGAAGAGTACTCATGATGCTCTGAGAATGTCAGATGGTCCTACAGCCTTTGAATAGCTATCACAAAAATCCAGGTTAGATTTTCTTGTTACTTTGGTGTGCCTCACTGTGCTGCAGTGAAAAGGCATATCCTTTTATTCACAATGTGAACATCATATTCAGAATCACTTAGAGAAATGTGTGGGAAGCCAAATTTGCCCAGCAGATCTGGGGCTGAGAGGTTGCCTTAGGTGAGTGACACTGCTCTCAAATAGCTGGTGACAGGACTCTGCAAGCAAATGATCAGGCACTTGGGTATTTTTCCTGATTGTTTTTTTTGTGAAGGAGTAGGAGAGACTTCTTCAAGTATTTAATCCCTGAGTCTTTTGCATGACTGAACTCTTCCTAATGGAGCTGACGCATTCTGGGCCTGCTGTGAGATGACATAGCCCAGCAGAGCAGCAAACACACCCAGTGAGAATGACTGTTTACAGAAAATTAAGATAAATCTGGATGTACAAGATTTGTCCTTTAGCAAGACACATGGGATACTGACATTTATGAGAAAGCATGAGGAAATGGTAGAATGAGAATGAAGAGAACTGAGGAAATGTTGCCACACTTCCAGGAATGGAGATGGTTTCTGTGGATGTCACATGTGTGCTGGTGTCCTTGAAGCAATCTGCCATCATTGATCAGATAAATTCCTGTTCAGGAGATGTAAAAAACATTCTTTAAATCTGAAAGAAGGGAGGGGTTTTTTTTTCTTATTATAATGGATGGGAAAGAATTTGTGTAAAGGTCCAAGAAAAGCAATTGCCTCTTGTATGTGGAAGTGACCTGTGGAAGTAAAGTACTTAGATGAAGAACATAATGCAACACAGAATTCCTTCATAAACCAGTTTTCTTTGAAGCTAGTTCTATATATTTTTCTGTTGCTGAAATATAAGTTATACTGTTATAAGATTTGCACAGCTGAAATATCTGTAGTTTCATGTTTATCTTTCCTTTGCTTTTACTAGAGTTTTAACAGGCTTCTGCACTTTTATTGGGCTGGTTTACACAATTCACAGGGCTATATTCATTGTCCATTTTTTTATAAAACAAATACTTAGGTTTTTACTAGTCTAATTGTTCTCTTTTCCAGTGGTTGGTGCAGCTCTGCTAAAACTGTTATTTGCATTAGGTTTGTGAACAAATTGAGATAAAATTTCACTTATAGGGGAATAATGTGTAATAGTTTGTGTATCTTCAGTGGATTTACTAAATTAATTGAAGCACTGAATTTGACCTCTGAGATTGAAAAGATGCCCTTTTGAAGTTATTTGGGAATTTGACCATTCATTTCTGTGGACCTGCAGTTTCACCCCAAATACAGACTCAATTCCTCGAAAGCTTTTCCCTCTAAGCCATCAATTTCCATGTTGTCTGTACCAATATTCTCAAGGCGTGCATTTTCCCATACATTAATAACTCCATTTTCTTAATAAAGCAGGACCAGCTCAATATTTAAGGCTCTGTGGGCAGAGAAGATGGACCTCTAGCTATTAAACTTCACTGTTTGCTAGCCAACACACGCCTGTACTGAACTCATACAAAATGGAGCCAGCAAGATGATCAGAGGGCTGGAGCACCTCTGCTATGAGAACAGGCTGAGAGAGTTGGGGCTGTTCAGTCTAGAGAAGGCTCCAGGGAGACCTTATAGTGGCCTTCCAGTACCTGAAGGGGCTACAGGAAAGCTGGAGAGGGGCTTTTCATCAGAGAAGATAGTGATAGGACAAAGGGTAATGGTTTTAAACTGAAAGAAGGGAGATTTAGGTTAGACATCAAGATGAAATTCTTTAGTGTGAGGGTTACGAGATATTAACAGGTTTCCAAGGAAGTTGTGGCTGCACCATCCTTAGAAGTGTTCAAGACCAGGTTGGATTGGGCTCTGAGCAACCTGATCTAGTGGGAGGTGTCCCTGCCCATGGCAGGGAACTGGATAATCTTTAAGGTCCCTTCCAATCCAAACCATTCTGTGTTTCTGTGATTCTATGATTTAGCAGAAAGACCAGAGATATTGCAGTTGCAGAGTCAGAGGCATAAAATGAAATAAAAAAGGCTTCTGATTCATTAAGATTGTATGAAACATCCATAGCTAACCTACTTAAACCTTCCAAAATTATTCTGGGCAAATTATCTTATTCTTTTCCACAATTCTGCTTCTCCAAATTGCAGACAAGTTATCCCTAAGTCAAATGACCCTAACTATATGTGGGCTGATAGTTGGAAATAAAAATCAATTTCACTGGTTAATTATCAGTTAATCAGTTACAGGTCTTTCAAAAGTGCACTGATGAGGTTGCTTTGATTAGAAATATATGAATATTGCATCCCTGGGAGTTCCAAAGAGCCAGAACTTTCAATCCTCTTAGTCATATCTGGAGCTCCTTTAAATTCCCTTGCTAAGGTTAGTCAAGACAGTTTGCTGAAATGTGCCCTCTGTTTCAAGCTAGAGGCAAATTAGTGCCAAATTATGAGCTTTCTCTCTGCTTAGCTGATGGATAATATTTTAAAATATCATTTTGGAAAGACTCTAAATGTCACAACAAATCTTTTTTTTTTTGGTAAACAGAATCTTCACATTTCTTTTAGTGCTTTATTTTCAGGCAAAGCATACTACTGAAGTGCATAAGAGAAAATTAAATGTCTGAGATTTAGTAAAATGTTCACTTAAGGAACCATTGGTTTTGCTATTATTATTTTGTAGCAATTAGAATGTTTCTGGTTTTCAGTCAAGGAAGTATATTCTTGTTCTGTATACCTGGATTTTTGTGAAGTTTAATGTATCTATTTCTCCCTTCCAAGACTTGCCCAATACTCGGGTAATTTCAATTTTCTTCCTTTTTTATTTTTTTTTTTTCCTTTATTGTCTTTTCTTGTTTTTTGGCATAGTTTCTCAAAGCTTCAGCCAAGAGGAAAGCATCACTAAGTTATAAACAGCAGGATTAGGGCATTCCTTAGAAAGCCTGTAATCTAGCACAAAGTTTTGCAGATGTAGGACAAGGAGAGAGGGAACAAGTGATATGAGAGGTCTGGAAAATCAGATGATTCCTCGTTGCTTTTTTTTTAGGCTAGAAAATCAATCAGAATGAAAATTTCAAAGGCAGAAATATTATTTGAGTCCAGAAAGTTTTGTCTTTGCAGCTGCAATGGAAACGATCGTATGAATCCCTTCCTTGGCCTCAGTGACACCTGCTGTCCCCTGAAACCTGTGCCTGTTCTTGGGCCACCACTGTGAATCACACAACTCCTTAGACTGACTGCTGTGGCCCACATGCTGTGTCTTCAGAGGTGTCCTCTCCGGGAGAAACAGAATCTGCAGGAGTCCCATGGAACTGCTGTTCCCATACGTTGAGCTGAAGCTTTACTAGCAGATTGTTTAGTGTCAGCTTCGTCTTAGCCTGTATGTTGAACTTTTTCCGAGTGGAAAATTCTGCCTTATCTCTTTCCTCTTCCTTCACCAGAAGCAAAATAACAAGCAAAATAAATAATTACAGAGCAGTGTTCAAATTATGCTTAGAATATACATAGTTCCAAAACCAAGCTGACTTTAGTTATCACTGCCAGAGCACAAGTGGGGCTGAAAGCAGAGTTAAGTGACTTGGCAAAGATCACATAAAAGGCAATAAGGCAACCATTGAGTCCACACATCTTGAAGGTCTTGCCTGCACAAACTTTTCAGTCAGTCTAAAAGCTGGAATTCATCTGATGCCACCTCCAAGATGCTTGGAAAATGATTTTGTTGTTGTGCAGTCTCTGCTTTGGGTTTGAGAGAGAGAAAAAAATCCTGAATGGGATGGGAAAACACTTCTCTTTCTGTTCTCTTTCTCTTTCCCCTTCCTCTTCTTTTCCCTTTAGTTTTTCCATTTCTTTTGTTCTTTCAGATGTAGGCAGACTGTTGAGTATTTATAGTCTATTTATTAGCATGAGTTATTCCCCATCTCCACCAATACATTTAGTGAAGACAAGTTTACATAATTTCTGCTTAGGGGTTTCACATCGGACAGAGGATAATGCTAAACTTCATAGATGCCAGTGATCGTTTCCAAGGGGAATTTGTTACACTGGCTTGATTTTGTGTTTCTGAGACTGTCATTACAGCTGTGCCAGGCTGTATATGGCAGCTCTGGAAAAGCAAAAGGCTCCATGGGGATTTCAGCGTTCCCAGCTTAATGGTTTTTGTTAATAAAAAATAAAAGCAAAGACAGCAATCAGGGAAGAGGTTGGAGAGCTGCAAGTCTAACAGGGGATACTCTTTAACACCTTGTTAAACATACCGTTTAACATCTTTGTTGGAGATACAGACAGTAAGATTGAGTATATTCTCAGCAAGTTTGCTGATGATGCCAAGCTGTGTGGAGTGGTGGACACCCAAGAGGGAAGGGATGCCATCCAGAGGGTCCTTGACTGACTAGAGAGGTGGGCCAGTGCCAACCTCATGAAGTTCAACAAGGGCAAGAGCAAAAAGCCTGAGGGAAGAATGGCTGGAGAGCAGCCCTGAGGAGAAGGACTTGAGGGTGGTAGTAGATGTGAAGCCCGACATGAGCCGCCAGTGTGTGCTGGAGCCCAGAGAGCAACTGCATCCTGGGCTGCATCAAAAGAAGTGTGGCCAGCAGGGCCAGGGAGGTGATTCTGCCCCTCTGCTCTGCTCTGGTGAGACCCCTCCTGAAGTACTGTGTACAGTTCTGGAGCCCTCAGCACAGGAAAGACAGGAGAGGGTCCAAAGAAGGGCCACAAAGATGATCAAAGGGCTGGAGCACCTCTGCAACGAAGACAGGCTGAGAGAGTCGGGGCTGTTCAGCCTGGAGAAGGCTCCAGGGAGACCTTATAGAGGCCTTCCAGTACTTGAAAGAGCTACAGGAAAGCTGGGGAGGGACTTCATCAGAGATGGTAGTGACAGAACTTAAATGTTCACGTTCTCAAGTTTTAGCAGAGGGACAGCTGGGCACTTTTGAAGGACAGCAGAGAGAAATCCTGGCTGCTTGTGTTTTAGGCACCTGAATGAAGTGCCTGGTTCCCACCTGGCTGGTTCTGTATCACTCTCCTCTTCAAGCTTTTAGCTACACTAAACAGGAAATGGGCAGAACTGAAAGAAGCAGAAGTAATTAGTTCTCCCCTCTGTAAGGAAGTGCCTGGTAAAAGAACTGAGGAGGAAGGAATCCTAGGCTTTCATGCTTGTTCCCAGGATTATAGCTCCTCTTTAGTTTGTTGGGTTGCAACCCACAAAGACTCTGGTGTAAAACACATAGCCAGATGCAGGTTTCCATCTCCCAGGAATGTGTCCTAATCATTAGACTCCTAACCATCAGGATGAACAGACCCGTGAAATGAGACTGAGCAGAGAGCTTTCGTTAACCAGATCTGTCATCCACAGGCTTCAAGAGTTTTGAGTACGTTCCAGAATGAGCCACTAAAAATCAATTTTGTGCATTCCTTACATTTAAATTGCACTTGTGATAACTATGGCAACCATTATAGCTAAAAAAACCCAAACCCACCTCTAGTGGAGAAAATGCACACTTGTTTTAAATTAACGAATGGAAACTAGAATAGGAAAATGTAGTCAAGAGTCTAAAGCAAGAAGCTGTTACTGCTTATGATCACTTTGGTGTTTAATAGAATCTTCTTTCTTCTCTGACTTTTATTTATAGCTATATTTTTCTGTACATTCCAGCTGATTTTCTGCTAGTATGTCAGAATATTAGGGTATTTTTTTTTGTAGTTTGCTTTCTTTAAATGAAAAATAATCCAGACATAGTCTAACAAGAAGGCTACAATTTCTGATCTGATTCATGTGCAAAAGCCCTGACTGTGAAGTCCACAGAGTGGGATATATATAATTCCACACGGCTTTCAAGGGGTGAAGGAGCAGAGTGATGCCTACATATCCTTCAGGAAGTAGTCCTAGCACAAAGAAAGTTTAAGTGGTTGTAAGGAGATTTATTCTTTAATGGAGTGTTTTTAAAGGTATTTAGAGACCTGTCCATGTAGGCTCGTACTGAGGAGTATCAAAACAGCTAAGCAGGCTAAGTGCCTAACTTGTGTAATTTCTGTGGAAGTTAAGGACCTAACATATTGAGCCAAGGCAATAAATTTCCCTAGCCACTATCTGTGCCTTGATATGTTTAACATGCCTGTGTACTTAGAACTCCAGCCTTAAATGTTAGTATCACCTATAAAAACATTTGATTGTGATTGCAAACTCTAGCCATACTGCATGGTATTTACCATGGAAATGATTGATAAGATCAGGGGCAATACCAAGGAATTGTCACTGAAATGAAAATGCCTTGTATAGTTGTAGATGTAAGCTACTATTCAGGATTATTTTGGCAGCGATGACTCACTAGAAATCCATGCCAGTGGCTATGGAGTGGTGAAGGGTAAGTCTAGTTTCTCTGGCAAGATCTCACAAACACTGCCCTGCAAGAAAGAGCTTGCAGAACAGTCTTTTGGGCACAGCTGGCTGAGAGGAAACCATAGCCAATGCTTGGAGGGAAGACTAGAATTTGTGTATCTCTGAGTCCCCTAAGAGAGGCACTGGCAAAGGCTGGAGGGAGGGGAAAAATGAGAAACAGAAGAGCTGAATTGAAATACTTACAGTATACTTAACAGTAGGCTATTGTTTTTAAAATAACTTTTTTTTTTTTTCATTAAAATTTTCCTACTTCTAATTAGAATTGGATAGGCAAGTTCTGTAAGAATGATTTTGGTATAAAAAGCTGTTTCTCCATCAGCATGTTACCGCATGGGAGTTGTGTAAGTCTTCATTGTCTCACTTGGTCTGGGCTCACCAAGAAAGACAAGAAAACAATAAGATCATCTGGCTTCTGAATAGAGCAGGGTACCATGAAAGAGAAATACAGCTTAGGGCTACACTGACATTTAACTAGTGTTTGAGGAATATTCAATAAACCAGAATGAATATTTTTTTTTTCCAACTTGGGAAATACTCTGTCAATACAAAACCTTTCAACCCTCTTGATTTTGTTTCTTCAGTATTTCTGTCCACCAGCAACCAAAGAAACTCTTTCGCTACAGTGTGAAGAAAAAGACAGATCTGAATATCCCCCAGGATGGTGGTTCTGATACAGTAAACTCCTAGATCACTGAAGAAAAAAGATCTCTTTCCCAACCAGGCCACTGATAGAGTCTCCTGTGCTCCCAGACCTTCTGTTCTGCTAAGGGAGAGCTCTCAGTGAGCAGCTCAGTGGCCTCAGTTGGGAACAGAGGGGTGCAGGCTCAGCAATAGCAATGCTTTCTTTGCCTTTTCTGCAAAAAATCTAGGAATTTTGGTTTTGGATAGCTGCATCTCTAACTCTTGTGATTTTTAGTTGAAAAATTTCATGAAACATAAGGGCACAGAAAGTGTATCAATAGTGCAGCCACTGGAGTGAGAATATAAGCATGCTGAAGAATCAACCTTCCATTTTTTTGTAAAAATGTTGCTTTCCCAAGAAAATAGATAAAATATTATCTGATCATAATTTACCTAAATAGTCTAGTTACAAATTCAGGATATTTGCATCTAAAGGTGCAGGGGGTTTGAATGAATGTTTAACTTTTCTTTTTTTTCAGGTAATGAATAGATAAAAAAAATGCATTTTGTTTAATATATGATAAATATTAAAGAGGCTAAATGCACGACATCTCTAGAAATTGTTCAATGTTATCCACCACTATATCTTCCTTTCAATTTTTCAGTGACAGTAAAAATTATTGAACTGAGACTCTTGCAAAAGACTTTCACCAGAAGTGAGATTAAGGCAAATTCACTGAAGGGAAATTGAAATATCTCCTCCTTTATATCTGTTTCTCTGCAACACAATTACATTTCAGTAATGTTATTTAACATGGTTTTTTATATAGTGCTCAATTAGGGCCTGCTGGATAATTACATGGGAAATACTATGCTGTTACTGGGAGAAGTTTCTTGCAATTGCAGGCAGTAGGAAAACATAGTTATAATAAACTGATAAAATATCAGTATTTTTACTGCAAAATCACTAGTAGCTATTATTGGCACAGCTTAGAATTAATTTAATTTACTTTGCTTTCAATTAGGGTTGTGCATACAGAAAAGTTTGCTTCGGGTTTTGCTGCTAGCTGAAAAAAAAAGTAGAGTGAGAAATACAGCACTTCAATGCAGTATTTATGGAAAACCCATCACTTATTACTGCTGGAGCTCATGAAACTGCCTGTGGCTAAGCTTGCCTAATATTTGCCATTAGCCCTATTTTCATTGGTTTATCACTACAAAGAATTGCTCAAGCTGAAATTTGCCATGCTTTCCTCTGCCTTAGGTAGAGTTTTGTGAAATATTTCAGCAATAATTCCTCAGCTGTTTCCAAGAATGCATTTAGAAAGAATAAGTAACATTTAAGTGGTTTCTGCTTCTCTTTGGCAGTGTGCTAAAGACTGACGAAGGGCTAACATTCCAGCTGTGTTGCCTCTAAGGAACTGCTACTTGTTACCCTCTGCCAGGGAGCATGTTGTAACACATCTGTCTCTCTGGAGGCTACATCAGCATCTGTAGGGTCTGGTGAGGATAGGGGTGCACTTTGGCAGGACCACATGGACAGAAGATGTGGACTCAGCTGCCACTGGAAATTCAGATTCACTTGGATAGAAGAAAAGAGGAAAAGAAGGGAAGCCTTTCCTTCATCCTCCATATTCAGCAGCAAAGCAGCAGGGACCTCTATTCACCTGGCAGGTACCCATGGAGTCACCAGCGTGGCTTTCTGGCCGAAGTGCCACATGGTGGCAGTGGGTTCCCTCCCGGCGCTGCTCAGGAGCACAGTTAGTTACAGAACTTTGCTTTAACAAGTCAACCAGAACAAAGTGCGTGTTTATCCTCAGCACAGTGATTTCAGCTGCTGCAGAAATACCAACCAAGAGCTTGGTCTCACTGGCAGGCACTGGCACCAGGTTGGTGCCACAGCTCTTCATGCCAGGATGCCCATCACTTGCAGTGAGTCACTAGCCTTGGAAATCATTGGTATTCAGACCTGTTTGTTGGCATCCTCCTTGAAAGCTGCTGATACATATTCACTTTTCATTCCTGGCAAAACTCCCCTCAGCAGCAATAAGCTGTTTCCAACCTCTCCCTGATCCTGGCATATAGCCTGTCCAGATGACACAGAGCTTTGTGGTCAGAGCCTCCCAGCCTCTGCTTCTGTCCCACAGACTATTCCTTGAATGTGAGCCCAGGATTATGATAGTGAAGGCACTGCTAGTCCCACTTCCCTGGCCACTTGACACAGCCAGTGGGTACACTGCAGTGGGCCAAGACCTGGCTAAATGATCAGTCTCTAAAAAAATCTTGCTCAGTTCTAGTTTTTAATGCTTCTCTAAACCATCTTAAAATGAACATGTTCCTTTGTGTCTTGGCTCTTTCTGAAGGCTGCACAAAGCTGAAATGTTGTGTGGGATTGAGTGCAACATTAAGGCAAGGTAAGGCAGTGGAATGCTCAGGAAAGGTCCAGAAAAAAATCCTTCCATTGCTTGTTGCCACCATGGGTGAAACTAGCAGCTTTATAGCTCTCTCAAGCAACTGAAGACTCCTAATTTTTTTTGACAGATGGATAATGGAATAAGTTGGACACAGTCAACTCTGACATGGTTAGGGATGTGAACTGATGCCACTGTTAACCTGCTAAATGCACCGTCTTTCAGAATAAATTAGTCAGGGATGTGTTTGCACTGGAGTCGTTTATAACCTTTCCAGCATGCTGGAAGCAAAGCTCATGAATTCAGAGTCTGCTAGCAAATAGTTGTGTCAAGGCAAGAGCTGTTTCTCCTAGTAGTTTGTCTAGCCCACCTGTAATAACCATGACCAGTTTGTCTTGTTGGACCAGGAATCATCCCAACTGCTAATTAAAGTTCCTTTTCACTCGACATCTTGGGACTTGGTGTTATTTCACTTACATAAAAATACTTTGTTCCTTTGCAGCACTGACAAGGAATGTTCTTAGATGGTCTAATGACTAATTAATATGTACCTTTAATCACCTCTCTTTTTAATTTATAGAATCATAGAATCATAGAATCCTAGGGGTTGGAAGGGACCTCGAAAGATCATCTAGTCCAACCCTCCCTGCCAGAGCAGGGTCACCTAGAGCACATCACACAGGAATGCGTCCAGGTGGATTACTTTGAGCAAAAGATTTATCATATTACCTGTCCTCAGAGTTCAGGCTATTTCTACAATAAAAGATTATATTTTTGCAATTAGAACTGACTTCATAAAGTAGCCTAGTATGTTTTTAATTTTATTAATCTTGTTTCCTTCTCTAAATAATTTTCTCACCTGTGAGTGAAAAGACCTGTGAGCAAAACTGAACAGTGGTTTTATTATGACCTTACTTTTGTGTCCTTGGAAGAAAAAAAAATAATTTCATGTTGTTCCCTATTTTCTACACCTTTCATTATTGTTAGAGCATTTCAAACCTATTTTTTAAAAAACCCAGCCTTTATATTGTTGTTGTTGTCACAGTGTAACACAGGGCTGGCAATTAAATCACTGACAATAATGCTCTTGATCCTCTCCCCCTCCCACCCAGGTAGGGAATGGAGAGGGAGAATAAGGAAAGGCTTCTGGATTGAAAACCGAACTAGACAGATTTAATTAAATACTAATGATAAAAGAAAATATGCAAAAAAGATATACAAGTCTGTGCAGGAATATACAAAACCCCTACCACTTCCCTCCACCCCCAGCAACTCCCAGTGTACTCCCCTGACCTGCGGACATTCCCAAGAAGGTCCTGGGCTGTTTCTGGAGACAGCAGCAGAGCAAACAGGAGCTGAGGGTAGAGATATGACGGTCAGGAATGCAGGGGCCTAGGGTTCAAAAGGGGTTAACTGATGGAGTCCTCCTTGGACGTCAGACATGGACAGAAGAAGGAAAAGGGGCTTGACTTTTGTGATTCTTGAATTTATACCATGTGTGACATATATATGGGATGGAATAACCTGTTTTGCCAATTTTGCCATCTGTCTAGTCCGCTTCTCCCAGTGAGAGGGTTGTAGATACAACTCTTTTGCTCCTCTAGTGTCCAAAGCAGCAGATTCGACAAACAGAGCAAAGTGTCCTTGGTCTCTCAGCAGTAACTATAAACATTTGGGCATTATCAGCCCACTGGCTGGAAAACTTGCTGCTACTTTCAGCAAGTGTGCTGCTTAAAAGAGTTCACTGAAGAAAAAAAAATTAGTAGGAAGAAAATTGCCTCAATCCTAGATCAAACCAAGACAGTTGTGAATCTCAACTTAATGCAGGAGTTCTGTGTTTAAAATGGACCTTAAGCTGGTATAAGTTTAAGTCCAGCAGACAAGCTCTGATGTTTTCTCCAGCTGTTTATTATGTTACCAACCCATGTCCCCTCTGTGACAGAGTCACAGAACCTGACATATGTTACTATCCCTGTTTTTAGGAATTTCAGAGGGAATGTGCTTTCTGCACTTCACCTGCAGACTGTCATTTGCAACTTTGGGCATGGCAGCAATGCCTCATGAAACCCTTGGGGTCTGGGATGACCTGACAGAGAGCGAGTGCTCCCTCCTCACCATCTGGCATGGAGCGGCAGAAAGCACACCTCATCCAGCTCCCCTTTGTAGCACCCTAACTTCTGGGCAGACGTTTGGACTGATGTGGTTGAAATCCAGTTGGGTTTCTGGCTGAGGGGGATAACTAAATATTGCAGATACATCATGGGAACACATTAAAAGATCTGTATTTAATACCTTACGTACTGAAGTCTAAACCCTCTCTGTCCCTTCAACTGGTTGGAAAACAACAGAGAGATTTAGCAACCTCCCTAGAGTCTAGGGATCCCCATGTAGTACTCCACATGCAGGATTTCTAACCCTTCCTGGAAAAAAAATCCCCAAAACTTTAGAAAGGGTAGTTTACTTCACATTTGCCTTAATCATGTCTTCAGTATTTAATATGCCACTCAAATTATTATTTTTTTTCACTATCTTCTTGCATTACACAGATAAAATTGTTTGCTAATCATATGCTAATTCAAATGATTTCTATTTGGTACCATTTAATATAATTGCCATAATTTTATTTATTTCAATCTGTATCTGCATGTTCCTCAGGTGATAATCATCAGTCTTTTTCTTTCTCTGTTCCATGGGAGACAATGACCTTATCACTTCTTTCCTTGCTAAATTCTGCTCTGTTCCCCAGGTACCAATTGTATTTCCTTTCAGATTTGTCGAATTGATTGATGGAATTAAACTAAACTCAGAGCAATTGCTCTCAGCCTTTATATAGCAGCTGCGTTGTTGTTTCTACTTCAGACCTGAAGAGGAGCCGGTATTCCCAAAAGAAGGGCTGTTGTGCCAAAAATCTGCCTGTTTTTTCTGAAGGACTAGTTATACTTCCTCCCCAGAAGCCTTTTTTCAGGTACGCTCTCAGACCGCTGGAGCTACAAAACTACTACTCTAGCTTGTGTACCTTTGTAGACAGAATCTACTTCATATCAGATTATAGTAAGAGAAACATTTTTTGAAGATTGCAGTCTCCTGGATGCCAGCCAAAGCCACCTGTGCCCCATCAGCACACTGCAGCATAATGCACAAGCTTCAAAAAGGGCTAATACATAAAGTCAGCACACATTATTATATTATGTTACATTCATAGCATCAGTCTCAATATTAAAAGCATAGCAAAGCTATGCTGTATCTATTTTATGCTTTTGTATCAGTCTGCCTCCAGAAAGTGAGGTAGGATTTCACTCTGTTTTTGCAGTGACTTGCTTCAGATTCACTGGCTAGCAGAGCATGCCCTTTAGAGCTGATTAATTTATTTCTTGTACCACAGTGGCGGTATTGCAAATAATACTGGGACAATACTTCAAAAAACAAAATCATGAGCTTTTTAAAGTAATGCTATTTCACTTTATAGTATGAAGATGCAGTTCCCATTACAAGCTCATGGATACTTACAAGCTCACAGATACTTTCAGTCTCTGAATGACACAGGGAGGTATTGCCTTGGGAATCTTAGCTATCCAGACGCAGAAGAAGCCTGAAATATTTAAGGAAAGAAGAAAGAGAAAAATAGATTACGTTCCAATATTGCTTCTTATTATTAGAATTCAAACCTTGATGTCATTCATCCTTTAGTGTTTAGAAGGGAGACGCAGCCTGTCTTGGGCCCTCCCCTAGACAAATTGATGTTTTCTTCTGTAAGCTACCTCCTCCAAGGTCAGGATTGCCTCTGTTATGGTCCATCAGTTTTATTATAGAAAGGGGCTGTATTTCAGTTTGGAAAAAAGGAAATCTTGATTGACACACTCAAGAATGGAGAAGAAATAATTCCAAAAACATTGTAAAAGCTAAAGCTCAGACACTTCAATAACTTAAGGTTGGAAACCTCCTTCAGTCAGCACTGGACTTGAACATTAGAGCTTAAAGGACAAATACAGCTATTGGCTGCACTGTTTGACTTTGTACTGATGTATATCTGCCTTGAGATGGTGAAGTCAAAAACAGATCTAACTGTACTTGTGTTTCACTTACTTTCCTTAAAGGGTTAAAAAAGAATTCAGACTTTCATGTTGGGGCTGTTTTAAAATAAGTGTCATCTATCTCAATTGAAAGATGTCTATGCCCTTTGAGAGCCCTTCTAATTATAGGTGGCAGGTTGTCCTTGAGCTTTGAAGCAAATGCTATTATCCAGTTCAATATATTGTACATTACAGATTATTGTTTTATCCTTCCACCCAAAAGTACATTTTCAGCTTTTGGTCATAGGTTAACTGTAATTACATCACCCCTTCTAGAGGTGCAAGCTCTATAAGCACCTTAAAAGACAGGCATAATACATTTACAAGTGCACACACAATGAATTTTCTCCGTTTAAAAGCGAATTTCCAAGAAATGTGTTCTTATTTCCCAGTATTGTGTTCACCTGGACATGGACTTCATGAGAACCCTTTGATGGTAGTGACAGAGTTACTGTTTTGTACTTGCTGAACTGACTGTCCGATTGTCTTGCCTAAAGAGGTCTTAGCTACATACTTCTTTGACGTGATAATTTCAACAAATTCTTCATTGTGTTGGTTATTTTCACTGTGTCCTGGACTATAGTGCAGAAATCATCAGGAAGAAACATGGCTACCAGGAAGACTAGCCAAATTCACACACATACCAGAAAGAATTATTTTCACGTTGTTATGAAAGAGATTAAAATGTTTTGTAAGCAGAAATGATACTGGTATCGCTAACTTCAGCATAAAGCCAGTAATCACCACTCTTTTCCCTTATATCAACACCAACCTTCTAGACACAGCAATAAAAACAAGCAACAATAACCTACCAATGATCAGGTTCCCAGGGGCTGCCACAATTACCTCCACAAATCAACCATCAACCTCAAGTCACCAGAAAGTCAGTGGTGCAGAACCAGCCCTTCAGATGCTGCTGTGGTTGCTCTTTGTAAAGCACTTATGGACCCCACCTCACCAGTGAGAAGGGACCTCAGCCCAGGGAGGATTTTCCTCTGGAGTGAGAAATTATGTTGCATTTTCCAAAAGCTACAACAATGTGTATACCACTGCCTGCACATTTTCCTCACTTGGACCATCACTCCTGGAATGATGCCATTACCACTTATTCAACCTGTCAGAATATTTAAAATATTTTTTGTATACTTTATATTTTTGTAATATTTTATCAACCTAGGATACCATGGCGAATTGTCCTGGTGGAGTTTGTTGTTCATTGTTCACACCTTTTAAATTCTAATCTGCATGTATTTTCTGTGTAAGAAAATACACCAAGTTTTTAAATGAAAAAATACAGAATTCCTCAGGATGTTTTTCATCTTATCTACCAGTTCCAGAGGGATCTCATTTATGTATAGTGCTCCCTTTAACAATTTTAGTTACTTTTTAATTTGATTTTAGTACTTTTGAAAAGTACCAGACTTTAAAAAAAATACACAAAGATTTCTGTGCAGGTCACCCTCTTAAGTCACTGAGAGATTATATTCAATTAATAAATTGTCACAACTTGAACACTACAGAAGTCTTACATATCAGGAACAGAAATGTGATGTAAAAGAATATTTTAGGGATGACATGACAAGATAGGCATGCTGATAGCAGCACTGGCTGAGCTCCAAAACTCCCATTCCCAGGTGAAGTTGGTGGTGTGTACTGTAAACTGTGCCTCAGAACACCAAAGGCAGCTTATTTCACATACTCTGTTTGATCACAGGTTAAATTGAATATGAAAAATAAAAACTCCAAAGAATGTGTCTTTGCATTTTCCCAAGAAAGTGACTCATCTGAATTCTGGTGGAACCATGCCTTTCAACATAAATTAATAATATTGTTCTCAGAAATTCCTATATTAACAAAGTGATTGTATATTCCAGATGTGCTGATTCTACAGAGAGGTGTAGGTTTCATCTTCTGTGGCCACCAAACAACCAGGCTTGTTACAAGAACATAATTACATGCAAATGAGACATTTTGGTTTCATATCAGATAATGTATACTTCTTAACAAATTGCATCATCACTGCATCTATCCCTGGAGCAGCTGACTTTTATTTTGTTACTGATTTATAAGACAGAATGCCACGGTATCACTGACATCCTACAAAATCAAAGTTCACTTCTCAAATATTTCCCGCGCTGCTGTTCTGAATTGTCACCCAGGACGTGCAGGCTGAGTGCCATTACTGTGCTTGGAGGTGATAACAAGGTGAACTGCAAGCCTTCCAGGCTTTCTCCCATCTTTGGTTTACAGTTTTCCAAAGAGGAATAGGTACTCTGACCGACTTATCTGGAAGTAGTTTCTCATTTGATTTTTTTTAAAAGAGAAATCTTTTACTTTTTCAGCAAGTAAAATACCCTAAGGACTGAAAAGTAGGGAAGAAACAAGCTGAAACATAATAGATGTGGTCCATTTCTATAGAGACCATGTTGTGTCATGAGTTTATTCTCACTTTCTTTGTGCTGTTGAATATCACACTAGCCAAGCAAAGCAGAGCCAGGTTTTGCTTATTGATGCTGCTCATAACCAGGTCCCTGATTTACATCTGAATTGCAAATAATATTATTCCTTCACGAAAAGGCTAAGTGTTCAATTTAATTAGCAGATACGAAGGTATCATTGTATACTTCTTCCCATTAATTTCAATGAGTAAATTACAGATGTATACAAGGTTTGTCTCAGAGACCTTATGATTGGCTGCAGTCCAAAGGCAGGATGGTTTCTGTGTACTTTCATCATCTGATAGTTTTGATCTTGCAGTTCTACTAGAAAATGATAAGTAAAAATAAGGTCAGATATCAGAGCTTCAAAGTTTATTTGAAGAGAAAGCAAAAAACGTATTTACATTATCATAATATTCTCTAGACTATTGTTGTGGAATAAACATGAAACATAGGTGTTTATTTGGAAGATGAGTCTAAGCCACCATCTGAGATCTAAGTATTTTTGTCAAATGTTGATAAATGAAATTCTTATAAGTGCAAAGATCTTTTCTCTCTGAGAATCAGAATTCAAAACGCAAAGCCTCTTTAACTTATTATTTGCTCATTTGACTCAGGGTATAGTCTTCAGTTTCC
This sequence comes from Chaetura pelagica, assembly GCF_000747805.2. NCBI lineage: Eukaryota > Metazoa > Chordata > Aves > Apodiformes > Apodidae > Chaetura > Chaetura pelagica. Next base: position 169,655 of record NW_009953449.1, on the reverse strand, counting down.
AAAAGAAAAGTAACTGTCAAAAATTCAAGATCCCTTTTGAAATCTTGAAATACTTCTCCAAAGTACTTGATTTGGAATGTATATTTCTGTTGAGAAGGAAAATAACTTATCTGTATTGGCAATTTCGAATTTCATAGAAGCAAGGAGTGTTAATTTATGTGCTTAGGCACAGAATTCTTCTTAGCAATTAACCAAGTGTCGCTGAAAATAATCCTGCAAGCAGACAGCACAGACATACCATACGGTTTGTTTTGGGTTCTCGAGCATGCTAGAGTTGCATCCACTTCAGATTACTTTAGGCTCATCCTCACAGCAGTCAGTTTTCTAGCTTTCTAACAATTCGACAGCTAGTTGAGATTCACAGCGGTGGTAACACTAAAACAGTTAAAGCTATTGCGAATGAGGGAAAAGCAACAAGTCCTCATGCCTATTCTACTGTGTCAAATTCAGCCACTTCAAGTTCTAAAACACTAATGAGATGAGATGAGGCTATAAATATACCTCTCCTCTTAGTACATGCTATTACTTATCACTTAGTTATTCCATAGTTATTATTTTTGTATTGTATTCCTGCCAGTCACTGGCACTGTCGACCTATCAAAGGGCACACTGTCTTTCTCTGTAGTGGTCCTACTGGGAAGACAATGGGAAGAGCCAGGCTCCTGATTTCTCAGTGGGTTTCCAGATCAGTGTGGTGACAGTGAGTGAAAATCTTTTCTCCATTGTTAAAGTTCCTCTGAGTCCATCCTAGAGACAAAACCTTGGAAAGTAATAATGTTCATATTTTTAGACTCTGCTTTTATGTAAACCTTGGGAAATGGTATTCAAGTGTCTGAAAACCAAGGACCAGAAAGAATCAAGGTAGTCTGGAAAGCTCCTAGAAGCACAGTTATGTAATGCAATTCATTAGTAGTTTCAGTGGATGACTTTCATATTAACATGGGATTTTAGGACACCCTTAGCACAGTGTGGTCAGGAGTTTGGGTTACCTGTCGCTTCAGCAAGGTGTGCTGTGGAAACTGTTCCATGGTTTTGAAGCACTGCAGCTTCCAAAGATCAACAGAAGTCAGCATTGGAAAGTGGATCACGAGACCTCAATACAAGACATGTAAAGCACTTCTGAAGTTTCAGAGCAGATTAAATTGTCTGTAGAAACAACCAAGAAAAGTAATCTTAAGTGAAAACTGACTATTGTATTCTCATAGATTTGACAAGAATAAATGCACTGTCATGGAAATATAAGACATTCCTTGTCTCTAAGTTATCTGGGTTACTTTCCATCTAAATGACCCTGACTTTTAGCTCTCATGTGCAAAATAAACCCAATGGTTAACATAAGCCTGGGTTTTTCTGCATTCTGTGACAGAATTCCTGAGACAGCCAGCGTGGATTCACAATGGACAAGTCTTGCCTGACCAACCTAGTGGCTTTCTGTGAAGGAGTGACTACATAAATAGGCAAGGAAGAACTATGGATGTCATCTACCTGGACTTCTGTAAGGCCTTTGACATGGGCCCCCATAACATCCTTCTCTCAAAATTGGAGTTATATGGATGTGATGGGTGGACTGTTTGATTGGATGGTCACATCCAGAGGGTAATGGTCAATGGCTTGATGTCCAAATGGAGATCAGTAGCAAGTGGTGTCCCTCATGAGTCTGTACTGGGACCAGTACTGTTTTGCATCTTAATCAGTGACATAGATAATGGAATCAAGGGCACCCTCAGCGATTTTGCAGATGACAGCAATCCGAGTGATGTGGTTGACATGCCTGAGGGACCAGATCCCACCCAGAGGGACCTTGTCAAGCTCAATAAGGGGGCTCATGCCAACCTTATGAAGTTCAATAAAGCCAAATGCCAGGTCCTGTACCTGGGTCAGGGCAATCCAACCTGCAATTGCAGGTGAGTGGAGAAAAGATTGAGAAGACCCCTGAGGAAAAGGACTTGGGGTGTTGGCTGATGATATGAGCTGGCAATGTGCACTCACAGGCCAGAAAGCCAACGTGTCCTGGGCTGCAATATGTCCAGCTTTTGCCACCTCCCTGGAAATGTTCAAGTCCAGGTTGGATGGAGCTTTGAGCAACCTGGTCTAGTGGGAGGTGTTCCTGCCCATGCAGGGGGGTTGGAACTAGGTGATCTTTAAGGTCCCTTCCAATCCAAACCATTCCATTATTCTATGATTCTATGGCCAGCAGGTCAAGGGAGGTGATTTTCCCCCTCTAATTGGCTCTCGTGAGACCCTACTTGGAATACTATGTCCAATTTCAGGGCTCTCAACATAAGAAAGATACAGAGCTGTTGGAGCGAGACCAGAGCAGGGTCATGAAGCACCTCTTCTATGAAAATAGGCTGAGAGAGTTGGAGCTGTTCAACCTGGAGAAGAGAAGGCTTTGATGAGACCTTATTGCAGTCTTTCAGTACTTAAAGGGGACTTACAAGAAAGATGAAGACAAACTTTTTAGCAGGGCCTGTTGTGACAGGACAAGGGGTAATGATCTTAACTGAAAGAGGGTAGATTTAGCCTAGATATAAGGAAGGTATTTTTTACAATTAAGGTGGTGAAACATTGGAACAGGCTGCCCAGAGAGGTGGTAGATGCCTCATATCGGCAAACATTCAAGGACAGGTTGGATGGGGTTTTGAGCAACCTTTTGAAGCTGAAGATGTCAGTGCTCATTGCAATCCAAGGGACTAGATTACCTTTAAAGGTACCCAAAGTATTATGTGATTCTATAGCTGAATGGCAGAAGTTTGGAATTAAAAGAAAAATGCATGTTGAAAATGCATTGAAAAAAAGATATGTAATAATCTCAAGGTAATACCACACTATTTTACATCTGCAACCCCTCAAGAGATGCTGTTATTCTGGAAATCATACCCATAATTTTTTGGAACCTGTTAAAAAATCATAGGCAGTGTTATTAAGAAACAATAGAAGCCACAGAGCGTAGAAGTGCTGCAAACTTGTAAAGAGATGTAAGTACTTTCTCCAGGATACTCTTTCTCTTTTCATGTCTTTTACCAGTTCCAACGATTAACCTTGTTATGCATTATCATATCAGATTTGGGGGCTTTTTCCAGTACTTCTTTGATTTTGTTAAATTGAGAAATATGTTTGAATGAAGAGGAAACATGGTCTAGTGGCACCCTTGGAATGATATTATTAGTAGGGTTAAAGAGTGAGGAAGTTTGTGAGTGATAACTAGGGATTATGCAGAAATAATTGAAGTAACAGAAATAGAAAAGACATTGTAAGGAACACTGAAACTAAGATATTTGGTTTATAAGTAGCCTAATAGCCTGGATTTAATTTGCCATTGTGTAGTCCTTCAAAGATTTAAATACCATGAACTTACATTCCACTGCATGATCTTAAGGGTGTTTTCCAACCAAAATGATTCTATGATTCTTCCACTGCCTGAGGGATCATTTTATGTAAAAACTTTACTGATTTCTCTACAGATTCAGACTGGATTTTAATTTTCATTAACTTCTTTGACACTGCATTTCGAGGTCTCAGGTTAAATACTTTTGTGGAAGTCTTTAATTAAGAATAATTTTTTAAATTAAGAATAAATGTACTTTTTGAGTATATTCTGCCAGATTTTCAAAGAGATTGAGGCAGCCTCGGAGGCAAAGTGGTACTTTAATTTCACAAACAGAACAGTTACAGACTTTAGTGAGTTCAGTAATTGATTCTGGACTTCTGCTTAGACCCCAGTGCCAAGAATCTGTCCTGCCTGATGCAGGAGAAGGGCTAGAGCACCCCCCAACCCCTCCAGCTCTACCTATCTCCACGTTGTCAGTTTAGACAGGGAGGAGACAACTGGAGTAACGTGGCCACCTATGTGGTGCTGAACAAATAGATGCACTCACATCTTCTCTTCCAGCACTGAGTGCTGGGGAACATGAATTATCTAACTTGCACAGCCTGGCAGTTTGTCTCCAAAAAAGTGAAATAATGTTCTACCAAATATCTGGACTTTTCTGCCTGGCTGCTTGAGATCTCAATTTGATTTTCACATGGTCAAAGTCTATTCTGTGTTGTGACCACATTTTCTACACACATTAGGAACCAATTTGGAAATAAAATGACTGAAAAATCTTTTTCACAGGTTTAAATGTAATTTCACTGTAATTTCTTCTCTCTTTTTCTCTTTCTCTTTCTCTTTCTCTTTCTCTTTCTCTTTCTCTTTCTCTTTCTATCCTGGCAGGTATGATAGTAACTAGATGTGGCAAAATGTTGTTCTATTTAAGCTAAGAAAAACAAAATTTTGGGGACCAAATTTATATTATTTATCCTTTCCAGAAAGAGTGAAAGGTATGTAGGACTTTGTTAGGATAGGTATTCTGCTTATAACCATTTAGTGATTTAAAAAAGCTGACTACCAATTTTAACACTATTCTATAACACTGAACAAAATACAAAAAAGAAAAAACTCAAAAATTAAAAAAATAATTTCAAATAATTATGTGATTGATATTTTATTTCTTCATGAGGTAGAGTCATTGTGTATTGGTGCTAGAGTTAGAACTCTTTGAATTCGAACTCAGGATTTTTTTTCTCTTACAGTGAGATTTGTAGAGAAGACCAAAAACATGTTCAACGTCACGCATCTGTATTTTCTGTCAATATAAAGAAGAATGCTCTCTTCCCTTCCCCTTTCCTTTTCCCTTTTTCTTTCCCTCTCCCTTTCCCTTTCCCTTTTCCTTTCCCTTTTTCTCTCCCTTACTCCTCCTCCTCCTGCTACTCCTCCTCCTTCTACTCCTCCTCCTCTTACTCCTCTGCTGCCATATCTGTACAATTTTTCCACACATTCAAGGATGGTGATACAACCACTTCCGTGGGTAACCCGTTCCAGTGCTTAATAACACTTTCTGTAAAGAAATTTTTTCCTAACATCCAACCTAAACCTCTTGTGACAATTTAAAGCCATTTCCTCTTATCCTATCGCTAGTTACTACTGAGAATTTACCAACTCAAGTCAGTCAGTTTCATCCTAGTCCGTAACTGATAAGCTACTGAAGCTAGCAGCAGGATTTTCCAGCCAGCCTTGCTCTTGCCACACAGAATTCCACGGTAGAGGTCTTGATGACCTCTGGAGGCCAAAGTGGGAAACTTGAAATTCTTACCATGTAGTTCTGCAAGAAAAGTGTAGAGCTGCATCCGGTATAAATCACTGCTCTCCATTACCGCTAACTAGGATATTCCAGTAAGAACCGGGTCCAAGATACAGAAAAGCACTGAGGATGGAGGAATTTGGAAAAGCTGCATTTTTGTTTTATCTGAGAGCAAAAGTGCCTGATACAGACAGAAAGACAGTATCTATGGCTCTGACACTATTAACATCGAACATATTGTGGGAAGCATAGAAATATCATTATTTTATGTGTGATTTTTTTTTTATTTTCTCATGCTCTCTCACACTATGGAGATGAAAGTAAATTGTCAAACCTCTTTCCTAAGTCTGACCTCTTGCCCTTATATTAATCCCATTTGACTGCTTTTGCCAAACCCCTGTTTTAATTATTTCTTTGCCACAGAGAGGTTTAAATTGCTGTAAACATGGAACTCAGTCTTGTTCTCCTTTCCTGAATGACAGTGAATATCAGTCATAATCAGTGTCAAATGATAAATTGGGCAGAAGGTACACTTGAGCTAATCCTGAACATAGGGTTTCACATTAAACAGGTACTTAAATTCTATTAAAACATCGAGGCCCAAACATCCCCATAAAGTCAAAACCATTCTTAGTGCTTTGCAGAATAAAAGATTATACTGTTGTTTACCTAAGATAGGGTAATTCCCAGTATCATCTCTATAATTTGGGTCCTTAAATATTCTCTAATACTAACTTTTGGCATTTATTCTTATGAGGCTCATATTTTGATCTGACTGGTTTAGTATTTAAGATTAGATGGGATCTTTTGAACAAGCAGTCTTACTATCTGCAGACAAAGGCTTGTTATTGTCCCCATCATCCCTGCCTGGAGACCAGACCTGGTTAACTGAAACACTGTTTCCAGAAAGACACTTCATTGAGACTTGTGGATATTGAATTTATTCTTCTAACGTCTTGCTCCAGTGGTCATGGGCTGTTACTGTTAGAAGTTTGCACTTTATTTCTCAACCAGAAATGTGGCTGGCCTCAATATTCAACCACTGGCTCCTGCTGTGGTCTTTGCTGAAGTTAAGAGCCCCTTTGCATCTTTCCCCTGAGGGCCACTCAGCACACATCACTTTGCAGTTCCTTCTTTGGCAAGCTAAACAGACTCTCATTTTTTCACTGTGAGAAATTGTAATCATTTAAATTAAATTTAATTTGATTTAACTTAGCCTAATATATTTCAACCATTCTAATAATTGTTGTGGTCCCAAATAGTTTTACTTTCTTTTTAAAATGTAGGCACCAAAACTGTTACTTTCTATAGTACTATTTGTTTTCTCATTTGAGATACTTTAATTTTTTTCAAAGCTCCTGGTGCTGGGACAGAGGGCTATAGTCTCTTTGCATGGCATGCATCCCATTTTCCTACACATACCGCTTTTCTTTTGGCTCTGTTAAAATGATTTGGACTCAACATATGGTCTATTGAGAGCTTCCTTTGTTCATGCCCTGCTCTCATCAATGAAGACATCATTAGATGCATTCCTGTATGTAGGCTTAAACCAGCCAAATTCCATTAGGAATGATTTTATATTTACTTCTAGAACACAGATAGAAGTGCTGAAGAACTGATTTTTGTGAAGACCACTTAAGAGATGCCCTCATTGATTGCCTTCTAAGATCTTAAAACAGCTTAGTATGAGGTTATATTGTATAGTGCCAATCTCCCAACTGGGAGATGTGTCCATGTGTTTGTAGGGGTGTGATGACAACAGATCAAAAATACATCAATTACATCTATTATATATATAAAAATACATCAATTACATCTATTACATCTGTTATAGTGCAGAAATCAGCCAACACATAACCTCACTGAAGAATAAATCATGTTTGTTTTGACAAGTCTTGTTGCAATCAAATTATGTTGAGTGACTTTCATTGGTCTGATTGTTATTAATTTATTTTTATATTTTACTGGGCTTGAAATCAGAATACCTGTGGTCTACAAATGTCCACAGCAGGCTGCTGGTCAAGTCTGAACACTTACCATGGGAATTTTGTTAAGTACTGTAAGTTAACAGTAATTAAGGTCTGTACATCAATCAGAGGTCTCCTCTCCTGGCTCTTTCATGTTGATGGTTACTCAGGCCAGCTAGTTTAAAAACAGATGGCAGATGAAAATAACATCTTTTTTTGAGTCCTTTTTGAATAAAAAATGCTTCTTATCTTTTTTTCTTAATTAGTGATCTATACTGCTTCCTTCCAAATTAAAAAAAAATAGCAATTATTTATTGAAAACTATTTTCCTTCATTGCTAGCTGTGCTATCACTCTTGTGTGTCATGACAGGCATATTTAGCATCTCTAAGATTTCTTCTGCTTTCAATATAGTTGTTTTAATTCCATATCACCATTCACACGTCCAACCAACCATAATTTTCCCCAAGTTTTTCCCTTTTGACTTCCATTTTCATTTTTCTGTGCTCCAGAAGGTTACACTGGGTTTACACTGACTGCTGTATATTCCTCCCTTTTATCTTTGCAACATATGCTGCTTATCATATTTGTTTTCATTTTGCTACTGAACTAAAAGGAGCTTTCAACAAAACATGACATCTTTTCAACTGTACATCCATGGCTTTTAAATCATCTAATACAAGTTTCTAAAGAGTCCTCTGAGAAGCAGAGAAAATTAGACTGCCAGGCAGAAAATAATCACTTCTTCTCATAATTTCCCTCAGCTTGAGACAACTAACCCTTATTTTCTGTTTTTTCACACTGAATATAATCAGATTGTGATCATTGATCTCCAAGCTTTGCCAGTCTCCCCTCCAGCAACTCCAGCCAACACAACAAAGCCTGCAACAGAATTGCTTTGTGTTGGACATAATACTGTTGTTGTGAGAATGCACCATTTACTGCTTCTGGACTGTGGTGTTTTACTACAGGCTCCCTGGATGAAACCTAAAAGCCCTTTAGTTTTTTTTTTTTCTTTTTCCTCTGCATTGGGAAGGAGTGCACAGGAGAACACCCATGTTACTCTGCTGCTCGATTCATGCTGTGTCCTGTGGCAACCACCCAGACCATCTTCCCTGTCTTGGTTTCCCCTCCTGGGTTTTGTCCGACATGCAGCAGACACTGCAATTCTGCAGTTCTCTCAGTTGTGCTGTAGTGGAGCACTCCAGGTCTACACCTACCTGCATTGCTGGCTGGGTCAGGAGGAAGAAACAGGCAGCTTGGCAGACTGGGGTCCCATGGAGAGTTGGCAAGCCCAGCTCAAGTCTGAGCTCCCCTGAACACACAGCAACATAAAACTGTGGCCACTGCTGCAAAGTCCACCTTTGGACTTTCATAGACTGGATACCCTAGCATTTTCTGGGGTGGCATAACACCAAGCTGAGTGAAGTCCTCACCTGAGTCTGGTTGGAACTATTGCCCCCTGGCAGCAAGGTGAGGAGAAAAGGTACATGACTTTCTTCCTTCTGTGGGTACATCTCCAAGGCATCTGCACAAGCTTGGTATCAAACATCCACCACCCTTAATGAGTAGTTTTGAATTTAAAAGTAAAACTAAACATAGGAAATGAAACCAGAGTAAAAAGGTGCTGCAAGTATTTTAGAAGGACCATAAGGGCATTTCTTCACAGCACTGCATAAATCCACTATTACCAACCTACCTGAAGTCTCTAGCATTTTTGTTTGAAATAATGTAATGTGTGTGTTGGGTTTTTTTTTTCTTCTGATGGTTTCTCATTTTTAATTGCCTTTTGCTTGCACATAAATTTTGAAAACTTCATTTGAAAACAGCTATAACTTCACCATTTCCAATCAGTCAGAAATCTGTATGCAGTTGCAACCAGTATTACATTTTGCATAACTTATTTGGAACTTGTTATTAAAGCTGCTTGCATAATAAAATTAAATGCAGTTTACATTTAGTAATGTGTCTGTTCACTCGCCTGTAATCAAACTGACAGCTTTTCCTTTCAACAGTCAATCAAGTCTCCAGTTTTTTTTGACTCTGTTTGTTTGATTGGAGTTGAGATGTCATAAAACAGAATGGAATGTTTTACAAGTTCTTATTACAGGTTTTTACTTTTTTAGGACTGCAATTTCTTTCATTCATAAAAAAAACCACTGAATTATTAAAACAACCCTGATTTTAATTTCTCAGTTGATGCTACAGCTACCCAAACCACAATCTGAATTCTAAATGTGTTTGGTTTGGGGTTTTTTTCTGCCAAAACTAGCTAAAAAGCCCACATACTAAGATCTTAATTGATTAGATAATAACAATAGTTTTACAAATAAGGTATAATTTTTCTAGGATATATCCTATGAATAGAGCTGTATTTAAAGATAAGGTAAATTACTCTGCTATGGAACAGAATTTAGGAGCTGAATTCCAGTCTGTAGCTGGAATAGTAGGTGGTTGTTTGAAGTAAAAAATATTACCTGAATTTTTTTATTACTTAGAAATTAAGAACATGTCCCAAATGTCTTGAAAGGAAAGGAAAATCATCAATTAACATGAAGCACCATAAAACTTTATATCTAATTCATTAAAAGGTAGAGTCTTGCTCATGTGTAGGAAAAACTCCTGAACATTGTCTTTCAGATCAGTCCTCACTTTCAATTTGTAATATTTGGCAGACTGCATGAGCATCAAACACAACCGTATTTTTATTCATTTCGTCTTACCCCTTGATCTTTTCACACATCATACACAGATACTTAATGGTCTTACTGCTACAGGTCTCGTGGGATTCTATAGTCAAAATGTATTTCTGAAACATGTATTTGAAATAAGCACTTTAAATACTTATGAAAGCACGAAGGTTTAATTAACTTCTTTGTATATAACCTGTTAAAACTACAAAAACACCTAGGACAAGTTTTTGGTCCTGACTCCTTCTTTGGGTTGTGTCTAATCTGTAGTCCAAAGGGACCCAGACCATACCAAGATATGACTTCTAATAAAGATAAATAAACTAAGAATCCAAGCCAATGATGTACCATACACCTAGAGGGAATGTATGTCATTTATAAAGCTCTTCAAATATACTTCTTTAACTGTGTGACATGAACTCTGAAGAAGGTTATAGGACTAGCTTAAGATACCTTTTCTCCCTGAAGTTTAAATAGGAATTCCCCATAGGAATCGTATACTGCTAGTATGCATATTCCTGTCTTTTATAGGTATATGATCTGCAAAACCAATATCTCAAAGCAGTCTTTCACAGGGAAAACAAGCACAGTGTGAGAAAGTGTAAGAAGCATGATTCAGAATTGTATCCTTTACTTTGAGGTCTCACAAATTAAATTTGTGTCACATGATTGATGCTCTTTTCTGAATGCTTGGCTGTGCATAATTTTCATAAGGCTTAACGTGACTAGAGATGACCAAAATAAAGATAACACCCTGTACCTTGCTGAAGCATTTCCACTGATCCCAAGAGACGGGGGTGTAAGTCCTTCTTACCCAACTTCTGCCTCATGAAAGCACGTGGGCTAAACCAGGGAGGTCTGTTCCCTTCCTGGACAGGGAGAGGCACCTTGGTAAGGCAGTAGTTAGCTTCAGGGTCTATCTGAGAACAGATTAATCACTTTCTCTCCTCCTAGTAGTTATGAAGACAGTCCAGGTCACTACATAGAGTTCACGTATGGATTTTGCAGGACTACATTTATATAAGAGAGATTTGACCTGGAGATAAAGACTGGTTGATTATTGTACTATTAATTAACGGTAACTATGATTTTAGCAGCTCCATCAAATTGAAAATATTCTGAATATCTCATTGAGTATAAAAATTAAGCTCTGTATTATGGATGTAACATTACTAGAAAGATAATGTGAAATATTCAGCCTGAGGGCCTTCTTACCTCTGGTCCTAGTGGATTCTTACGGTTCTTCCACGTTTTAGGATACTGAAAATCTTAAAAAATAATTGCCATGCACTTTCTTCCCATACTCTGTCAATGAAACTCCTAAAGCAGACGACTCTAGATATAAAGGAGTTCTATCTAAATTATTAGAATTCAGATTAACATTATCTGTAGACTTAAACAGTTTGGAAGGTCAAAAAGTATCTTCTTCATATCTAAATGCATCAACAGTCCTCCAAACCCCTTTGAGAAAAAATTATCAGGATAATTATACAATTTTTGGAGGTATGGGGAAATGGAATAATATACTAGTGCAGCGATTGAAGTACATTTCAACAGTCCTCTAGCCATGATGAGATTGTTTAGCTGCTAGAAGTAACAGTCTAATTTAGTCATTTCCTGTTTTTTTACTTCCCACCTTCTGCTTTCTTCTGAAGTATTTTCAGCTACTGACAACTAAATATGTGAGATTATAATAAACCAGCCATTGAAAGAGAAATTTTCTCAAATTTCTGTATCTTGATGCTGAAAAAGCTTATTCGACTCCTTTTAGAGTCAAGGCTTCACAGTCTACAGTACAATCTCACAATGCAGAGGACTCAATGCATATTGATCTTAGAGACAGTAGAGGTTTCCATGCCTTCTTTCTGTTTTACGTTTGCACATATTTCCAAAGGAATGTCTGCATTCCCATTCTCTGTCTTGAGCAAGACTTGAAGATTACCTGTGGATTTCCTTCCCTACATCCTCCACATGGCTGGGCAGGGGCAAAATGGAGCAATCTGGAAAGGAGACAGGAGAGGACCAGCTGGCAGTGGCTAATTGCTGGTACAGCAGAGGCACCAGCACAGTACAGAGCTCAGCTGGGCAGCTCAGAGCTGCTCACAGGCATAAAGACCATCACACCTTGAGCTTTGTTTTTGGGCTTCCCCAAATACATGTGGGACATCTGGTGAAAACCTATGGTGACAGGTGGCAGCAGCTGGGCTTTACCTTGCTGGATTCACACTGTCATTTTTTGCCAAACATAAATAATGCTCTTGAATCATAGTCATTAGGGCACTGTAAAAGCATTTGATATTTCCCCCTGCTGTACTTTTGCTTTAACTGCAAGTAACTGATAGCGGCACTTTTGCTGCTTTGCACAGCCCTGACTTGATATAGAGTCCCTTAGACTGGTATTTCATCGCTACTCCCTTCACATTACAGAAAGAGAAGTCTTTATTTTATGGCAGTTTGGCTTTAGCTGAGCTTTGTGTGCTCCTCTTAAAGAGACTGCAGAAGGAGGCTGCCTAAAATACTTAGCAACTTTGCAGTTACTTTGCCACAGAATAGCAGCTTCAATGTTTATATGCAGGAGCCTGACAGGAGCACATAAGAAAAATGAAGGATCCTCTCCTTCCTAAAACAAGAATAACACTAGATACAACCTCTTTGCAAGAGGCTCTCCCCAGCCTTGGGAGAGAATATACTTCAAAGCTGCCAATCATTTTTTCCCAGTCACAAAGCTGCCTGCTGATTCCCAAGTGCTCCCTTGAGATCCACAGCAGCCATTCAGCATGCTCTGCTGTGTGGCATGTTTGCCATCGGTCCCAGTACAACAGATAAAATTATATCCTCTGACTAGTTGTCTTCTGTCTTATAGCCCAGCATCACAGCTTTTCCTTCCCATTCCCATGCACTCCCATTAAGTCGCATTTCCAACGCGTCAAATAATTGGGCGACTGCATTTTAGAAGGGGGTTCCCAAAAATAGCAAAGCTCTCACCAGGTGGTGCTGACAACATTCATTATGCAGGGATGGTTTTGTTGCAACTGTGGTGTGGATGCAATGCCTGTTTATCCCTGCTGACCAACTGCTAAGAAAGGGCTTGCCAGACAAAAGTAATAATTGGTTTCTGCCTGTCTAAGATTACTTTCTACTCTCCTAAGATACCTACATTGCAATGGTGTTTTTTGAATGTATTTTTGAATTGTTGGTTAACTACTCCCGTATATTTCAAGCAGAGAAGAGTTATTTTAGAACTTCAGGAAAAGAAATCCACTTGCTTCTTGTGTCTGTGCTGAGTATTGGTGTGTTACTGGAGTCAGTGTCATGGAGAGTCTCACAAAATGTGCAAATTCGCTTTTACTCCATGAGAAAAGACTTTCACTGTGCTTCCAGCCTGCAGCACAGCCAGCCTTTGGGCACCACCTGTAGGATTGTCTCTTTCTATCAGATTCACCTGTCATTTGGCAAAATAAAAATTGATCCTCTCCTCACCACAGCTTGGCCTATACTTCGGTGATGCAGAGCATCCTCTGCAATATACACTCACCCTGGGGAGGTTTTGGGATCAGGGTACTTTGTTTCCTCAGGTAGTGCTCTAACTTCTACCCTGGTGTGTAAAATGGAGGATGTCTTTTGGAGTGAAAATGGCCCTGGTTGCTGTATATGTGCTGGGCTCAATGCTATCACATACTTCAAGGGTAGCCTTCTAGGAAAGCTGGTAGAACCTACCCACCACTCTGCTTCAGTGGCAGCAATTTTATATATACTATCAGAAATCTGGAAAATTCTCTTAGAAGTATCTCTAGGCTACATTTCCCACACCAGTGCTCAGGATAGGTTTTGTTTTTGTAACCGGGGAGGGAAAATTTCCTTACATGTTGTCTATATGATGCATACTTCCTTTGGAGGCCATGAAATGAAAATGTCAGGCCAGAAATATTTTGAAAGATACAATTTAAATGCACACCTTCCTCAGTGTTAACAAAGCATGCAAGAAACACTTTATCTTAAATGCTTCATTATGTATCATGGCATGAAGAGCTGCAAGAGGAAAAAAATTGAAGTAATACTATTCATGGGTCCATTTATCATAAGTAAGACGAATTTGCATGTTCTCAGGGTACTCAGCCTGAGTAGTGTGCAAGACACAATTTAAGATTTTAGATTTCTACTAGTTTTCAAAAAGCTGAAAGTGCTGTCCCTGAGATGAAACGTTTTATTCATAAAGACATCTTCCCACATTAAAAATGAAAATGCCAGGCTGATATGTCATCTTAAATTAAGCAACAGCAATATTCAGACATGGTCGATCCACCTAATTTGAAGCCAAAGAAGAATTATTTTTATTTCTAAGCTTATTTAGATTGTATCTAAAATAGAAATGTTTATTTTTCAAAGGATAAGAAGCATTACCTAGCACTAATACTGCTAGACTCATTACTTGGAGTAAGGACTAAAACTTGCAGTCATTAGGCAAAGTCCCATTTCTTACTGGCATTTTAGCAGTTTTCCAGATTTGAATTCAAGACAGTGATGACATTTGCATTTTATTGGGCAGCAGATAATAAGTGAAGTTATCCCGCATCTTTTTTGTTTAGTGGCATTATTACCTTATATGTGCAAGAGAATGATCTGATTGAAAGATTACTCCTTTCAAAATCATGTGGTGATTATCAGACTGGGATGGACCTGTTTTATTTTTGTTTTAGTTGTAGCAGCATTAGCTGTAGTAGTTTTGTAAGAATAAAACCCAACCTTTTTGTCCCTATATTTAATTTAGAACACAAACCCTTGCACACTGTTTCTGTGTTGGTGAGGCTCACAGAAGTCACACCACTATCACAGTTTGAGTTGAGGGAAATTCATCACAGGCGCAGTTTCTGTTCAATTTTCTTCCCCTTGGGCAGACCTTTTTTCTGATTTTCAGGTATTTCCAGTGTTTTCACCAATGTTTCATTTTCCGTCCCCAGGAAACATCTGTTTCAGGTACATTTGCCTCCCAATCCCTGGCAAACACTGTGACAGGGGAGTAATTTTGGCTTCCAGTGAGTGTGAGCTCATTTATCACAGTGCTGCCTGTGCTGCCTCCACGGCTCCTTCTGCCTCACCCTCCCTCACCTCTACGTTTGTAAAGAAGAGGATTTGTCTTCACAGTTCTCTTTATTTTTTACGTTTATTTCTGAGATTGGGCCATCTGTTCTGTGTAGAAGGAAGGGTTTAAGGAGAAAGGCAGATATGTATGCCTTTACAAAATACTTTCTTTAGCTTTTTCAGCTTATTTGACTGATGAGTCCTGCTCTTCCTATCTGCCATGATTCACCTTCATTAAATGCTCTGATCCGTGCCTAAAAACATTTAGATCTGTGGCACTTCTTTACAGATCTCCTTCTTCATTTCTAAACATTGCATCCCTCAGCACTAAATCAAGGCAGAAAAGCTGCCTAAGGTATACTGTGAGGAGAGCATGCAGTGTAAACCCAGACAGAGGGATTAATTCAGGCCTGAAAGGTCTTTGTAAGCTGGGAAGGTGTGCTGGGAAGGTGTTCAGCACAGATGAGGATAGGAGACCCAGGGAGACAGAGCCTGAAGTCAGTTTTTTTTGGAGAATTTTGGGGAAAAAAATATGCCAGTTGAAATAGCAAGTAAGGATTCAACTGGACAATGCAGTAGCTGGTAGAGAGGTGTTAATGGGGAGCCTTGGCCCTAGAGGAGCAGGGAAGCTGGGGAGGAAACTGAGAGGAATGGAGGTCATCATTGCTTGCAAATAGCAGGGAGGTGGTGGGACTGTGAGAAGAGTTGGGCAGTGGGTCCAGTTCCCTGCTCCACCAGCAGGCAGTGGAACAAGCATTAATTACAGCAAAACTACAAAAGTCTAGTGTTTCTCCCCCTCCTCATAAATCGAGTTCACTCTTGACACTTGAATCCACTAGTGGACAGGATTTTTTCCAAAAACAGGAATGAAAAACTAATTCGAAAATCCAGATTCTGACTATAAAATATTTCTGAAAAAAATGAAGGCTTTGGAAGGGTAGAAGAACAAGGTGAAAATCTTCCTGTTTCTACCCATACTGAAGAAAGACTGTCTGGAAGCTTTCCTCTCTTGCTATTTTTGCATTTTTCTTGGAAGCCTTTAGGGTCTCGGACTGTATCTCCATGTAAGAGAAAATGAGAAGCATACCTGTGTATGACTGTCAAAACCAAAAAACCATGAACACAGAAAAAAAACACGGTGAAGAAAATCTAAAAATAATGAGGAGGAAGGTTACAGTGAGCTCTTTGGGAGAGTTGGAACTGGTGGTCTGCGGAGACCTGGGAGAGTGAGCGCTGTATGTCTCTGCAAGGAAACAAAGACAATCTTATATATTGTGAGCAGGCTTATATATACTGTACAGGGAATTGTACCTCCATTTTAAAGCTTTTAAGAGTTCACAAACAATAATTACAGAAAAGTGAAAAGAAAAAAAAAAGCCACAGTGTTCAATATGTTATTTCAATGTGAACTTTATCTTTTTCATTATAGCTCCTAAGCTCCATACTAAGGTGCATGTCTGTACATATTCTGCCTCTGGTTTAGCTCCTAACACACACAAAAAAGAAGGCTGTAGTAACTTGTAACAGGTTTTTGTTCCTTGTTAGAATAAGACTCAGAACTCACCAGCTTTGGGCTCACTCCAGTAAAGGTTTTGTCCTTGCTACAGGAAAACTCTTAGGGTGAGATCCAAAATAACTATTGTCATATCAAGTGCAACTTAGAGGTAAAGCACCTAACTTTAACAGCATGATCTGAGAAAACCCTTCTCAGTCTTGCTAAAACATTTAAGAGGTAGTAGTCTCCTAACTTTCCATAGCAAGCTCATTTACTTAGAGTTTTATTTTGTGTACACCTAAAAATGTCATGATTTTAGGTGCACTGAATTCACATCCCTCCAGCCTATTTGGCAGGTGCCTCCATCACAGTCTCCTGAAGAGCCTGGCTCATTTGGCATGCTCAGGTAACACCTACACAGCACAGACAGCCCTCCATTCACTGAAAAGAAGGAGGAGAAGAAAAGCAAATGCAATAGATGCTGTTTTCATAATAGGTTTGCTGCAAAGGCACTTTCTTAGAAAGCAGATGATACACATTCTTATTTATTCTGGCTCTGAAAATAATTGAAATCTATACTTGTGGTACCTAGTTTGTGGTACGTAAAGATGCTCCTGTGGTGGAAAGAGAGGACCACTCCCTCCTTCTCAAACAAAAAAAGTGAAAGATGGAAGCTATGCTGCAGAGGAGCAAGAAAATAGGGCAGGTCTACTCTTAAGTGCTTAGTATCTGTATGAATGAGGCAGTGTCTGGCCTTCAGTTCCAGTCTGGCAGAGGCATCTGTGCCTGGGAGGTGGGAGAATGTCCACCTGTTGCTGTGGTCGTCCTGAGCCAGTCTGCATATATTAGCATGAGACAGTGCTCAAGACAGTGCTTAATTATAAATAATTCTCACAGTTTCTGCCAGTACCCTCCTTATAGTCTCTTTGGACATGTTTAAATATCATAGAATGAAAATGGTTTTGTTAGAAGGGACCTTAAAGATCACAGTTCCAACACACCTGCATGGAAAGGGACATTTCCTACCAGACCAGGTTGCTTAAAGCCCCATACAACCTGCCCTTGAACACTTCTAGGGGTGGGGCATCCACAACTCCCCTGGGCATCCTGTTCCAGAGTTTTGCTACCCTCACTCATAGTAAAGAATTTCTTCCCAATATCTAATCTAAATCTACTCTCTTTCAGTTTAAAACCATTCTCCCTTGACCTATCACTACAAGTCCTTGTAAAAAATACCTCCCCAGCTTTCCTGTAGCCCCTTCAGGTACTGGAAGGCCACTATAAAGTCTTCCTGGAGCCTTCTCTTCTCCAGGCTGCACAACCCCAACTCTCTCAGCCTGTCTTCATAGGAGGGGTGTTTCAGCCCTCTGATAATTTCTGTGGCTCTTCTTTGGACCCTCTCCAACAGCTCCATGTCCTTTTTGTTCTGGGGGCTCCAGGGTGAAATAGAAGGGGAGAATCACCTTCCTCCACCTGCTGGCCATGCTTCTTCTGATACAGCCCAGGATACGGTTGGCTTTCTGGGCTGCGAGTGCACATTGCTGACTTACATTGAGCTTCTCATTGACAAACAAATAAATTCTTTCCTGTTAAGCTGGGTTTTGTGGATCCCATGAGAAGCTTCTTAACTCTGATCTCTAAGCATGTAGGAAGCACACAGGCTGATACAACATCACCAATTCCTGATCTGGAGTGCAGAAAGTTGAAGGCTTTGTGGCACTGACTATCACAGTGCTGAAGCCCTTTTTAGAACTGTTTTATATCTGTCTTAAAGAGCCATTAAGTTTTCATGGATACATACTGAGCATACACTTACATGCTTTTGTTGCCCCACGTTCTTCAAAAGTATTGTCATGAAAGACAGTATGACTGAGAGTTGAATTTCCCCACTGGTTTAACAGCAACAGGCAGAAGATAGTCAGGATATCTCAAACCACTATAATTTACTTACTGCTACATCTCTTTCTTGTTTGCTCAGCTTCTATATGAGTTTAAATTCAAATTGACATTTGGCCTTTTGTCTCTTTGTGGCAAACTGATCTGAAAAATATTTAATTACAATTTTTCTGTTTAATCTATCATGTTAAAAATAGATCAGAGCTGAGTCCTGTAGTATTGCTTAAATAAAAGAATGCTCTCATAAAAAATATGGTATCTTGAACAAAATGTTCATATCATTATCTCAGTGTTTCCTCAGTGACATAATTAGGACATAAAACTTGTGTGTTTCATTCTTTAGGGCAAATGAAAAGAGAGATTCCCTCCCATAAGTGCCTGAAAGATGTATGTTTGCATCCCAGTTTCTCTCCAAAGTGAGTGTCAGGGGCTTGGGAAGTGGGAGGGGGTTGGTATCTATGGCGAATAAAATATTCACAAATGGGTATGGTAATTATTTTTAATTTTTTTTTTCCCAGTGTGTCCTTAGATTTATCACTTCCTCAAACCAATTTCCTACAAAGACACCAAAGCCTCTGTTAGGTGCAGACAGCGTTTTTCACATGAGCTGTTTCAAGAGTCCCATTTTAATGCTTTTTGGAAGCTTATTGCTACATTGGTAATGAATTTTCTCACTCTGCCAAGTTATCTGACAGCTACTTGATAGCCAGTGATAAGCTAACACATATATGGTAGACAGGTGCCTGCATGTGATTAAATTAGCATTATCTGTATTTAAACTCTTTTTTTTTCTGCACACTGGAAGTACACAATGAGGAAGCAATCAGCAATTACTGAACCTGAGATGTGAAGTGCTACAATAGATTCTCAGTACAAAGGTTTTCTCTAGCTGGCAGTGTATTTTGGTTATCTAGGTTGATAAAAATGGAAATTCAGCTGTCTGGTTTCAGGTGACTCTTCAGGTGTCTGTGTCTTCCATGCTTTTGCAGTGTCAGCTGAGTTTCCCATTAGCTGCTAGCTGTTCTGGCAATCTAGGGCATGAGAGAACATGTTGTCGATGCCACAATTTGTTGCTGAAAATCCTCAGGATTTTCAGAAAAATCTTCATTTGGCAATTCCTCACAGCAGCCTAAGCCTCTTAAAATCACAGATTTCACGTTTTCTATGGTCTTGGTGATTCTCATTCAGAGCTTTTCCTTACCCATTTCTGTCTTCTGCCACAGCCCACATTTGGAAAATATTGTTTCTGGTAACGAGAAGAGTCTGTTTCCATAAAATTCCTAGGTCTTGCTATGTCAGAAAAGAGGGCTGCAAAGAGGGATCAGGCTTTCAGACCAACAAACAAAATGTTTTACTAAATATATTTGTGTGGGAGAGGACATCATCTGGAACACCAGAGCCTGTGTTGTCACAGCCACCCTTCTAGTACTTTACTAAAGGTCTTTGTCTCCCTTCAGTTTTATCATTGCACATGTTCAAGATTCATTGTTTAAGAGATATTTTTGGGGAAGTTTTAAGTGCTTTGTAATTTTCTCACTGATGATTACTCATCAGTTACACCAGTTTATACATGATGTGAATTCATCAGAGGCTTTAAGAATACTTGTCTGTGTTATGCTTCTTTGTGTAGTTTAATTTCTTTCTCCTTTTGTGCCTTTTCCCCACCACTTTCTTTTCTGTCACTTCCCAGTGTGTAAGGCTGTTTCCATCACTCAGTAATTTATTTATCTGATGCAGCGATAAGAGGATATGGCACCAGCCTTTCAAACTGTCATCTGCTTAAAAGAAATGTCAACAGTGCCAAAATCTATGTCACTCGTCACATTGACACTTCAAGGGTACAATTAAATGGCTAGATTAAGACCCATGTGGGTCAATTTTTTCATGCATTACAGCTAAATGAAGTTGAGTGTTGCAAATGAAAAAATGCCTCTTGCTAAGCACTTAACATAATCTCTTTCTGTTACCTTAGACACCTACAGAGAGCACATAACTTGCATTAGCTTACTGAAGTACACTCTAAAGGTTCAGGGAAATGTCAGATAAAAGGACACTGTATGCGTTTTCCTACCAGTGTGGAGAGGTAATTCTCAGCACAGCTGTGGTGGGGAGACCTGGGGAAGGATGGAGGTGGATTTCATAAGTCAGGAGAGAAACACACCAAGGTGCTGTTCAGAACCACACTGTGCCTTCTCAGCACAGGTGTTCTATCAGCAAATGATTCACATAAAACCCCAAAGAAGGCTGGTGAGAGAAATAAGATTTTTCTCACCTGTGGAGGTCCACTGGGCAGAGATAGATAATTATTCAAATATCTCAGCTAAGTTTTGGTTGCAGCCTTCACATTTATAGCACCCTGAATAATTCTTTATTATTGAACACACATAATTTACACACATGTTCCTTTTCCAATTTTGATGAAGTGGCCCAAGCACTTGAGTAAGGCCAATATGTTAATGTTTGTATGTTGAAATGACTATTTGATACTCTTTTCAAATCTTATGTACAATATTTCCTACAAGTTTCACATGGGCTTGCTTCCCAGGGCATGAACATATATCTTCTATTTACAGTCAAAGCAAGTCATACAGTAAACCATGGAGCTCAAAATTACACGGGCAATGTCCACTGACATTAATAGAGCTCTCCAAGAAGAGCTCAGCTGCATTCTTCTGTCAGGTCTTTGGCTATTCAGCCAGTCTTGAGGTTCTTCCTGTCTGGTTATTGCTACATGGACTAGATTCCTATCTGGGGCCTTCACAATTGGAGTATGAGTGACTGGAGGTTTCCTCCGCCCTAGTAGCTGAGGTACTATGAGGGAACTGGATGAGGTCAAGGAGAGAAGAGATTGCTCCCTGCAACCTGGCCAATCAGTCAGCCCTGTAGGAAGGATGATATAGTTCCAGTTCAATGTATTGCCAGTTTATAAACTCCCTTCCTGCAAAACCCATTTCTTCTTCCACCAATCTGCTGTCACCTATGGCACCTGTGAACACTGCATCTCACAACAGTGAGAGTTGTCAATGTCATATGTAACATAGGAGTCATAAAAAAGCCAGACAAGCCACCCCCAAACACTTGCCTGACTCCTCCAAACACCACCCCTGGGCACAGGTCAACAATCCATATGATCAGTTGCCAAAATATTGTCTCAGCTAGAATAGAACTTATTGAGTGGTCAGTGAAGCCAGTCAATGGGTCTGGAGAAGGTAACCATAACTCAGCACTGGGGCAGAAGCTAGGTTGATTACCCCAAAGGACATCCAGCAGAACCACAAGAAGGTGTAGCCAGTGCTACAAAGCCCAACTGGTAACTAAGGTCCTGTCTTAAGAGAGTCATAGTTACTCCTGTCAATTCACATACAGATTTCAAGTTACTCAGTCTACATACAGGTTTCTGTATATGACAATGCAAATGGCAGGAGGGAAAAAGGAGTGGGATCTGTACTGAAAGCAGTAAACAATTCTGGTAATTGCAAGCAATGGTGACTCAAAGACAGCAGGAGAAAAGTCAAGGGAGCTGCCAAACATCAACTGAAACTATTGTAGAAATTACCTTGTCTTCTGAGGAAGCTTTAAAACAACATGTCTAAAATTAAAAAATCTGCCTTTTTGGAATAAAAGAGGGAAATATTAGAGTATGCTGGGTTCCTCTAAGAGAAGGTGACCTTGATTTAAATCTTATAGAGAAAATTGAGATCCCTTTGCTGACAGAAGTGATTACCTTTTTCCCCCCCCCCCTCCATTTTGTATCCTAAAGTGATTTTTTGTACTAATTAAAGATGGTGCACTGACAGGCAGAGAAAAAAAACCAAACAACACAATCCCTCTGCCTTCAACAACAGAACAAATCCAGCACAGACAGCAATATTCTTTGCATCAGTTTATCACTGTGTCTCAAGTCTATTCAGAAGGGACCACTCCTAGGGCAGGAAGTTATGCAGTTTTATTATGCAGTGCAGTGCAGCCATCAGTGTCAATTTTCTACCTCTCAGCAGGGTATAAGCTGTGTCAGTGCTGCTGCACAGCTTCTTTGGCAACCTTAGCAGCCCAGGGCTCAGACTGCAAGAGTGCCTGTTGGTGGCACCCATGCTAGGTGAATCTGCACTAGCTTCATAATCACAGAATGATAGAACATGAGGCTGGAAGGGGCCTCAAGGATCATCTGATCCAACCCTTCTAGGTAATACTGTAGTTTATATGAGATGACTCAGGACATTGTCAAGCTGAGACTTAAAACTGTCCAATGTGGGGGTCTCTACTACTTCCCTTGGGAGACTATTCCAAAGTTGACTGAAAAATTTACCTCTTGTGCTCAGTTGGAATCTCCCCAGGAGCAACTTTTACCCATTACCCCTTCTTTTCCATGTGACTCCTTGTAAATAGGGAGTCTCCACCTTCTTGGTAGGGAAACCACCCTTTAAGTACTGGAACATGGCAATAAGGTCTCCCTAAAGCCTTCTCTTCTCAAGGCTGAACAAACCCAGTTTTCTCAGCCTCTTCTCATATGGCAGGGGCTTCAGTCCTCTGATCATCCCTGTGGCCCTTCTCTGGACCCTCTCCAGCCTCTCTGCATCCTTTTTGTAGAGTGGGCACCAAAACTGAACACAACACTCCAGTTGTGGTCTGACCAGGTTGAGTAGAGCAGGATGATGATTTTTTTATCTCTGCTGGTGATGCCCTTGTTGATGCAGCCCAGCATCCTGTTGGTTTCTTTGCCACTTCAGCATGTTGAGCCTGTTACCCATCAAGACCCCCAGGTCCCTTTCCACAGGCCTGCTCTCCAGCCAGGTGAATCCCGGTCTGAACTGCATTCCTGTGTAGTTCTGTTTAGAACTGCTTAGTTCCCAATGGGCTGTGCCAGTTTGACATGTGGGCTACACCTTCTTGTGGACAGCCAAAAATGAGCCTGATGGAGGCCAGTTTGTTTAGCATGGGATTTCCTCTGATGAGTAAGTGTTGCTCCCTGTAAGGAAGAAGAAAAGCAGTAGAGAGACAAACCCATAATGCCTGTCTCTGTTTCCAACAGTTTATCTTTTACAGCTCACTATGAGCACATCACTTACCAGACCAGAGAAAAGAAACAGAGAAAAGCCATTAATTTGATTAAGAAAGCTATGGCAACAGGAAGCATCCTTCCAAGTTACTGTTACGACTTCTTTCCATGGGGGCAACCAATTTGCTAAAAATGCATATTATTCAATATCACAGATCTAATAATTCTGTAAGAAACAACTCTTTTGACAGCTGTTTGGTTTAGTAATCTATGGGAAAGCGGATCATATGCACTTTCCTATAACCTGACTGTCACCGTTTAACTCAGGATCAACAATTAAACGCCCTGCCCCCAGCAACTCCCAGTGTACTCCTCTGATCTGCAAGGTGGTCCTGAAAAAGTCCCAGACAACTCCTGGAGATAGTGGCAGAGCAGAGAGGAGCTGAGGAGTAGAGATATGAGTGTCAAGAATATGCAGGCTGAGGAATCAAAGGAGACGAGCTGATGGAGTCCTCCTTGGACACCGGCCATGGACAGAAGAAGGAAAAGGGGATTGGCTTCTGTGATCCCTGAATTTATACCATGTGTGACATATATATGGGATGGAACATTCATTTGGCTGACTTTGCAGATGTAAACAGTGGTATATATTACGTTCTGCTTGTGCCTCAGGTGAGCATGTTTCTATCACAGAAATCAGGATACAGGGCTGGGGGTGGATGTCCTCCTGACATCAACATGCAACACTTCCTTCATCAGGACTCTTTATCCTGCAGTTCAGAAATGGCATACTGAGAGTGCTAACAACATTTCTCAGTCCTTTTCTCTCTGGACTCTATTATTCAAATTTGAGATGAGGGGAAAAAAAAAAAAGCTCATGGAAAAAGTAATAAATTAATAAATTCATTTACCAGACAGTAGGCATGCTGGAATGTGCAAACAATAAGAAACATCAACAAAAACAAGGCTGAGCAGCAGGAAACAAGGGAACCTCTGACTATACTGGTGCATTTAGGTATTTCTGCAGGAACATCCTGCTGGCAAACAGGAGGAAAGCAGAGCCAGAATAAAAGCCAGCTATTTTCTCCTTGCACCTTTATGATCTGTTTTCCATGGGTGAAAAAGAACATCTCCCATTACTCTGCATTGACTACTGACAGGCTGGAAAAAACTTTCTTGGGGTCTTGTAATATAAGGAACACATCAGCAGAAATTGTACCTTGACAGACCATGGTACCGTGTGTCACTTCTGATGAAACAATGGCCACCTCCACAAGCTTAATTTGAAAATGACAGGAAATGATTGTGTGGGGACAGCAGGATGTTCCACCTGCTGCAGATTAGACAAGTCACCTTCAGCACATTCTGTATGGCAACTTGAATGGGCAGAAAAAGGAAGTGGATGATGAAGCACTGCTAATTTGCAAAACACTTAACCTGTATGCAATTATCATATATAGTGCCTCTAGCAGAGCAGCTCTGCCACTTTCTGCTCTCACAAAACAGCAGACCCATGCTGGGGATCACCACAGGACTATAGCTTCATGAAACTGGATTAAAATGTAAGATGCTGTGTAATTTTCCACAAACCTGCTTACCTAATCGGTGCTGCCAGAAAAGCCAGTACTCCACACTTCCTAAAGAAGTCAGAGAAGCACAAAATAAAATAGAAAAACGTTTCCTTTCTAGGTGAGGACAATTTGTGCAAATATTAGGGGTGAATGGGTGGCACTGAATCTTTGCTGTAGTTTTTATCATAACAGGCACCTAAGGTCATTAAATACAGATGGAATACACTTCCTATTGCACAGCCAAGGTTACTAATAAATTGAAAGTTGCAAGAGTTCAGAAAGTTGTAATGATTACACTTTTTTATAAAACTGTTCTCTAAAGAGACTGCTTTAAGGAAAAATAAGTGGGTTATCTGAATCATAAATCAATAGGGTTTTATTTAGTATTTGATCTACAAATTAGATTTGAAAAACAAATTGGATGGAAATTAGAGACCAGTTCTTCTCCGGCTTTTACAGGGGGTTTAAAGAGCACACCCTCTGATATTTCCATTGCATTTCTGTTTTCTCAAATGCCCTGTTTTTCAACCAGAGTGCTTGATCTGTAGAGAAATCTTCATCTTG
This sequence comes from Chaetura pelagica, assembly GCF_000747805.2. Taxonomy (NCBI): domain Eukaryota; kingdom Metazoa; phylum Chordata; class Aves; order Apodiformes; family Apodidae; genus Chaetura; species Chaetura pelagica. The sequence continues at coordinate 144,275 of NW_009953449.1, read as the reverse complement.
TATACTAAAAACGCGTAAGTGCATGATACTTGTCTTAGCTTTAAGTCTCCAATCTGGGGACTTTTCAGAACTACAGAAAACCTGAAAATGAGCTTCAGGTCTCAGTTATGTGTTTACAAACAGGACACATTTATTAGAATTAGCCTTTCCCTTTTGCTGCCCATCTCACCAGCCTACGGGCTTTTCTGCTTCTTGCCCATCAAAAGCAATTCTGGGACAGCTAAGTAAATTACAGGTGAAGTTTTTTCGTCCAGCTGCAATAGAAAACACCACCTTCATAAAGGCTGACGAATGCCAGGAGCCATATTAATACCTTTGCAGGGGCTCCCTCTTCAGAGAGCACCTCCCATGCTGGGAGCCCAGAGGAGCATGATACGGATGATATCTATTCCCATGTCTCCCTGAAGGAAGAGAAACTTTTCCAGAGGCCATTATGTTACGTGGAGCTGGAGGGAACTGCAGCCCTGATTACTATTTCCTGAGGTTTCATCCACTTGCAGTAAGCCTCACTGTCTCTGTTAGAAGGACGCAAGGGAAATCTGCAGGAGGAATGTCAGAAAAAAAGAGTTTAGGGTTGTTACTTATTTTGCCCACAAAGGTCTTGGCCAGGGCTTGTATGAGACAGTGGCATGACTGCCCCACAGCTGAGATCTACTCATCCCACACTGAGTAGTAAATCCAAGGAGCTGACTAGACTTAGGCAGGCCCACAGCCATCTCGGATTTAACCAGCATCCATTTTGTGGCTCTGTAATTCATCACACAGGCCATTACCTGCTCCTCGTACTTGGGGTTTGTCCTCTATTTTACATTTTTAATAGCTCAGTCTGTTGCTCCGAGTGTTTCCTAAACGTCGTGCAAATGGCCTCAGACCTGACACAGTAAAAATTACTTTCAGTACAGTGATAAAGTGATGCCCCTGAGGGAAACAAAGGGATATCGCACCTCCCTCTGTCAAAACAGATTCTGAGTGGGTGGTATATCATTTACATCAAAAATAAAAACCACTGCAAGTGGAATTACTGGGAATGTCATTTATACCAAAGAGGACACCCCGCAGCTGTTCAGGTTTCCTGCATGAATCTTTCATTTCTTTGTTCTTATTACTCTTTGTAGTGATGAGAGACATATTTGGGCCTTTCAGGCCAAAGAGCCTGGGTATCATCATTAAGCAGACACGTGAAGATGTGGTACATGTGCCAGGTAATCAGACTTGGGCTGAGCCTGGAAATCCCCCTGCAACTGTTGAACATACACAAGAATCTGGCACAAGACTCACAGGGTTTCATCTGAGGACTTTTGCAGCTTGAGCCATATGAAGCTGCTTCTGTGATAATTAATCTGCAATTCTCTTTCGTAAGCCTGAATGTTCATGTATTTATTCTTTTTCATAAGCTCCTTTGGCTGGCATATGAAACTGAAGAAAAAAGGGGAAATTATTCATTCCCACAGCCCAGGCAGGAGACAGCAGTTAATAGGTGTTTTTCTGGGGGGGTACACTGAGTTCAAGGTCAGCTCTTCTATGTGAATATCTTATCAGAGAATGGGACCCCTGTCTGCTTTAAGATGATAAGTGTAAGGTGGATTCCACCCCCCATCTTTTGAGCACTGCTCTGTAGTATTTGTTTTTATTCCTGTCAGATAGTGTGTGAATTTTGGAGATGTCAGACTGCAGAAAGTTAGCTCTTCTGCCAACTTTAACATTCTGCTTTCTCCACCCAAATCAGAAAATGTCCATGTCTCACACTCAGAAGGATGTCAGTCCAGCAGCAGCTCCTTGCCCACGTGAGAGTTACCAGACGCTGCAGCTCTGAGGAGCAACCAGACCAGCTAAGGACCATCAAATGACATGTCCTTTCCTGCTGTGCTGCCCAGCACCACGCCCTGGTCTGGGTAGGAGTGCAGTGTGCCCAGCCAGAGCCCTTGTGCTTGAGGGTGGGGATCAGATCACCCTGGCTCCAGCTCAGCATCTCTCTGTGTTAGGGTACCAAGCAGGACAAGTGTTGATGCCTACATATTTTCTTTTATACTTTCAAATAATCTCCATGCACCACATTATAAGAAGCCTTCCTGCTAGGTAAAGGACTGATCTCCTGGTGTCCTGCACCTTTTATAAGAAGAGATGGAAGATCTGGAGATTTAATCTCTAGTGTAGCAGATGAATCTCTAGAAGAAGGATACCTAGACTCTAGCAGGTGTCTAGCAGAATGCTAGATACTGCTATTGCAACCTCCAAAAAATGTGCCAGGCTTCCCATAACTGCTTAGCAGCCTCTCCAAAACAGGTTCAGACCTGCAGCCAGCCTGTGATATGGTCAGCTCTGGTCCCTGAGAGCAGGGAAGACCCACAGTGGTATTTCTTCTGATGCTGACTTTGGCAGCTACTAAGCTTTGGTCCAGCACCAGTACTCTGAGGGTGTTATCTAAGTGCCAAAAGGAAAAAACAGGTACTTCATGCATTGCATGGCAAAAGAGATCCACCTCTTTTGTCATGAACTTCCCTTACAACAAAGATGCCTCACTTACATTACAGGAAGGTGTGTGCCCAACCAGAAGTGAAGTGAAAGCATTTGGCATGAAGAGACACACTGGGCAGAACAAAAGGCAGCTGTAAATGTGGAGCAACAGTCAGATAGAATAATGAGTCAGGAAAAATTTAGCAAATTTAAAATCAATAGGCACCAATGAATCAACTAATATCATTAAAGACCACATCGGGCTGAGAGAGTGATGGCCAGTGAGCATGTCTCATTAAGAGTTTTATCCAAAGACTCTTGTTCTACACTCTTGGCCTATCTTCCATCACTGTTTTTCAGTCAAATATGACTACCATCCTGGTAGACAGGAGGATGACCATGAGCCAGCAATGTGCTCTTGTGGCCAAGAAGGCCAATGGCATCCTGGGGTGCATTAGAAAGGGTGTGGTTAGTAGGTCAAGGGAGGTTCTCCTCCCCCTCTGTTCTGCATTGGTGAGGCCGCATCTGGAGTATTGTATCCAGTTCTGGGCCCCTCAGTTGAAGGACAGGGAACTGCTTGAAAGAGTCCAGCGCAGAGCTACGAAGATGATGAATGGAGTGGAACATCTCCCTTATGAGGAAAGGCTGAGGGAGCTGGGTCTCTTTAGCTTGGAGAAAAGGAGACTGAGGGGTGACCTCATCAATGTTTACAAATATGTAAGGGGTGAGTGTCAGGGGGACAGAGTTAGGCTTTTCTCAGTGATGACCAGTGATAGGACAAGGGGTAATGGGTGTAAATTGGAGCATAGGAGGTTCAAGGTGAATATCCGAAAAAATTTTTTTACTGTAAGAGTGACAGAGCACTGGAACAGACTGCCCAGGGAGGTTGTGGAGTCTCCTTCACTGGAGACATTCAAAACCCACCTGGATGCGTTCCTGTGTGATGTGCTCTAGGTGACCCTGCTCTGGCAGGGGGGTTGGACTGGATGATCTTTCGAGGTCCCTTCCAGCCCCTAAGATTCTATGATTCTATGAAGTTGGCAAGTAACTCTTTGTATTTATATTAATTTACATCTTGTCCATTAATCCACTCAGCCTCCCAGTAGCTTTCAGGTGTGATGGTCCCAGGACAGAGGAAAAACTTCTCTGGGTGCTCTGATCCCTAGCTTGAGTCTTCAATTACCTACCCAATCCAGTTTCTCTCTGCCTACATTAACATTCAGATTTTATTACAGTACCACCATATAAAAAAGCTATAAAGATTTACTCTATTTTTGTAGCCAAGAAAGAGAAATGGTAATTTGCCACCACAAGTTTTGCAAAGCGTTTCTGAAAAATGACAGGCAGGAAAACAAGAATAATTGGAGATAATGGAGACAAAAATCCACAGTTATGAAGATATCTGGTACTTTAGAAAATTGATTTAGTACCTCTAGCCAAAAGCAAAAGGGAGAACACATGACATCCAGTCATTCACAATGCACTTACTGTGAGTCTTTCTGATTGAATTGGTATCAGTATAAATCAAGCAAGTAATATAATAGATACCAAGGATGATCCACTGATACTAGTCAGTGTGAGATCAGAATCAGTTTCAAGATGTGGATTTGAGTTACTTTGCTGCATGCTACTTAGTGACACATAAAATACCACCAAGTAATTTTTAAGTCTCCACATGACTTAAATCAACGTGGGGAGTCCAGTGTTTTGCAGATCTTGTATTAGGACTGGATAAACCAGAAAAGTTGCTCTAATGTTTTCTGCTAGAAAAAGACTTACACTTGCCAGGACACCAGTCAGTTTTCTTTAGGAAAGGGTCTAGTAACTAGCATTCACCAAATATCCCTTGTCCATATATATCCATACAGATATGGATATAGATATATTTTTATTCTTTAAGAGTACATTGTCACTGCACTTGATCTCACAAAGAAAAGCTGTTATTCTTGATGCACAATAGAAACTCTGAAAATATTTGATGTGGACGTTGAATTTTAGGCATATAATTAAGGCATAAAACAGAATATAGTTTGAGAGCTTATCTAACACATGGCTGGTCGACATGGTGTGTTGAAATAATCTGCACTCCTCTCTAGCCAGATTTTGCCAGTGAGAGCAGAATGCATTATGCCATTTCTGCAAAAGATCTATTCTTAAATGCCTGTATATAAAATGTAGTTGTTTTATTTCAATATACTTGGATATTATGATTATTCTGCCTTTTAAACATTATTTCTTTGTGTGAATGTTGCTAAATATATTACACACACACACATATATATGCAGAATTTGATATTGAACCTGTGGTCATGGAGTTAATGTATGTAACATATGGCTAAATTAACTATTTTCCAAGCCTTCCATATGCTGCAATGGCCAAAAGGATGATAATTCAAGCAATTTTATTACACTGAGGCATCCCCTCTGTCAGTTCCCCATCCTTTAACTGAAATTCCCTGAGGAGTGACAAGTGCATTTATTGGCTGATAACAGTGGATATCATGACTGGTACACCTTGAGTGTTCAAAACCTAACAGACACAATAGATTTCCTCTTCTCAGAAAAAAAAAAAAATAGTTTTGCCTAAGAACATTCACTTTATAAGTATGTATGAGTTTGGGGCATGCCCTTGTAGTCTTTTTGAGCAGGAACAAGGAAAGTTGTTGAGCTTGGAGTTCAACAATAAATTTTTATGCATATATATGTCTTCTCCCATGGAGTTTTCAAAAAAATGTACTTCTTGTTGGTGCTTTGCAACAGGATTTTTACTTTCCTTCTTCAAATGTTTCTCAGATATTTTTCTGCACCCTCCTTCCTGTGAGAGAAACACATCTTAAACCGAACAAGCCTCACAGAGATTGCCTTCCACTGTCAGTGATAGTAAAAAAAAAATTAAAAGAAACTGAGAAGGAAGACAGCTTTTTGTTCTTTTAGCACTGAAAAACCACTAGAATTGCCATATAGGTTTAGAAGAACGAATTTATATGAATCCACTCTAATTGTCCATAATCCATGCATTTTAAGGCAAGACGTAGAAATAACTGCTGTAAGAAGTCAAGCTTTCAAATAAGAAACTCCAGGGAGTATACTGTTCTTAAGAGGCAACTTTTTAAGGCTTAAGAGGCAACTTTTTAAGGCTTCCACAATCTCCAACTCAATGTTATGTTATTGTCTTGAAATTACAATGTTAACTTGCATGAACAAGCACCATTAGGAAGATATGCAGGAAAATGAAAGAAAATTGCCTAGGGATAATGACTGCAATGGCGTCAACTTTCTTTGTTCTATTTTGAGGGATTATGTTTTGCATCAGAGAAATTTTCTTCTTTTCCCCAAAGTACAATCTGGCTATTAAGAGCACCAGAGTATTCCATGGTCCTGATTCATCCCAATGTAATATGCTGAAGTGTCATACCAGACTTTGAATTGAGTTACTTGCTCTCCATCCCACCCATCCATCCATCCATCCATCCATCCATCCATCCATCCATCCATCCATCTTTTTGAACTGTTTGTGATCCATGAATAAGAGCCTACAGTCTGGTGAACAGAAACTGCTCTTTAGTGTTTAAAACAAGACTCTTTCACCAGAAAACTATTGCAACAGTGCAGCTGTGAATGAGGTGCTTAGACCCTCTGTTGCAGTATATGTCAATTGGTCGTCTTGTAGTTGTGTCTGAGATCTGGAGGACATTTGTTTGCTGAATTGCTTCAGTTTTAGGTCTGTGAAATATTATTTTGCCTTCTGGACTATGGAACAAGTTTTGGGAATGGCTAGCATGACAGGTAGCAATGCAAAGTGGTGATCTATTACTGTCAGTTACATTGTTGCCATCAGGCTACTGACATGAATTTAAGGCTCATTAAATGGTTGAATGAACGACCTGTCAGTCCTTCACTCATTCATGGCAAGCCTACTAACATATGCTAACTCACGTCCTTAGCTGATGTGCAAGCACACTCTAAGTCTTTCTATATGGTCAAAGAAAGTAATCAAGCCAAGAACTGAGAACTAGGGTTCTTCAACACGTCCTTACTACTGTATCTTGCTGCATGAGCACCCCTAGTAGCCTGAAGTTGTCAGCCTGTCCTTGCCCTTGAATTTGCTTCAGAGATGCTCACTAACCTTGTTGGCATCTAGCACTGAGTGTGGAAAGATACATCCATGAAACACATGGATGTTCCTGGGGAATATCTATGGGTACTGTATCTAGTATATCTGTATCTTTTTATTGTATTGTATTTTTTAATATATATTCTGTGTAGATAGAGATGCCCTGTGTAACATAAGATGGTGGATTCTCTGGAATCATGCCATCTCTGTGCAGCTCCCTAGAACACCATTCCAGGAAAATTGTGCCTGCAAGTACAGAATAGACAGGGATTCGGATGAGCTGGATCAGTGGGATGAGGCCAGCTGTATGATTTTCAACAAGGCCAAGTGCCTGGTCCTGCATGTGGATCACAACAACCCCATACAATGGTACAGGTTTGGGGAGGAGTCACTGGAAAGCTGCCCAGAGGAACAGGACATGGGGGTGCTGGTCAACAGTGAGCTGAACATGAGCCAGCAGTGTGCCCAGGTGGTCAAGAAGGCCAACAGCATCTTGGCTTGTACCAGGAATAGCATGTCCAGCAGGATGAGGGAAGTGATAGTTTCCCCATACTGAGCACTGGTGAGGCTGCACCGCAAATCCTGTGTTCAGTTCTGGGCCCATCACTACGAGAAGGACACTGAGGTCCTGGAGGGAGTCCAGAGAAGGGCAGCAAAGCTGGTGGAGGGTCCGGAGCACAAGAGTTACAAGGGCCATCTGAAGGAACTGGAGTTGTTTGGTCTGGAGAAAAGGAGACTGAGGAAAGTCTCTCCACAGCTACCTGAAAGGAAGTTGTTGTGAGGTGGGGGTCAGTCTCTTCTGCCAGGTAACAGGTGACAGGACAAGAGGAAATGGCCTTAAGTTGCACAACGGGAGGTGTAGATTGGATATTAGGAAAAAAAATCTTCACAGAAAGAGTAGTCGGGCACTGGAACAGGCCGCTTAGAGAAGGGATTGAGTCATTATCCCTGGAAGTATTTGAAAGACATATAGATATGGATGTGATTTAGTGGTGAACTTGGCAATGTTAGATTAATGGTTGCATTTGATCTTAAAGGTCTTTCCAACCTAAATGCTTCTATGATTCTGTAATCAGGACACGGACTTTAGTGTCAAACAGCCTTTGAACATCTCCCCCCACCTTAATAGTCATCTTGTTTTTTTCTCTCAGTTTTGATAAGATGCTGTAGACCATAATATTACAATAGTTTGTGAATACCTACTCAGATTTTTTTAACTTCCATAATAAGATATCCATATATCCGGTGTAGTAATTAGATTATTTTCCTCCATAGGCCATCAGTGTTGATGGAGAATATCATTCTTTCTATTAGCACTTTTAAGCAATTCCCAAATTATATGTTTCCATTACAACTCAACAGCACCAAATCCAATTCTTTCCCAAAATTTCTGAGACTTTGGAAGAGAATCATAGGTCAGTAGGTGATTTAAAACCCATTTGTGCAACATAAAACTGTAGGGAAATGTAAAAATCAATAAATTAATGGCATCCAAAGGTCAATTTTTAAACAGAAATTGGTATTAACCTATTCCTATGGCCATGGGCTGTGCATGCAAAGGAGGATAACAGATACCATAACACTTCAAGAATGAAAGTATATTTATCTGTGTAATGCAAATATAATAGCTTGCACAATATGATTGATCAGAATGATTGAGCTCAGAGTGGGTGTCTAATAGATGATGGATATATAAAATATGAAACTGAGAACAATTTTCATGTTCATTTGACTTGTTCTTTAAAGTGTTTAAAATGAGCATTAGAAACTAAATCGGGGAGAATTGTCAGGACTTGGTTGAATGATGCTTGCTCAACACAGATTATCTGTCACTGGGCTACAGGTTATTTGTTGAACTAATGATCTAAAACAGGAGCTAATCGAAAATAATATAAAACCAAAAGTGATCATAAAAGAAACTGATAGCAGTATGACAGACAAATCACTCTGTAAGAACAAAGTAAGCATGACCTATGTATACCAAGCATCAGGGGGGATTTGCCAGCACAATTTGTCATTGGATTTCTGTTTCTCAGAGATATTCATAATTAATGGTGAGCCATTTTCTGCTCCCTGAGTCTCTGCATAGTAAGTAAAATCTCAGATAATATCTTCAAGTTAAATAGAAAAGGATTTAGCCACTACAAATCAGACTGAGGAGGATATCATCATCACTGTTGCTGCGTACCTATTGCAGTTGCTGAAGCCCCTGAAGCAGCAAAATTGCTAGTAGGATATGGTAAGCACACAAACCAACACAGAGAAAGCAATTGCTTCTCCAAGCCTCTTGTTGCATGTTGCACAAATCAGCAGTCTTCTGCTACTGCTCTCCTTTCTCTCTGTGCCTTTCCAGGGAGTCTGGCATGGCCACTCTTTGCAGTGTAGGAATGTTAGGGTTTTCCTTGGTGTAGCAAAAAGGAAGACAAGGGTAAGAGCTGAGATCTGAGGAGCAGGCAGGCAGACACCATTCTTGTGACATGGTAAAGATTTCCTACACCTTCTCAAGGCTCAGGTGAGGCACCACGGTCTTGGGAATCTTAAGCTACTCAGAGTTGAGGTTCAAGCAACGTTGACCTCGATACACAGTTCTAAACAGAAATCACTCAAGGTGTACTGCATATATTCTTGTCAGAAAAACCAAGCAAATGACATCTCAGAATAGCTTAGGAGACTGCAAATCTCTTCTTTCATTATCTGAGCCAGTTCTTGACAAACTAGGTAAGCCATAGCAACCAAAAGTACTCATAAGACACCTGCAAATGACTTTTTTTAACAGGTCTGTTAACACATAATTGAGTAGATCAATTATCTTTTCTTGTTAGACCTTTTATAGCACAATTCCTTGTTTTGTCATTAGTACTTTGGTCTTTTCATAACATTTCTCAAAATTGATCATAAAGCCTTCTATTTCCTGCATGCAGAAAGAACATAAAATGTCTGCTTTTCTGGGTAAAAAACACCAGAAAATAACCTTTTTTGGGGATGGAGAGAAATAAAACTAAATACTTCAACAGCTTTTGAAGTATCTTTTCATGCCTCTTACACTTTAAATTTTATTTTGGGTGTTTTTCAGTCATGTTTATGTTATCGATGTGACAAAAATCTCAGCAAAATTTGTAGCTTATAATTATGTTTTCAAAGGCATTGCTTTTCCAAAAACTCTCTGTCAGATGGAGTGCTTAATTGGTAGAAAGCATAGATATCAGCAGATTTCTAAAAACATTTGACCTAATATTATTTTCTTAAAATAATTATATTATATGAAATAAGATAAAACCCTTTGTAAATGGATTGTAAACTGGCTGAATGATACATCTTGAATTACAGGATCAACTGAAAAAAAATCACCCTTTGAAAGGATTGTTATCAGTCAAATCACTCAGAGATGTTTTAGCTCAGTGCTATTTAATATTCTCACCCATGACACAGAAGAAAATATTAATCATTGCTGGTACTGTTTTCAGATGGCACAAACATTATTTGATTGGGGAAGAATTATAAACAGAAGTCAATTTTACAGGATGATTTGTATCTCTTGATATTCTGGGTCCACATAGATGGAAATCTTCCATAATGAAGAGTTGAAGGCCTATGGAAACATCTATAGGGCTGCAAAACTATGCATGGAACCCATATAAAAGCTGTGAGGACAAGAGTAAATCTGCCTTGGAAGTAAGACTGTATTGTGTGCAATAAATAATGTGTGGAATACACACTGAACAGTAAAGAGAAAACAAAATGCTCGATAACTGCCCATAAGTGAGCACAGTCTATTTTAATCCACTGAACGAGACAAAGGTCCTGCAAAAAAGTGATTTGATCCTTTGCCATAACTTTACACTTTAAACATATAAGATATGGTAAATTATAAAAGAATCAATGCATACATATCCTCATGAGTAAGACCCCAGCTCTCTCTGATTGAAAAGGCTTAGTATATTGATTAATCACAAGCGTTTGTACCACTGTCATGGTCTAGTAAATATGTCTCAGCTGTCCAATTTACCAAATTGCAGGTATTGATCCAAATCTGATACCTGAAGTTCATTATTCTTTACAGTTCTGTTTAAAACATTTCAATATTTAACTCATAAAAAGGAAATCACTGTGTTTAACATAGATAACTAGCTTCAGCATGCAAAGCAAATCAGTCATGAACAATACATCCACAGAAAATTACCGGCTGAATTAGTAGGTGGATATTTACAACAATGGTATTGATTCAAGCAAAGTATCCCTGGTTTCCAAATGATTCATCAGCCAACAACTGTGATGAAAATGAAAACTCTTTAAATGAAAATATTATCCAACAGAAGTTTCTGCCTGCATATCTGTGGATTTCTTTTTGCACCCAGCTTCCTGGTTTTTCAGTAGGCAGAAATTATTTTAACTGAAGCAGTACAACAGATCATAACCATTATATGAATGACATGATTCATAAGGAAGTACTAGTGAAAGCCATTGTGAGGTTTCAAGAAGAGAGAAAGAATGAAATTTACCTAAAATAAAGTTGTTAATGCTGAAAGGTCTGGGCTATTGGTAAAAAGAAAGTGTGCTGATAATGGATTAAAAATCTAATGTTATGGAAATATTTACTGCTCATTGTGAACCTCGTTAATTTGGTTGGAAAATGAGGGACAAGAAAACTGTCCCCAGGACATGTTGGTTTGGGAAAGCAAAGATACGTTTTGGAAGCAGAAGGAATGGGATCTGAAGCAGTGAATGCAGCAGATCACAGTTTGACTAAGAGCTGGCACAGAGGCCCATAAATGCCATTAAAAATTTACTTCAAAGTTTCTAAGCCATTTTAAAATGTTCAAAAGACACTCAAGATCTCTAGAAAATATTACTCTGTATTTGAGGGATTTTTGTGTTTGTGGAGTGTTGTTACAATCGTGTCCTGGAAGAAAAGTTAAGTCAACCATCCTAGTAAGCAAGGGTTTAAAAAATCTGTGTGGAATTGAAGTAACTCCATGAGGAAAAGCACAGTACATGTTATGGCAAGGAGGTGCTTCAATGTCATTACTATGTAGGTCTTTTCAGCTCCTTAAACAAGCATTGCTGTATGTGTATTTCCTTCTCTCCATTTGCAACAAAATTGGGTTAAAGTGTCATATTTTGCCAAGTAAGCTCAGCAGAACAAAAAATGGTTGCCCTCTATGTAACAGAATTACAGACATCAGATGATGTAAATATTGTAGTGTCACAATAAAGCTGCCACAACACCAGGTAGTGAGGATACATTTAATCCTTATAAAACTAAAAAGAGATAGCTCAGCTCTTTAACAGTAAAGAGAAATGTGAGAGGTGTGTCATAAGACAGATATATTTATAAAATATCAGGAGGGTAATGAAAATTCATCTCAAATTTTTTATCCCCTGCCTTTTATTTTTTGCTTTCTTTTGGTGTATTCATCGGTGACATTGGGCAGTAAAGTAAAACAACATTCATTATGCCTGTCAAGTTACGACACTGTTTAATAAACTGACTTATAAAACTATCTTTATCCTTTTATATTGATTACTATATTTTTTTCTCTGATTGATTAACAACATGTTAGTAATCTACTCATTTTCATCATCAAAGGAAAGGTAAAAGGAAATATAATTTGCTTTTGCACATTCATATATGCAGTGTTATTTTGAAATATACCATCAGGAAAAATATTGCTTAGGGTTTAAACTTATTCTTATCCTAAAATAAGGAAACAAACAAACAAACAAACAAAACCCCAAAAGAAAACAAACACCAAACTCTTAAAAAATGGTTGGAGAAAGACAACATTTTTTATTAAATACCATAGCCTTCTTACAATGAACCATTATTTAAGAAACTCTAAGTTCTCTTCAAAGAGATGACAATTCCTAAAATATTCAGGAATACTTCATTGCTTGTATTGGATTTAGTTGTGATGCAAAACACGGGATGTGAAATACCCTCCCACTTCCTCTTACCACTGGCCATTTGGCAGTGGGGTTAAAATACTGTTGTTGACAACCTATTTTGTATTTAAAACACTCAGACCTTTGAGAGTGCAGAGAGTTGTTTCCCTGAGCTCTGGAAATGCTTCTCAGATGATATATTGATATCAGTATAGACTGCAAATGTACTTGCAAATGATAATTCAGTGTTTCACTTTAATGGCAAAAACGAAACTGCAGTCCCAGACCCAGTAAACCTGCTGGGACACATTCAACCAAGAAAGATTTTTATTAACATGGAACAGGCATTTGCCTGCAAATACACAAAAGACACTAAAGTATTCATGACCAGTTCTGCCACAGTATTTTCCATAGAGAATCATTTAGACATGAAGAATATGCATAATGCAAATAAATTTTTCCTTTTTATCTGGGCCTTCCCATTTACTAAGGTTAGAGGACAAGACTTATGCCCTTTTGTGCAATAGAAATAATTACTGCAACTTTTCATTTTGAATATTATTATGTTTTCTGACCATAAACACATCTGAATCCCTTGGATTTCTATGCTTTATACAGTAGAGACAAACCTAAACTGCAAAATATCCATGAACTGGGTTCATTTGTAAAAAGTAAGGGAATTGTTATTCCAAAATTTGTAATTCACCAAATTTTATTTAAGTCTATTTGTAGGACTATTTCATAAATATATATATATTAATTTTTTTTCTAGTGCTATATTTCACTTGCTGCGCAGCAAATTTGAGGAGGAAACACCAAACTAATATTTCATCTTCTAAGGAACATGTAGATGGTCATCATTCACCAAGACAAAGCAAAGAAAGCTACCACATTGTTTGCAAGATACAAAGCAAAATATGAAATCCAGGCACTATGCCTAACCTGAACATGTTTCTTTGCATGTAATACCACAGGGACTAAGCTTAGCATTAATATTTCTGTGCCTGTATAAGAAAAATGTCTGTATTTTTATCAAGTCTTGAAGATGATAGTTGAATAAAGGGCAGGGATTTAATGACAGACTAAATTCTGCTCAGAGGTTGTGAAGTTCTATACAAGTTCCTTCGCTTTCAGATAACCTTCCAGGCCTGGCTAAAACTTCAAAGATCTCAGAATCACTGCATATACATAGGCCCCAGCAGCTATTTAATGATGTATGAAATGTACACCACAGTATCAACCTGTTTTCTAACATATCATAGCTCAGCAGTCATGACTGTGGTTTTAAGCATAGGACATGCTTGTCTTAAAACCAATAGATCAAACTGTGTCCTCCCCTTCTGCCAGCACAGACACTCAGAGTCTGGACAACCTCAGGACCATCTAAAGCTGGGGTGGGTTCATTGCCTGTTTGCAATATGCTGAAGTCATGCTTCTATAGCCTTAAGAACAATCTGATGTTTGTCAAGATGAAACGTAATGGGAAAGATACATTTTGAGAAATGTTTGGAATGGAAAATAAGTAACAAAAAAACTTTCACAACATGTCCTCTTCCTTTGTCAATGATTTTTAAGAGTAAAGAGATATAGTAGTGAGGGAAAAATAGTTTTTTGCATATATTGTTCATACCAGAGTACTAGATTTTAATATTTATCCTGGTTACCACATGAATCCTTTTGCTGAAGATGAGCTAAGGGGGCAATAATCACTGAAGATCTTGTCACAGCTGTATGAGCACCAAGTTTGTGCTTCCCCGGCAATTTAAACTGATGTAACCTGTAATCAGAGTGGTACTTAATTCCTTCGTTGTCTGAGCTGAAGTTCACCCATTTGGGCTGTGAAATGTTCAGGGATCTATTTGGCCCTCAGACTGAGCACTGCTTCATTTTGTTGGGTTAGTTCTCAGTTGGATGCTCTCCTGGTCCAGCCTGTGCAGGGCAAGAGAAGAGGAGAGCAGCCCTAGTTGGCAATTAGTCTGATTTACACTGCTATAACCATTACTCACAACATCACTTAGAAGGGAGACCTTTCCTCAGTTCACCTTTCTAGGTATTTCAAATGAGTCTACACTAAAGAACAACAACAAAATAAATTTTTAAAAAAAGTCTATAAAGATAAAGTGAACCTATACAGGATGAAAATTAGGAGAGCCAAAGCAGTGCTAGAGCTCAAACTAGCTACAGCTGTTAGGGGTAATAAAAAATGTTTCTATAAGTTCATTAACAGCAAAAGGAGGATTAGGGAAAATTTCCATCCTTTATTGGATGCAAAGGGAATCTTACTAACAAAGAATGAGGAAAAGGCTGAGGTGCTCTACACCTACTTTGCCTCAGTCTTTAGCAGTGGAACTAGCTGTTCCATGGATGTACAGCCACATGAGCTAGGAGACAGGGACAGGATGCAGAATGAGGTCATCACAATTAAAGAGGAAGTGGTCAGAGATCTGATACTCCACTTAGACACACACAGGTCTATGGGACCAGATGGGCTACCATCCAAGGGTGCTGAAAGAGTTGGCAGACGTGATCACCAGGCCACCTTCCATGATTTACCTGAAGTCCTGGCTGACTGGGGAGGTCCCAATGGACTGGAGAGGAGTAAATGTAACACCCATCTATAAGAAAGGCAGAAGGGAGGATCCAGAAAACTATAGACCTGTCAGTCTGATCTCAGTACCAGGGAAGGTCATGGAGCAGAACATCTTGAGTGTTATTAGAAGACATATAGAAGATAACCAGGAGATCAGGCCCAGTCAGCATGGGTTTATGAAAAGCAGGTCTTGCCTGACAAATCTGATCTCCTTTTATAAACTGATGACCGTACTAGACAAGGGAAAGGCTGTGGACATTGTCTACCTGGACTTCCAAAAAGCAT
Source organism: Chaetura pelagica (assembly GCF_000747805.2). NCBI lineage: Eukaryota > Metazoa > Chordata > Aves > Apodiformes > Apodidae > Chaetura > Chaetura pelagica. Next base: position 128,949 of record NW_009953449.1, on the reverse strand, counting down.
TTGACACAGTTCCCCACAGAACTCTCATAAAAAAACTGGCTGCTCATGGCCTGGATGAGCACACAATCTGTTGGATCAAGCACTGGCTGGACAGTCGGGCCCAAAGAGTGGTGGTCAATGGAGTCAAATCCAGCTGGGGCCAGTCACAAGTGGTGTTCCTCAGGGCTCAGTCCTCCTGTAGTCCTTGGGATTATAGCTATTATAAAATTGGGACTGCACCAGGAATCTTTGCTCCATCAGGCTGCTGTAGGAAATGGCATAATGTGCCCAGATCCTAAATCCTCCTAGGGTTCCTTTTTCATGCTCTTCACAGAACTTCAGGATTTCTTCCAGCAATGACAGTAAAAAGGTAACCGAGATAAAACACCACTAACTCTATGCTTAATGGCTGTTATGTTTATTACTCAGTCTCCTCACATCAAAAATAATAGACATCGAATACATTTAGTTTTTCCAATAACTAAACTAATGAAAAGAAAGTATATGATCTTTTGAAGGACTGTAAATATTTTAGACTTTCAGAGCATTTTAAAGAAATATCTGTACTTACTGTGTTTAGATCAACATATATAAATCATAAATCCAAAAAAGTTATTACTTTCTCCTTTTTCTACTGTGTGTTTAAGCCCTTGGGAAGATCTATTTTTTGTGTTCATACCTTGTTGGTTCTTTGCAACTCTTTCTAATTTCCTTAAGATTGTGTTTCCACAGACATGGTGCTATTCTGTGATAATGATAAATAGGCCTGTTAGAGATATTCCAAAACTCTATTCTTCATGTCTATCTATAGCACTGCAGTGCATGCTTCTTGGAAGCATTAATAGGTGCATTTCATTTTACTATATAAATATTTAAGGTTTGTAATTTCTCTGTTGCTGACACTGACAGTGTCAAGGCAATGCAATGTTTCATTATCAGTTCCTAAAATACACATAATCTTGTCAGACTTTGTTTCCAATAAATATAGCCTGATATATTTTGAATATTTGAATAGCTGAGTGCATTTATATTGCTTTCAGTCATGACCTGTTTACAAATTCCCAGCTAAGAAGTACAGCCACATGGAACAATAACCTCCAAGTATTGTGCCAATATATTTTCATTAGTAAGTGACACATAGCTGAATAAATAAATAAATAAAATTTTAATACATCCTTCAGAAACAAGTCAGCTCCATTCCTGGATCCCCACATTAGTATGAGCCACATCCAGGACCAATATTGTTACTGTTTCAAAGATGTAAGCAGGTAGTTCAAATTTAATCTACCCTTTCCCATTCCTCCTTCAGGAATCTTTCTCCATCAGTGCAGAGTTGCCTTGTATGTGAACATCCAGGAGGAATGGATGCTCTCTTAGGTCTTCTGGGAAATCAGTCTCACAACAAGTATTTATTAATGGTCTCTGATTTTGAACTGGCTGTGAATTTTGTTTTATTCTGCACCTTTCTGAAAGCTGCGATGTGTTTTATCAAAATGGAAGATAACTTGGAGGAAGTATCTCCTTTTGTGCCCAATTACAGAAAATATAATTCTAAACAATATGGAAGCAATTTGTGAGATTCCTGCTAAATAAATACTTTCAGGTGTGCTGAGCTGCTGCTGAGTAACACAATATTATGTGGGATGTACCCAGGTTCTAACACAAAGGAAAGGAGGCAAGAGCACAGGTAAAGTTGAAGCTGCTCTCCTCCAGATAAAGCATCTTTAACCATGATAAATGAGAGCCCTGCCTCACAAAACAGTGGTCTGAAAGCCAGCTGCCTCCTGATTCCCTGCAAGCCATCCTAGAGGCTTTTCCCCTATTTTCCTTTTCACACCCGGTGCAAGCATCATGCATCCTCAGTTAACTACTGATGCATTTCCAGAACTCTTAATCTGGAGTTGATTAATGCATTTCTCAATTTCTGGTTCTTGGAACTGACTGATGGATGAGCAGAATGACTGTCAATGAAAAAGGTTTCCGGCTCACACAAGACTGAGCTTGTGAGGGACAACAATTAAGAAAAATTACTTTCATGTAACCTATGAGCTCAGAGTCCCAGTACAAAAGAAAAATAATCTGAATGCTATTGCTAATTTTCAGGATTTTGAGCCTGAACTCAGAATGGTTGAACCATGACATTTTTCTTTAGTGCTAGGAGTACTGGACCAACTGTAGATTCAAGCTGTACTGGAAATATAGGCTAGTCAGATTTTCTCTCTGCCCAGTGGCTCGTGTTTAGTGGTCAGAGATGAGTTAGCACTGGGACTTGGGATATCCATGCCCAAATTCCTCTGGCTTCTCTGGATTTAAGATGAATTCTGTATATTGCACTGATGAGATGAAGCTCCATATTCTTGTGTGAAATTTCTGACCACCAGTATCTCTTCTTTGCTGCTGGGTTTTGTGCAAGAAAGGAATTATCCAGTTCCTTTGGTGGAACCAAAGATTCTGAGGCAGTCCATGACTGTATATTCCTAGAAGGAAATAAACAGCCTCCCCCAGTGCTGCAGAATTTATTTTGAGAGTAGAGATTTCTAAGCCTAATATTTGCATATAAACTTCTTAAGTACCTCCACTGTCTTTTAGTGCAGAAACAGGGATCAGTCCAAAATGTTAGGTTTCCATTCATTTACAGTGCTAAGCAATATTACTTGAAACTATCCCTAAGGTGTAATGCACAGGCAATATGTTGTTATCATTTTTATTAAACTTTATGTTGCAGACACATATAAAAATCTGCAAGTTTATAGACTTTCTTACAGAGGTAGACACCTCTTTTGTGCTAAATAGCTCACCAAGCAATAAGCACAGCCACACAAATAACATAATTTGTCCCTCAGAGCTCTTCTCCACTATTTGGACCATAATCTGGTCATTGCAGCTTGCCATTTAGCTCAGTTCCTCTCTACTCTGAAACCAACTGATCTCTTACAATGATATTTAAATGGGTGTTCCAGTCTTTACTGGTAAGGCTGGTGAATAGCCACATAGTAGGTGACAACCTCTTCTTTCAAGGGTCATACATGAATTCCATTTAGATCCACTACAATGAAAGAAGAAGCCCCTCATAATTGTATTAATATGGTTTATCATACTTTTTTCTGTCCCAAAGAGTAGACTAAGGGCTTGACCTCTTGCTGAATGAATGAAAATGCAGCCAATGATGAATTAACGATGATGTGCAGAGGAGGGGAAACACAGTAGAGATGTTGGTGAGGAATAAAAGATGTGAAAGTATCAAAAAGGTAGTCCAACAAGGACTAGTGTGCAATATGGTGGGGAAAGGAGCAGACAGCTTATTTTCAGCCTTTATTTTTGACATTTCATTTGGTTTAAGTGTTTATCTGCTATGGCATTTAAAACAATTCATTTTATTTTATTTTATTTTATTTTTGCTATCCAATGAAATTACACAAAGAAGAGCTGAGCAGACCTAACCTGTATGCATTTTCAAAGTTGATCTTGAACTCTTTTGTAGCTTCCCCTTCAGAAATCCTGATCATGTTTCCATAAACCATGTTTGAGGCTGTGGCAAAGCACTGCCTTACATGGCAGCTGTTCACAGCTCAGGGACATCATCTTAATGCACCCTGAATCAAGTGAATAACTTGTGCAAAAAAAAGACCGTGATAACAAAATGTCACATGAAAGTGGCCTCAGCCATTGGGATGGTTTCAAATGCTTCATAGCCTTCTAGTTTAGTACCAGAGATACCATTGTGATACTGAAGTGTTTTTTGTTTAATCTTCCCAACACAGTGCATAAATTGTGCCAGAAGATGCTGTTATGGCTGACAGCTGAGCTCAGGGAATCGTGTCACCACTTGCTTTCCAGTAACCCGCACAATAACATCTACCTTTGCTCTCAAGAGCCTTAGGGCAGGTGGATCTCCCATGGGCAGCTGGGCTCATCCTACATCTTCATCCAGGACTATAACGGCATCCCCAAATCACTAGTTGCTCCCTGGCCTGGATGTGTATAATCCAAATCTGCATTTTTGTGGACTCAAGGATGCTGATTCACCAACAAGCAAACGTGACCTTGAGTGTGAGCCTGATTGACATTGAAACTCATCCCTGATTCCTTCAAATCTTACCTCAAGGTATGGCCTTAGGTACAGATGTAGCACACACAGGCTCCCCTGTAGAATACAGGAAGTTACTGGTAGAAGGGCAACAGAGCTCTCTTCTGACAAGTAGCATTTCAATGGAAAGAAACACCTACTTGTGAGCAGAGCTGTCTGTAAAGTGCTGGTGAGGCAGCCTAGGACAAATCTGATCATTAGTGGGAAATGCTGTAGCAAGAACTAATCAATGCAATTAACATGGTTATTTAAACTTTTTGCTTACAAAGTAATTGTCAGGGTAATAAAACTTAAGATTGTGATAAAATTAGCCAGCTATCCTAATTACACTCCTAGTTTTGTTCCATTATTTTAAGTCTCCTCATTGCCTCAAGTATTACTAAGGCATGGGCCATGGTACATGGGTTAGTAATGTTCTGGATCACATCTTTCACAAAAACATTTTTCCATTTTGCTATTAAATCTCTGGCATAGCCATAGTCCCTGGGAAAAATGTAAGGCAAATAAAAGTAAGCTACATTCTTTTTATGATTTAATATATTTCAGTACTAGTGGTTTCTTTAAAATAAAAATTGTTTCTTCCATTAACTTATTTTTACAAAGCTTATAAAAAGCAGAATCTAAATCAACTATGTTAATGGTTACAGGCTTTGTTGAGGCTTTCTTCTTAACAAACAATCTGAAAAACAAACCAAGTGGATTTCCAATCTTCAGTTGACAATAGGATACACAAAGAATTTTCACAGCAGTATTTAAATGCTGATTTCCTCCTAATGAAAATGGAAATGGAGTGTTTTCTTCAGCAGGATAAAGATAATTGCTTTGTTGTTAAACCTTCCTATACAAGATGGTGAGTGGAGGATTTTTATTTTTTCCAAATACAGCTTTTTGTTACTTCCAAGAAACATTCTGCATCCCTGAAGTGGAAAACATGTGCTTGTCTAGACTGGTAGGGTTTCTCTGCTCCACTCCCTACTGCCCATGGCTCCCTCAATCTCTGAGCAAGGCTGCATGGAATTGACAGCCTTTTGAAATGGTGTTACTTCATTTAGGGAATTTGAATGATTACATTAAATAAGTTATGAAATGAAGAAAGGATGTTTTCAAGACAAAATCCACTCATTAACTGCTAGAAAGCTGAAGATAAATAAGGCAGGCTGCCAGATTTTGTTACATTGAACTCTAGAGATTATAGCTGCCGTGTAGATGTTTTTCAAATTAATGGCAAGTTAAAAAGAACCCACTTTAAAAAGGGAGCTTTTTTAAGGATCTGTGGATTGAAAGCATGATTACTACTTGTATATGCAGTTCACTTGACAGTGCAGGTATTTCACACAGGTTGGTGTTAATAATTTATGTAGACACAAACTCTTACATGCCTTATAAAAATGGAGCACAGCTGGATTCTCCATTTACAATCGATCCTCTATATACAACTCAGAGGGAAAAAGCTTTGTGTGCTGAAGCAGAAGTCATAGGGAAGCCTCTCTGTAAATTTAGCTCTTATTGTGAAGAATATGAATGCACACTGAAGCAAGATATTGGTAGCCTTCTAAATAATTTTTTGGTTGCTTGCCTTAAATTTCTGTAGAGAACCTTAATGAGCTCTGCATCACCATGTATCCTGTAAACATCCCCAGTAGTGCCATATTAATGGTCTCTGTGAATGTCCATGGTTTATTTAATAGGGGAAAAATTAATTTCTATAGCCAGGCCAACCTTTTAGGTGCAGCCTGAAAGGGAGTAAGGGAAGATTTTCTCCTTTTGCCACTTAGCAGACCATTGCATATGGTTAGTCTAATATCCCAGATTCAACCCTGGAGATCATAGTTGGTCATCTTAATCTCTCTAATGTAGTGGGAAAATGTACCTGATAGTCTTAATCAAAACAGAGAAAAGAAACTAAAATTCTCAGTATTAATTTGCTGGTGATGCTGATACAGAACGGCTATACAGTCTGGGGTTGAGCTTTTCAAGCACGGACATTATAGCTGCTGGGGCTGATCCAAAGCCCTTCGCAGTGAATGGTAGTCTCTGAATTACATGGTGTTGCCCTCATTGATTTAAATGGTCATTGGATCAGGTCCGTAATGAATTATTGCTTAATATAGTCCACAAGCATGGCTAAAAATGTTAGGTAAAACCCCAAGAAGAAAAGGAGGTATATTGCAAATGTCTGTCACTTGATTTCCCATTACAAAATTTCCTATTTAATAAATAGTGTTGATTCAGATTGCAAACAATCACAGTCTGATCAAACCTACCATTCATAAAACCAGCTCTTTTAATTACATTCTGCAACACTTGGTTTCACTTTTTGTGGATGAGTGATAATGGTGTGGTGCTCTTCAGACTGTCTGCTGGAATTGATCAGGTTATAGAGACACTCCTAGACCTGTATTATCACAGTAATCACCTGTGTTTAATACTCTGGAGTGAGCAGTTAAAGCTCTGAATAAAACAGAAGCTTTAGTCCCAAACTCCAAAGGGTCTCATTAAACAATAGATTATATCTGACCTAATTAATAGCATCTCTTGTGAGGATAATTTTTTCTTGGTTTTATATTTCTTTCAAGTTCACAACAATCATGTAAGTAACCATCTTACATCTTAACCTGTCTGAAAGTACATGAATATGGAACTGTTATGTGATTCTAATTCATCTGGAGTGACAGTTAGTAGACAGTAAATGACAGACCATAATCAATGTATTTAACAAAAACTAAGTGCATCAGGCTACTGAAATAAGCTTTTCAGGAACTTTTAAGTTTCTTTATTTAACATTTTGACACAAAAAATTTCTCAGCTGGTCCTAAATTTCTAGAGCATGAAGGCAAACACACAGCTAGTTAAGTCCTAATAGCACTGGGCTGGTTTCCCACATAAGCTGGACATTCCATCCATATTCACAAAATAGGCACACCTCTCTGTGAGAGGAAAAGCCTTCACTGCTCTGCATAGGCATTAATGCCAAGTAGGCATTAAATTAAATACAGTAGAGTCCTTTTCTCTCCCTTTCCTACTTCCCCTTCTCCCACCTTGGTGGGACTTCTAGCCAGCAGTAAGGCTGAACATGGAGCAGCCCAGTGCTGCTCAGGGTGGCCACCAGTAATTGCTACAGGACTGTCACCACCTTGGTCTTTAAAAAAGGAAACTACAAGCAGGAGGATATGTTCAGCCTCCCAGTTGGTTATAGGCACTTTCTGGTTGACTTGAGGTAAGTCTAAACCTACCTTAGGAAAAAAAAACCAGAAAACTCAGTTTCTCAGTCTTCTCTGCTAACCAGCAGAGGCAGCTTGTCAGCTGCTGGGAAACGTGCTAGAGGTACCTAGACCTCTTGCCTGGTGTGTGCAAAACTAGTGCAGCAGCTGTGAATTCAATGAGGCTTAAATGTTCTAAATATCTGCTCTGAATATCACATAGCTTAATACCTCCTTTGGGAACACATATCTAAAAGTGACAAAATTTCACTTCTGTGATCTGGAAGGTAAGACACAGGTCGTTTTCACCTCCTCTTCACAGTGACTGAATAGGTGGATGTATTTTGACCCCAGGCAGCAACCAAGCACCACACAGCCACTCATGTACTCCTGCAGCAGGAGAAAACTCGTGGATTGAGATAAGAATAGTTTATTAATTTAAATAGCAATAATAACAACAATACTACTACTACAGATGAAAATAATAATGAAGAGGAGGAAGAAGTAGTTTTAATGAAAAGGAAAATAACAGTGAAAGAGAAATGAAATCCAAGAAAGACAAGCAATGTAAATGAAAAAAAAAAATACTCATTTGGGGTCAACTGTCTGAGCTGCATCCCCTCCCCTACTTGCTGGTGGAGTGGTGTGAGAAGCAGAAAAGGCTCTGATTCTAAGTGCTGCTCAGCAGTATCTAAAATGTCCCTGTGTTACCAACACTGTTTCCAGCGCAAATCCAAAACATAGCCCCATATTAGTGACTATGAGGAAAATTAATTCTATCCCAGCCAAAACCAGAACCGTGGAGATAGCTCAAGTAGCAGACCTTTACACTGACCCAATGATGTCCTCTTAGCTTGTGAAAGGATTTTGCAGTGAGCTGTGCAATGCTTACAGAGGTGGGGTTTTTTTCCTCAGTTTTTTCTAGTGCCCAAGAAATAGCTTTAAAATGCCATTCTTTCTTTATAAGTGCTATGCTTCTGTTGAGTCAAATTGCAAATGGAGGTATCTTTTATTTTTTTTTTTTTTTTTAAATTTTGTTTTGCTTTGTTTTGTTTTGTTTGTTTGTTTTTTGTCCCCACTGTCACTTCTATTAGTTTAGCTGTGGATCTGAATGTCAGGCAGAGCTATTTTATTCCTTGTGGACCCTGAGCAGTAATATTGGTTCCCCATTTGCAAGTTTGTTAACAAAGCTATGGATGGGTATGAGTCAGCAGAGTAGTCACTGCTTTCCAATTAGCTGATTTGTTCTGTAAGTTTTATAAAAACAGGGACAGAGGAAAGCAAAATGTTAGTAATAAACTGAAATAAGAGGAAAAAAACCCTGAGCAGCCGGTGGACCAAGGGAGAAGGAGTTTTACAACTCTGAACCCACACAAAATTCAAAAAAGTACTCCAGGCTCAGAAAAGTGTTATCAAAGGGTACAAATTTGGAGTACAATCCGCTCTTTCCAGTGGATTGGTGCTCCCAGGATGGCTGCTCCTGTCTGGCAGTGATGGGTTTATCATCTAGCATCAAAGCCTGCAGTAGAGAACAGACACAGCCTTAATGCTCTCAGCTGGAGCAAACTGGCGTGTGCATGTACTGAAGAAATAGTCTATAATTTCATAGAATTATTTGAGTTGGAAGAGACCTTAAAGATCTTCTAGTTCCAACACCCCTGCATAGGTACGGACACCTCCCCAGCAGGACAACAGCCTGTGAGAAGGCTTTATCAGTAGGTTCCCCTTGATCAGGCAGCCTGTAGTAGACACCAACCACAAGGTTCCCCTTGTTGCTTCAGTCTCTTATTCTACTCATAGTAGTAGCTGTTAATTTTCATTGTTCTGAAAGAAATCTTGAAAAGCCTAAACCAAAAGACCTGAAAGGTGTGACATTTCCCTTTCATCTCCATGAAATATTAATCCAGAAATCTAAAAATGACAATTTAATTACCAGTATTAATGGTAATGGATTTCATTGCAAACAGTTTTCATTAAAAGATAGTTATTTGCTTGTCTGAAAATCTTTAACTGCTTAATCCTTCTGCAAATCTTGTTTTTGCCAAGCCTCTTCAACTTCCCTAAACTTCTAGTTCCCTCAACTTCCATAGCCCACAGTCTACTCGAATCTGAAAGGACATACTAAAATAATTCAAATTTTAAATCAATATGAATAGCCTAGGGGAATTGTGATGACTGCTGCATTCATTGGCTTTTTGTTCTGCCACACCAGAGCACAACAGAATGTGGTCCCCACCATTGGATGCAGAGAACTCTGGCTTCAAGGTACTTCTCAAGGCAGTGTGTTGAGTACTTTTTGCTATCTTGCAGGCAAAGGACCAAGAATTTAAATTTAACCAATACAAGATTTATAGCCTGTTAGTAGTTTGCCTTTTTTTTTTTAGTCCAAAATTGTTCTTCCATACACACATATAAACACACGTGTCCCACACATGCCTGATTAATTTTGATATATCATCTCACAATGAAGAATTGTTTACTGGGAAAGATTTTTAGGGAAAAAATGTAATAGGATTCCCAGGATTCTATATTGCCAAGCCTGGCTAGAATGTGAATCCGTCAAATAGACAGATGCCTCATCATTTTCCCCAAACACCATCGAGTATGATCATCACATCAACCTTTCATTTATCATCACTCAGAAACAAAGACTTATTCCAAATCCAGCCTTTTCCCATAAAAAAAAAGAGTTATTTGCCCCTGTTGTATAAAGTATGGGAACATTAGATCTGTTAGCATTTTCCTTCCTTAAACTCAATGCGTGTGATTTTACTTGAGGATGTGACCCAGTGTCTCAGACAGAAACATGTTTCATCTTCATTGAGCAGAAATTAGTTAAGTTCAAAGTTACAGTAGTGGTTTCTTCTGCGTAATTCTGTGATGATGGTAATTTTGCCATGAATGAAATCTAATTTATCACCATTAAAGCAGAGAAACACACAAGCTAATTAGAAAATTCGCTATAAAATTATTTCTATTAAACAAGTAAAGTTAAAAGTGTTTTACTATCATAGTGAGCCTATTTAAAATTAAGGTGAAATCAATGCTTATAACTTGAAGAACATTATGATTTTGTTTGGAGCTTGTGGGAAATCATCCAAAAAGCCTTGTTTGGGAATATTTCTTCAACATGTTCTTATTAATTAAGAAATGGTTGAGTGTCCTGGAGTTATGGGATGTCCAGGAGTAAGAAGGTGATGTACTCCTTTCTGATAAGTAAATGGCAGTTTGTCTATTAAAAGCAGAAAAAAACAACCAAGTGAATTAAACATGCATTCCCATGAATGAAAGAATTTCACCCAGAATTGAGACTTTTCCTCAGGTTCACATAGATCCAAATAATACATGGTCCCATCACTTTCAGGTGTTACAAGTCTTGAAACCCTCAGATCACTAAGTACTGGGAATTTCAGAAGCAAGCCAGACAGTATTTGTACTGCAGAAAAGCATCTTGGATCATTCACACAATTGAACCAAAATCTCCAAACTCCATTTATGACTGCTGCTGTTTGTTTGCCATTTAATACTCTTGGAAGAGCTCCACTAAAGCCCACCTTCCTGCTACACCTCAAGGTCAGACCTCATATATAGTTGATGGTAATCCCCTGGAATCAACTGGCAGATGTATGGATCTCCTTCCTTGTTACAAAATAGCAGTTATAACAGTCTGTACATTGTCCATATAAAGTTATTTTATCACTTTAAACAACCACAGTCACTAATCCTGCTTTTTACATATGCGGTGACACAGGCAGGATAACTTTGGAGAGTTCCACCAGAGCTCTGTCAAAGCCAGTAGAGATGCTGATTTATACCAACTGCTAACCTTGCTTTTCTCTCTTTCTCTTTCTCCCCCTTTCCTTCACATGTGCATTGACAGGATGACAGAAACTCAACAGATCTGTTGCTATGCACTAAATCCAACAAAACTCAGCTCCTCTGCAAGAACCAGTAATCCACGGTTCTCATCCCTCTGTCAGGTCTGTAGTAGACACCTAGAGGAGACAGCAACAGTCAAATGATTATGCCCTTCAGCTGATGACATTTCCTTAATAAGCTGTTTTATTCAAATATAATTTTACTGTCTATTAGAAGTGTGAATACCTTTTTCCCCAAATGCTGGATGCAGGCAATGTCTTCATTATAAATGCATTTTAAATGCATTGTGTAAAAACCTTGGGATATTTGTCCTTTCTTACAACTTTTTCTTGAGCATAGTCAGAAAGCTGAACAGTGTTTTGGCCTTACCCAGCACATCCATTCTCACATCACAGCAGTAAGTGTTAATCTGTAGCCTGCAAAAGGTCTTTTTGCTCTGCAACAAGGGAAGAGCTCCTCATTGCCTGCTCTGGAGGTGTTACTACACGTGTGACTGGGTGCAAGGTAATATGCAATTCTTCTTTGAGCAGAATGGCAAGCTGGTGTCAGAACATTTTGCAGCTGATCTGAACACCCTGTGTGTGTTGGAAAAATGAATATATGAATTATGTTTCGAAAGATCCATTTGTTTCACATAGAAAGTGAACAAATGGAGTAACTGAAGACGGCACTTTGGCAGCAATGACAGATTAAACAGGGTGTGCCAATTTGCATGACAAGAAACATCACTAGATACAAGGCAAGACATCAAGTAACAGGAGAAACAAAATTCCAGTGAAAGTGTCAACTGGCAGAGACTATTTGCATGGCTGCAAAATACAGACATAGTGCTAGAAGATGCTCAAGTCTTTGGGATTTATAGGAAAGGAATGAAAACAACAACAAAAAGGAGTCCTTGGATTTAAAATTTGAAGTTCTGAGTATCAATTTATTTTTTTTTTAATAAAAAACACCCCAACTTTAATTTTCTAATACATGAATGTAGAACTACTATGACTTTTAAAAATGAACAAGCAAACAAAAGAGTGCTTCTGAGCAGTGAAGAGCACTTTACAGCACTATTGTGTTTGCACTCATGGGAAATGCAGAGATGCCACAGTGATTGCAGTACTGGATGGAAAAGGGCATTTATTCTGAAATCATGAGAGTCACCTGTACTTGACCCTCTCTTTCCAGGAAATCAATATTGTGTCTGGCACTATGCATACCGCAAGATTTTTAGCTAGCTTTGACATCTAAGTCCTTCATCCACTAGTTCCAGTTTTCCCTGTGTTTTTCTACCTTTTTTGTAAAACAGGTTCTCTTAGAACGTACATTGTTTGCTCTTTCACCAGGTAGCTTTCTGATAACTCTTGTGAAAGGACAAAAGGTGACTTATCTCCTCCTTATCACCTCACTTCAACATGTTTCTAAACTGCTGTGCTTCGTTTGCTGTATGCTTTTAATTATGGCTCTTGATCCTTTGGAAGGGTGAGGTTTAATTCCCTCCCTCCTGGGGGCTGTCCTATTTCCCCCAAAGCTCCCCTCCTCCCCCGCCTCTGCTCCTCTCCTCACTATCTTGGTAATGACAGTATCTTTATTGCTGTCTGATTCTGTCGCCTCTTGTTCTTTAATTATGCTACCTGTCTTTCTCAGAAAGGTGTTTCCAGGATTAGGGCTGTATCTGTGCAGGTGTTTTGGAGCAGGGTGAGGGAGACTCAGCAACATCCCGAGGTCATTGTCCTGGTTTGAGACAGAACAGAGCTAAATCCCTTTTTAGTTGTTTTACTTCTCAGTTAAGTCTCTTCTATTTAACTGCACTTGCTGAAATTAACAGCATGGTTTTGAGTCAGTGTCTGCTTCTAGGACTCATAATGTTCTATGTTTATAGGTATGGCTGGAGAAGGGTATGCAGAAAAGGTTATACTTATTCCTATAGAGACCAAGGTCACTGCTTTGTTCTGCCAAACTTATCGTGTACTGGAAATGAAAGGGAAGAAAAGGGGTCACACCTGTGACCCTCATCTGAAGAGGAGCCGCCTGGACAGGTGACCAAAATTGACCAAACAAAGTATTTCATCCCATACGTGTTGTACTCCGTATAAAGCTGAGGAATCACAAGAGTCAAGCTCTTCTCTTTGTGATCCCAATCTGTGTGTTCCTGCATCAAGCTCCCATCTGCTACTGACTCCAGGAGCCCAGTCCAGGACTTCCCCAGGTCCTGCCCTGCAGCCTCAGTGGTGACGTGAGCCTTATTGTGGGGTAGTGCAGTAGTGGGTTTGCATATATTTGTACATGTTTCTATATATTTATCTATATTTACATATATTTCATAATTTTCTTTTTCATAATTACTGTTTCATTGAAGCTGTGCAGCTTAGTTTCCAATCCATAGTTCTCTCTCCCTTGTTCTCTTTCCTTTCCCTTTCTGGGACGGGAGAAGTGTTAATAGAGAGCATCTGTCAGTCTCTTAATTGCAGCTCTACCTGTTAGTAAATGATATGCCTTAACTGCCAGGAGAGCAAGGATGGGCTGGAGTTGGGATGGGCTTTGTTTTCCCTCATCTCCTTCCTTTTAGGAGCATTTTCTTGCCATCTTTCCTCAGAGACAAAGTTGATTTGCCCTTACTAAACATACAGCTACCACAGCATGATGTTTCCTAGGCAACATTCCTATGGAAAAGCAGACTGCTGGCCATTCTCACCTTGAGAGGTCTCTTGTGAAGTCAAGAAACAATTTAATTTATTATTCTTCAAAGTATGGTGGCCACTTTGCAGATGAAACAGAAGACAAAGTATTTAAGAAGATGACACAAGCTGGTCTCTACACACTGCTCATCAGACAGCACCACTGGCAAAGTGCTCCATAGCCTCATAACCATTTCTATATAAAATTATAATCTGCTGTTCAATTTAAGTGTTGTATGATTGAATAAACTGTAACTAGTCTTTTTATTTAAACTAGGAGTACAATCTGTGTCAGCAGCCCTAGATGAAGGTGACGATAGTCGCCAAGCTCTGTTGCAGAAGGCCAGTGCTTATAGCTGGGGTCAAAATACCACACTTTGAACACACACAGCACTACACAAATGCTGAGCTCTGTTACGGAAGTGCTCCCCTTGTCATCGTGTCTGTCACTATTGCACTATGAAATTTATCTTTTTGTAAGATAATTGGAGCCTGCTTCCCTGATAAGCATGGCTTTAACCTTATTTTTTCTTTTCTTTTTTGAGAAGGAGGAAGGAAGGAAGTAGCAAAGGAAGTGTCACCCACTGATGTAATCAACCACAGGAGAGAAAAGCAAAACCTCTTCAGCAACAGGTGACACCTAAGTGAATGGTAAACAAGGCAGTTAGTCAATACACTGGTCCTGTGCTTCCTGATCTTTCTTTCCTCAGATTCCTAACTTGACAGACTGTTGATTGCCTGCTTTTTCTCAGGAGACATCACTAAAGCCTGTCAGAAAAACTTGTGTCTATTCTTAGCCTCTAGATCTACCACAGGAGAAGAGAGGTGGGGTTCTTCTGCTAGCCAAGAAAAAAAAAAAGATCCAGCTGCCTGCAGGCTGATAAAAGCAAAGCTGAAATTTCTATTTATTATTTGGTTTCATATAGGTGGTATTGGGCTGCTTCAGCTCCCTGTCACTGTGAGGTCTGGCTCGTTGGGAGGAGCAGCAGTAGCTAACAAAAGAACTAGTGCCACTGTCTTATTACATCACTCCTAAGCAAAAAATGATCCTCTCCTCGCAATCCCAGCAATTGTACCCCAGAAGCACAACAAAGAATAAACTAGGTGCTGTATTTTAGATAGTTCATTCATGGACATGACACTCAAATGAGGTTGTTGTTTCATAGTGGGTAGATGGGGATCCTGTCTTTTTTACTTTGTCTTGAACAAGCCACGGTGGAACATGAGCTGCAGAGGGCAAGGTGCTGGCCATCAGTGATCCTGAGGAGATTTTCTGTGCCAGCTTCTTGAGCTTAGCAGCATTTACTGTCATTGTAAAATTATGCAACTGGCTCTAGAGCAGAGTAGATCCATGCAACCCAGGGGCATTGATGGTGCAACTCTGATACTTGCATGAGGAAACGTATAGGCCTCACACACAGAATATGAGTTGATATAGTTTTCTTCATGGGACTTGCCTATGCCCCTATGCATTCAGCAATCAGAAGGAAAACACCCTCCCATCCACAATCCCAGAGGGCTGATGCAGGTCACACCTGAATGAAGGAAGTTATTTCACACTTGGCTTGCAGAGGGCACAGTGTGAGCATCTGGGGGAGTGCAGAGAGGAGGGAACAGGGGAAGGAGCAGGAGGAGGAGGCAAAACAGTGTGACAGCACCTGAATCTGTCCTTGAATAATCTACAATACCATCTGGATCTAAATGCTATTCACTGAAGAGATTTTCTTTGGGTATTTTCTTTGCTCATTTGTCAATGTTATTTTTTGAGGGGTTTTTGAGTTCTTGAGTAGTTTTTTGTTCTCTATCTTTGGCTCACTGTATTTTGAGACTGCCTAGTTTAACTTGCAGACCTAGGAAATCCCACAGGCTGCCCTCCCAATGCCATTTAAAATTTTGAATTCACTCGTTACGTACACTGGAAAGAAACAAACTAGATTCATTTAGTGAAGTCCATCCCAGGAACACCTGGCAGATAAAGCCAGTATAGATTTTTAAGAGATGCACCTACTTCAGCACATGCATGCTATCCCTGGTTCTGCTGTACAGCCCTTTAGGCCAGTGAAAGACAAAATTGGTCCCCAAGGTCATCTCAGATAGTGAAAGAGTGATGAGAACAATTTTTCATGCCTCTCAATAAGCATAATTACAAGCCATGATGCTTCAGTGCAACCAGAGAGATGCAAAGCAAGCTGAGTGAGTTAAAACTGCCTGTTAGAAGTACTATATTTAGATACCTAGAGTTTTAGATCCGCAGGTGAAGTTCTTAAAAATTCCCAGAAAGAAACAGAAACACTGTTCAAGTCTTGCTAAGACAACAAATTTTGAATCACATAATCTGAAAAGATTTCCCACAATCTTTTTTTTTAGAAGAAGTCATATTTGGAGAGGAGGAAGCACACTCTTTAAAAAAACAAGCAAAGGCAACAAATGGATATAGATGCATAATTTTATTCCTTTTCTGATTTGGACTCAAATTCAGGGTTTAGCAAGAGTGTGCTCAGTCTTAGAGAAAGGTCCCCTGGGGCACAGAGCTCCAGAATGCAACTTTTTAAACAGGTTTTGGTCACTGTCTTGATAATTGGTCACAGAATGTTTTCTCTCACACTTTGTTACAGGAAAAATAGCTTGGAGATGATACAGTTACTGGCACATATTTGGTATGAATGACACTAGGAAAGTTGATGTATTTCTTCTTTTTGGGATCCATTTTACAGTCCTTCCAGAGGCTGACATCCCTACCTACACCAGGCACACCTTGACTGGGATGTGTAGCTGTCCCTGCAATGCTGTACTTACAGCTTAATATATCAAAGCCAGCTCACAATAATTTTAATTTCTGTGACCGTACCAAGCTGTAAATTGAGGGGGTTCATGAATCTTTCAGCTAGGGAGGCAGCTTCCAGGAGAGAAGCAAGGCAGATGGTTATGGCAGCTAAACCTTCCTGGCTATTACAGGTTTAACTTACCCCTCTGGAGCAGTACTCTGTCTGCCTCCTGCAGTCCCGCAGAGAGAAAGTATTACCACTCCCTGCAGCTTGTTCAGCTGCTCAGAGCTGTCAGCTCACCCATATTTGTCCCTAACCAGCTCCAGATGAAATGAGAAAGGAAAGCCAAACAGCTTCAGCTGTAGCTTTCTGGTAAGAAATCCCTGTTTGGATTGCATGGGAGGAGAGCTTGTCTGAGCACCTCAGGCAGTAATTCAGAGGGACAGAGACAAGCAAGAGAAGAGCATGAGCAGCGGAGTTTTCCCTGGGAAACATGGCCAGGGTTAGCGAGAGATTATCCCAGAAGCTGGTGAGGAAGATGTTGAGTGTCATATTCTTAGTCAAGGAGTAGTATACAGAAGAATTAGAATGCTTTTGAAAGCAGGAGAAAACATAGACTAAAGATTATATTATATATATCTAATATCAAATATTGATTACCTAATATCTAAATCATTATTATATTATTATATACAAACTAGCTCCATGCCTCTGCAAAGGAGCAGTCCTGATCTGCCTTGTAAAGATTTTTTCATTTAAGAAATCCCTCTCTAGAAGTCACCCCCTCATTTCTCTCTGTCCCAAATACAGGGCTCTCATCTCCCTCTGTATCTGAGAGCAGGAAGGCAGCTTCTCCCCAGGCCATGATGTACATGACAGTTCAGGCAGGGCTCCCTGGATAACTAACCCTTTCCTGTCTTCTAATCCTTGAGAGGTAAAACACAAGCATGCACCCCACTACAGCTCTGGGAAATGCTTTTACTGTGAGGGGAACAAGAGTGGTAACATGATCCAGTTCTCCATTAATTACTGATGCTCAGTAGCCCAGGGTTGTCCTTGGGCTCTCCTGGGTCTCCTAAGGTTCAAGCAAAGTGAGAGGCATAGGCAGGTACCCAAGCAGTGGCCCAAAATGAGTGCCTGACAAAGACATGTTAATTCTGAATCAGCTCTGCAGAATAACAGGAATCTTTAAAATCTGTTATCTGAAAAGCTGAGGGAAGCCTCAGAATTTACTTAATTTGCATTGTATCAGTTTTGTAAATACCTCAGAAGGGATATAGCCAGAAATGTTGTTTCTACCATTAGATAGCACTGGCTTTGCATAGTAATGAGCAAAGAATGAAGGAAAGGAGAAAACAATGTTCTACAGTTGCATTATGTCTTCTGCAGTTCAACCAAACAACTCTCTGTTTTGAGCTCATGAACATTTACTCTGCGTATATTTTATGGGCTTTGGGTAACTCTTCTCAGTCAAAGGATTTTTTCAGCACATATGGGCTTCCAAATATAGTGAAACCAATTTGCTTTGAAAAGCAATATATCTGCTAAAGGGCAGTTTTATTTTCCTTTAGGTAATGTACATCTTTTATGCACAGCAGGATCCTGAAACACAAAGCCCATCAGCTGGGGGTAGGGAGAGAGAGGATTGTAAAACTAGTCAAAAAACTCGGTGACATATTTTAAACTCTCTGAGGAACCTGAACTCAAACCTTTTTACAGCAGCAATTCCCAACTATTCAAGCTCCTGCCAGCACTTAAGCAAGAATGAGCAATCACTATTTCACTAACTGTATGCCTATTTAAAAAAAATTAAAAAGTAAAATAAAATTGTTTATACTGCTGAAGAATCATTTGTAAGCATTTCACTGAGAACATACTCAACGGTGATTAAAGAAAAGTAGGTCTGCCAAGAGTACTGCTTAGTAAAACAGTGAGACCTCTTCTGCCACACCTTGTGCACTGACCCATCCATCCCTGCCTGCCCCATACTTCAAGCCGTGCTCTCACAGAGACCTGAAGCTTGTTTGTTCACTTGCTGCAGTAACTTGGGGAGCTAAAGGCAAAACTTGAAGTTCAGAGGTATCTGGGGTCTAGATGCCATGTATGGCCAGCTGAGGACATCAGGAGCCAAAAACCTACAGTCTGAGAGGGAAGCTGCCAAGAGTTTGCCAGTGGGAAACACTAGCAATGAGATCTTGCTGGCAGGGTGTAATGACTAAATATAACTGTGGTATGTTAGATGTCAAAAAGTGACCTACATGCCCAGACTCTGTAACCAGTGGGGGGTCAGGTTCCAATTCAGCTCCCAAGCCTCACCTTCTGGTGCCATTTGAGGCACTAAAGGGTAGCCAAGACACCTGCACAGGGCTGGCTGAGGTAATGTGGAGCTTAGGGAAGACCTCAGCCTCCTGAAGGGAGGCAGGACATATCACAAGAATAAAACTATATTTAAGCAACTGAACCACATCCCTACTCAGTCCAGTTGGCAGAGCCAAGAGAGTTCACCTACAATGAATGCCAACATTTGACCCAGTCCAAAGCTGTCTTGGCTTTATTAAGTGTATTGAAAATATAGTGCACTGACCTTAATGGGAGCATGGCCACCAGGTTCTTATGTAGAAAGCTACATTTTGGTGTGTTAAGTTGGAGCTGAATCTCACCCTAAACATAGTAACACATCTGAATTCCTACTCACCTCTGGAGTGTGTAGGTTGCCATTCCACCAGGAGCGAAGTGGATGTCTTCTATGTAGCTAAATGAGGTCCAGTCTCCTTGAATAGCTGGTGAGGCTGACAAGATTGCTCTTCTGCTCCAAATTTGTTGCCATGCACAGCCAAGCATGGAAAGGTCATGGGACAAGAAAGTCCTTAATGTAGATGAGTGTGATAAGCAATCCCATGAGAAAAAGGAACAGGTTCCTGATCCTGGATTGTGGGGCTCGGGGTTTTTATGAGTTTTGTTGGTTGATTTTGTTCATTTTGTAGAGAAGAGGTGCAGTTATGAATTGGAAAAAGGCATCATCAGTCCCTATAATAGGAAGCAATGTCTGACTTTCTTTTTTTCCACAAGTAACTGAGTAAATCATAAGTCTAGAGAGCCCAGGTCCCACTTGTCTATGCTTACTCTGTTTTTGGAGGCTAATCCTTTCCTGGCCTCATTGCAACCCAATCCCATCAGTATCACAGTTACAGTGAGGAGGAAAAACTGAGGAAGATCTGTGCTGTATAAACATCCCTATTTGAAGAGCATATCAGAATAGGGGACATACCTATTTGCTGGTGAAAGGATTCCATAAGCAAGAAACATCAGCAGTGCCCTAGTCCGTATGAAGACATAATATTCACTGTTACAAATACAGCATGATGTGGAAACAGGGCCCATAGAGTAATATTGCACCAAAATAATATCCTGTGGGGTATTCAAATATTTAAATTAGTATATTCTGAAAACCTCTCTGTAGGGGACACGTCTACCTGTATTTCTTCCAGAACATTAAAAAACTGATAAATTTCAGCAACAGCTCTTGTCTTCCACAGCATTTGGACCTGTCCTTATTGTGGCAGAAGTAGTATTTTATTACTACTCAATAGCTGCCAAAATACATTTACAAGAGGATCAGATCAAGTTAAGTATCAATAGATTAATAAAATATGATAGGTAATGCTTTCTAGCTAACGTAGGCATTTGTAATTTTGTTACGTGTTTCAATAAACAGTCCTCAAATTGATTTGTGAGGAAGGTGTGCATTCTGAACGCATACTTTCTACCTGCCTTGCCCCACTTCAAAAAGCGTTGTGTGCTGCTGTTTTGTGGTGGCAAGTTCCTCTGCATATAGAAGCAAGTGCACCCTGGTTATCACAGACTGACATTCAGCAGCTTTGTTGATGTGTAGATAATGTCAGCCTGGAAAGGTGGCAGGCAGCATCTTGTCCAGCCTTCCCTGTGGTAAGGAAAGATAGGCATCTCCAGCTGTCAAAAATATTCTCCTTCCTTCTGTATGCAAAACTTACCTCCTATTTGTGGCAGCTGAGAATGAGAGATATGCCCTTGGTTTAACATACTTCGCAGTTAATCCTCTCCAAAGTGTCTTCTAAAGCCAACTGCAGTAACTCAGTATATTAAGGGATTTGGTCAGTGACCATATTTTAATGGCCGTCAGATTGATGGTTCTCCTCTTTATATTGTAATTATCTTGAGATACTTGCGTATGCATTGCATGTACAAGCAAAACGGGAGGAGGGAATTTAATAAATCCAGGGACCTGAGAGAAATGCAACCCTGGACAGGAATGAAATCTACACCATTTCATTATTCTTTGTATCATTACCTATCTCAATTTGCAGAAACAAGCTGTTTATAATTGTAATGAAGAGACTGATGTATGACGGTTCATATTTTAAGCACTTTAAGTATAAGCTGTAACTATTGTACAGTGGCCTAGACAGTGGCCTGACACAATGTGATGATACAGGGTGAGGCAAATCTAGCAAAAAAACCCCAAACCCAGGCATAGGTACTATAAAATAAACCATTTCGGTACTACAAGGAAACATTTTTAAACCTGTTCTGTGTGATAGCATGGGTTGTGCCTGTATCTGCCTCTGAAACCTGTTGAGCTAGTAGCCAATTTCAACCAACTTTGACAAGCTTCCAAGTATATCCTGCTCCCACCAGCTCATTGGGTGGTCAACATTGGGTGTCTGAGTAGAGTTTAATACCTTAAAAAAGGAAGAGGGGGCGATAAAAAAATAAGGGAAAACCAAAAAGGGACAAAGAGAGAACAAAATTGCCATCTTACTAGGCATCAGCCCACTTGCTGCTAGCTGAAGACCAGTGCATTCACCACTTGCCTTGCCCCAGCACCCAGCATCTTGTAACCCACTGTACAAAGAACCCAGGCACCACACTTAGATGACATGAATTCCTCCAGCTAGTAGTGCCTGGCACCCACTGCCCCATGCTAACACAATCCTGTTTGTGAGGTAGCAATCCTGCAAGTGAGTAGCTCTGCTCTCCCAAGTCAGCAGACTGGCCCAGCTGGGCATGCAATTCTGGAGATGGTCAAGTTCAGTCCCTCACACACCAGATGTGTGTCACGCTGAGTAACCTCCCTTGGCCTGATGCTGACATTCTGCCTAATGCAGCCCTGGCTGCTGTTGGTCTTCTTTGGCATCAGGGCACACAGCGGGCTTGTGTCCAGCATGGTGTCCACCAGGACTCCCTCATCCTTCTCTGCAAAGTTGCTTCCAAGCCAATTGTCCCTCAGAATGTACTGGTGCATGAGATTGTTCCTCCCCTGGTGAAGGACTTGGTGCTTTCCCTTGTTGAACTTCATAAGGCTCCTGTCAGATCATTTCTCCAGCTTGTGGAGGTACCTCTGGATGGCAGTATGACCCTCTGATGTCTCAGCCACTCCTTCCAGTTTTGCATTGCAAAATCTTACACTCTCTCACAGCCAAGGTGCTGCTGTGGGATGATGCTGAGATTCAGTGAGAGGTAATTGCATTGCTTCATCACTTCCAGCTGAGGCTCAGCCTGCTGTCTGGGGGGTGTGGACACTGAGAGGCCAAGGCAGGAATCAATTTACTACTCTGAAAGTAAATGTCCAGTTCTAGACAATTTACAAATGAACACCCAAGGTCTGAAATGCCTCAGGTGTGCAAGCATGGAAATTGTGCCCTGAGCCTTTTTTATGTAGCTCACATTAAATGCTTTGTAATCTGTTTTGTGTATCTACTTTGTAACTAGATCTCTGAAATCGTACTTCATCTGAACTAACTGCTGTGCATGACCTAACCATCATTTTCTTGTGAGAGATGTCAGATACAGCAGAAACTGCATTTCTGCCTCCAACACAAATGCTTGCCAACCCCCAGCCTTATGTTTGCTCAGGCCCAACAATAAGTCATCTGTCTTACATTTCTTTTTCTACTGGCAGCCACCAAAAATCAGTATGAAAACAGAAAAATGTGGAAAAACCTCAATCTGAGAATTTTAGGGCAGTGCTACTAGAAATATGGATGCATTTTTAAGGCAGCTCCATTTGGCTAGGTTCATGCAATCAAAAAGGAAAGGAAATGAAAATATAGTTATCTCATTGGCATTGTGACTGCCTGTTTTACCTTTCCACAAGCAATAACAGGTTCTAAAATGTGGTGGTTTTTTTATCCTGAACACGTAGGATTTCCAAAGTACTGCAGGAGGAACAGATGGAAATAGTGGCGGGTAAACACTATTGCAAATGTGCC